>NW_022681468.1:12151935-12501935 GCF_009764315.1 Trachypithecus francoisi
GGGAAGACAGAATTCAACACAAGCTTCTGTTGCCTAGAGCCACTGGCATTAATCACACTCCATGTTCTGTTGGGACATCTGACTCTGTGCAGGGCACCTTCCCTGGACAGCACCCTACAGGCACAAGGTAGGTGCCCACTCATCTAAGAGCCATTTAAGAAGCGTCCGCTATGGGGAACCTGAGGGCAGCTTCCCTACTGTTCCCTCCTCACTGCACTGACTCTGCCATCTCTGATGGACTTGCTTCCTTCCTTCCTTCCTTTCTTCCTTCCTTCCTTCCTTCCTTCCTCCTTCCTTCCTTTCTTTCCTCCTTCCTTCCTTTCTTTCCTCCTTCCTTCCTTCCTTCCTTTCCTCCTTCCTTCCTTCCTTCCTTCCTTCCTCCTCCTTCCTTCCTCCTTCCCTCCTTCCTTTCCTCCTTCCTTCCTTCCTTCCTCCTTCCTTCCTCCTTCCCTCCTTCCTTCCTCCTTCCCTCCTTCCTTTCCTCCTTCCTTCTTTCTTTTCTTTTCTTTTCTTTTCTTTCTCTCTCTCTTTTTCTTTCTTTCTTTCTTCCTGTTTATTTTTATTATTATTATGTTTAAGATGAAGTTTCATGCTTGTCTCCCGGGCTGGAGTACAATGGCGTGATCTCAGCTCATCTCTGCCTCCTGGGTTCAAGTGATTCTCCTGCCTCAACCTCCTGAGTAGCTCGGATTACAGGCATGTGCCACCATGCCTGGCTAATTTTTGTATTTTTAGTAGAGATGGGGTTTCGCCATGTTGGCTAGGCTGATCTTGAACTCCTGACCTCAGGTGATCCACCTGCCTTGGCCTCCTAACTGCTGGGATTACAGGCATGAACCCAGCCTGGATTGTCTTTTTTCTTTTCTTTTCTTTCTTTTTCTTTTTTTCCTTTGGAGACAGTCTCACTCTGCCACCCAGGTGGGAGTGCAGTGGTTTGATCTTGGTTCACTGCAACATCCACCTCCCAGGCTCAAGCTATCCTCCTGCCTCTGCCTCCAGAGTAGCTGGGACCACAGGCACATGTCGCCATGAGTAGCTGATTTTTGTATTTTTTGTAGAGATGGGTCTCACTGTGCTGCCCAGGTTGGTCAGGAACTCCAGTGAATTTCTGGCCTCACCATCAAAGATGGGGGAGGCCCCTTCTCAGAGCCTCCTGCTCTGTTTTTCCTGGCTGTCTGTGGATTCATTCATGAGAGTGGTCCTGAAGAGGAGCACCTGAGTGTTTCACAACCAAATACTCAACAGATGTTTCTACACATCTGGAGAAATGCAATGAGGGGTGTACTGGGGTAATGATGCTGAAAGCTCCTAGAGTCGATAGCCTTTGGGGCTTGATTAGCAGAGACTCGCACTTTGCCACAGAACTGGCAAATAGAATGGCTCTTGCAACCAAGGCAGGATGATTTCCTTTCTAAGACTTTGAATCCTTTCAGTCAGGAAAAGCAAGCATTTCCCTGCCTGGCGGTGACCCAGCCAGAGCCCCAGGGAGCCTGGTGACCCTCTCACCGTCTGCTGTGAAGGTGAGACAAGAGGGAGTAGAAAGACATTAAAGATGGAGGTGATTGGTGCCATGACTCTTTGCCCTTGAGCCGTCTGCTGTGTGGCAGCTAGTGGAAGCATGTGGGTCACAGACCTTTGTGGTGACCCCGGTCCACAAGTCGTGATCGTGGTCTTAGATAATCAAAGGTGGCAGAACTCTCAGAAATTAATCATTCAACAGGCATCTTCTGGAAGCCCGCAGGGTCCAGTGCTGTTCTAGGCTTGGCAAGAGCAAATTCAGTGAACAAAACAAAGTCTCTGCCCGGATCTTCCCGGACAGGGGCTGGGAAACGTGGGAGGGCCGGAGTAGCTATTTTAGGTGTCTGTCACCGGTATTCAACTCTGCCGTTGTAACAGGCAGTGTTTGATTTGGCACAAGAGCTGTAGGTTTCTGACTCCTCATCTGGGATGACATCCACCTGTTGACAGAAGCAGAGTGTGAGGCCCAGAGAGGGTAGGGATTAGACCAAGATCACACAGCAGGTTGTGGTGGAGCCAGCTAAAGAAGTCAGGAGCTTGACCCTACCCTGGCACTGTTTCTGATGCTTACATATGTTTTTTCAGTGTGCTTCTGGTGAACAGGTGAGGTAAGAGTGAGGGTGGTGCCCTCAGGAGTGAGAAGCGAGGGCAGGGAGGGAAGAAGGGATGAGTCTTGGTGACAGAGTCACCCACCGTGCCAGGTCCTGTCTGCACACTGTCTCCTGCAATCCTGCCACTTACCCTGTGGGGTGTGCAGCAGCATCCCGTTAACAGAGGAGGACACTCTGGCTTGGCGAGCACTCTGACACCAGCACCCTCAGTTACAGTGCAGGAACCCCAGGCTTTCTGTCAACTACAAGGGCTGGGTTGCCATTTCCAACTTCAGTTGTTCACCACCATGTTGACAAACATCACATCCAATCCACTCCTTCCTGGTTGTCTGACCTGAATCACTCTTCCTCAGCTTCCCCATCTGTGAAATGGGTAGACCAACAGTACCTCCCCTATTGGGCTGTGATGAGGATTAAATGAGTTACTACTGGTGAAGAGCTCAGGGCCCAGAAGAAGCATCCTATAATTGTGTATTCAATAGAAGAAACGGCAGGCTTAGCTCCAGAGGAGAGAAGACCTAAACCCAGAAGATGAGTCACCCAGAGCGTGTGGACCCTTCACATACAGGAGAGAGTCATCACAGCCACCACACAGCAGGGGATTAGAGAGGCCAGCGATGTTCTCCTCAACAGTCAGAACCAGCCCCTGGAACCCTGCCCCCAAGTCCTCAGGGAAGAGGGAAGGTCCCCTCCCCATGATCCCTCCTGGGCATGAGACACTGGACCCCTGCTTTGATCCCTGGGAATCGGGTAAACCAAGCTATACCATCATCAGACTCAGAGCTGCATAGCACATGACATATGGCCACAGAGGGGACAGAGTGCTGTCTGTCCCCCGTCTGGGTCAAGTACAGTCTAAGCAGGAGCTGTGGGGCTCAGTAGAGCTCACCCACCCAGAGGCCTGTAAGAGCCACACTCAGACATGGTCCAGAGCTGCAGGGCCCCCTAGCTCTTGTTTATTTAATAATGTTAAATTAAATTTAAATTAAATAAAATTTTAAAATTAAATACATTTTATGTCCGCAGTTACTAATCATTTCTGTTAACACTATGTCCTCTTTTCACTTTAATACATTTCCTTCAAAAGGAAACCATATGCTGTGTATAAACAGACAACCACACCCCTTGCTGTGAACAGAAAAGAAGCTTTCAAAAAGCATTCTTAAACATGGACACCGGCTGCCCGCAGTGGCCTGTAATCCCAGTACTTTGGGAAGCTGAGGCAGGTGGATAACAAGGTCGGGAGTTCGAGACCAGCCTGGCCAACATAGCAAAACCCCATCTCTACTAAAAATACAAAAAATTAGCCGGGTGTGGTGGTGGGTGCCTGTAGTTCCACCTACTCGGGAGGCTGAGGCAGGAGAATCTTGTGAATCTGGGAGGTGGAGATTGCAGTGAACTGAGATCGCACCACTGCACTCCAGCATGGGCGACAGAGCAAGACTCTGTCTCAAGAAACAAACCAACAAAAAATCCATGGACACCATGACGTTTTATTCTGTGTACTTGGGTCTTTTGTCTGCGGGAGGATGTGGCCCTGAGACACACTCAGTTGGAAAATGGGGCATCCACTTCACTGAATCAGGGTCACTGTCATCGCCTTATTGTTCGTCCTATACCTGTGTCCTGGCTCATCAAAGAGCCAGGCATGGCTTTAAAAGCAGGCAGGAAAAAGCCTTTTGTGACCTGTGAAGGTGATTACACACACACACACACGCACACACGCACACACACACCCTCCCCCTCATGTGCACGCTGTTCTCCCACCCTGCTGTACTCTCTCCCAGCCCTAGGTTGTTGCAGGGCCCCAAGTCCTTTCGAAGCCCACCTTGAGGGCAGATGGCTTCATTTTCATAGAAGCAGAAACCAGCATTTGGGTTGCTGTGATGTAAAAAGAAGCAGAAACGTCCTGAGTCCTGATTGTTTTGTGTTCCTTTTCCCTCCTCTCGCTTTTAAAGAAGGCTTTTAAGCGCTGGCCCTCAGCCTGCCGACTGCCTTACTGCAAAGCTATGTAGAAACTTCCTGCTCCACACACTAATTAACAGTCTATGAATTTTAACTTCCACCCAGGGCCATGTAGCCATGACGTTCTGCAGAGGCCTGCATTTGCCATTCGAAGTCCTTGGTGTGTTTTCTCCTTCCTTCTAACCTGGACGCACAGTGGGGACCTCAGCAGGGATTATCAGTGACTCAGGTAGCACTGTGGCTTAGGCCAAAGAACCGGAATTGGATCCTTCATCAAGGCCCGTCTGAACACAATTCCCCAAGCACAGCTGCATGCCAGAGGGTCTTTGCAGGAGCCCAGCCTTTGCCCCCAGGAGGCCCCAGGCTTGAGGGAGGATGGGGAGGTAAATAAACAGCAGTAATAGTGGGGATCTTTACAACAACCCCAGTAAGGCCAGGGCTCTTTTATAGACAAAGAAATCAAGGGCCAGAGTGGTCAAGTAACTTGCTCAAGGATACACAGGTAGTAACTTGCAGAGCTGGGATTTGAGTCGAGGCAGTTGTATTAGTCCACTTTCATGCTGCTAATAAAGCATACCCGAAGCCAGGCGCGGTGGCTCACATCTATGATCCTAGTACTTTGGGAGGCTGAGGCAGGTGGATTACCTGAGGTCAGGAGTTCGAGACTAACCTGGCCAACATAGTGAAACACTGTCTCTACTAATAATACAAAAAAATTAGCCAGGCATGGTGGCGCACGCCTGTAATCTCAGCTACTTGTGAGGCTGAGGCAGGAGAATCACTTGAACCCAGGAGCAGAGGTTGCAGTGAGCCGAGATGGCGCCATTGCACTCCAACCTGGGCGATGAGAGTAAAACTCTGTCTCTAAAAAAAAAAAAAAAAAAAGACATGCCTGAGATTGGGAAGAAAGATGGATGGTGGCAGGCAAAGAGAGAGCTTGTGCAGAAAAACTCCTATTTTTAAAACCATCAGATCTCATGAGAGCTGTTCACTATCAAGAGAACAGCAGGGGAAAGACCCACCTGCTGATTTCATCACCTCCCACTGGGTCCCTCCCACAACACATGGAAATTACGGAGGCTACAAGATGAGATTTGGGTGGGGACACAGAGCCAAACCATATCAACAGTTGATGTCTTGGGCTTTCTTTTTTTTTTTCTATTGAATTTTTTTGGTCTTATTGATTTGTAGGGAGTCTTTACATATTACGGAAATTGTATCTGTGATAAGAGTTGCAAATATTTTTCCCTGCTTTTTGCTTGACTTTTTACTTTAAAATTTATTTATGAGAATTGAACAATCTCTTATGCTGTTGGAGTTTTATGCCATGCTTAGAGGAAGGAGTTCTGCATCCTGAGATTATATACAAAATGTTGTGCTTTCTTTTGATGTTTTTAGAGCGTTTTTGTATCTAAATATTTGCCCCATTTGGAATTTATTTTAGCATATAGTAAGAGGTGTGATTCCCACCTTAGTTTTTTCCTGGCGGCCACCCAGCTCCTCTAAGAGCACCCACGAGTGCTCCGTCTTTCCCTGCGGCTGATGGGAAATCCACCATTGCTCCATCTACATCCCCAGGGGCATTTGTGAACCAGGGTTACCAGCGACGAAAACACAAATGCAAGACAGGAGGCAGTCCACAAATGAAGAGGCTTAAAGTTATGAAGAGGCCGGGCATGGTGGCTCACGCCTGTGAATCCCAGCACTTGGGGAAGCAGAGGCAGGTGGATCGCTTGAGCTCAGGAGCTCAAGACTAGCTTGGGCAACAAAGCCAGACATTGTATCCACACAAAATAAAAATTAGCCAGCTGTGGTGGTGCACACCTGTGGTTCCAGCTGCTCCAGAGGCCAAGGTGGGAAGATCAATTGAACACAGGAGGTTGAGGCTGCAGGGAGCCATGACTGTCCCACTGCACTCCAGCCTGGGTGACAGAGCGAGAGCTTGTCTCAAAAACAAAATGAAACAAAACAAAAATAAAGTTATCATGAAGAAAAATACATTTACAAAGTGATTTAGCATATTAACTGGCTTTTAATGCACACACATGCCTTGCACACAAGAACAAGCATGTGCACATACAGTAAGAATAAGCGTGATGAGTCAGAGACTATCTTGTGGTAATTTCTGGAGAGAGAAGCACCAACTGAGTGAGCAGTGACATAGCCTCCTTAATTAGGGGACCCACAGCTCAGGGTGGAGGAGTAACCATGAATATCCAGTAATTGGTGGCCCTGGGATCCTAAAAAAATACACGGAGGATATTGTCCAAGGCTGACGCCATAACTCAGATGAGGCCTGCCCTGTTTCCTGAACTCTTTTGCCATCAATAGCAGCTAAAATCTGAAGGCCCCTGAGCTGGGGGTCTGGGCGTTCCATTGGGCCAAGCCTGGGACAGACAGTGGACATCAGGGGATGGATGAGGCAGCCTCCCTGCCCCGCAAAGGAGCCTCCCAGAGTAGACAGGGACAGGCAGACCCAGTAGAGGGAGCTATCGAAAGGGGGCCAGCCCAGGCCATGTATGTGTGCTTTGAGCAGTTGGGGTAGGAGGTGAAGAGAACTCCCAGCCATTGGAAGGGTGCCCACTCCACTGGATAGTCCTGAGGAATGCGGACGGCAGGGGCCAGGGACACGCGGACGTGCAGAATCCAAACAGAGATGCAGCGGGGAAATGTGGCCTGCACGCCAAAGGAGGCCTTGCTCTTCTCCCAGTAAGGTATTCGCCGTGCTGTGGGGGAAAGGGGCTGGACACTAACACCGGGACTCTGACGGGTGGATTCCCGCTGTATCCTGTGTGTGCACGTGTGTGCATGTTGCATCCCCTGCATACAGTCACCCTGCCGACCGCGTCTGAACACACCCTAGAGCAGCAATCACCACGCTTCCTTCCAGCTCAAGCAGTCATGTACTCTCTTGTACGGGACGGCGGCCGAGCAGCGTAGGAGGAAGCCCCGGCGCTGCCACTGGATGTGGTCCGGCCTCCCCTGCTCTTAGCTGTGTGTATCTGGGCAAGTCACGTTGCCTCCCCAACTATTTTCTCCTCCGCAGCATGGAGATGACAGTATGTACTTCTGCAGGGTCATTGTGGGACCAGAAGCGACAACCGTCAAATGCCTGGCAGGGGCTAGAGAGTTAATATTAGTGGTACTAATGATGCCAGACAGCTATGATTGTCGAATCAGTGCTCCACACATGGAGGTGTTTGCGTCGGCCCTCAGTTCGCCGCTCCCGGAGGAGAAACTCTGCCGCTTCCCTGCGCAGGGGAGAGAAGGGCAGCAGGACTTGGCCCTGCCGTCTGCAGCGCGGCCGCCTCTGGGAGGGCATCACGCTCTCGCCTCTCCTCTTCCATTCGCCTCCTCCCTCCATTTCCCCTCATTTGTCTCATGAGCTTCCTGCAGGTGAAGGATGGTGAAAGATATTTCTGCAGCCCCCCGAGCCTGGGCTGAGAAGTCCCCCTTAGGTGACAGTTTCATCTGCTGGAAGTAAAATGCATTTTCTGTGTGGCCCCGGGCAGGTACACTGGTCCCCAGTCGGTGGACTGAGTTTTGGGATCTGATGGTCTCAGAGCTCCCTTCCAACGATGATTCTGCAGCTGTTCCGTGGAGAACGCCCCGCGTGCACTCCTGACATCCAAGTGGCTTTTGTCTTCAAGCTGTTTTAGTGCCTTCCTCCAACTCCAAGCATAAAAGTGTCCGGAAGAACCGCTGGCAAAGCTCGCTCTTGCATATCGCAGGGGAAGCTAGTTACTCTGAACAATGTTTCACAGCGGGCGAGGCAGGCGGCGCGGCGGGGTGCAGACCTGGGGACTGGCGGCTTCTCTGCTTGGTCACTGCTGGAAGAGGAAATCCCAGGGTTTCTGGGAGAAGACAGTGGACCCAGGGTGGCTGTGTGGCCTCAGGCTGGCCGAAGGCCCTCTCTGAACTCGCTGTAAAGGTGAGGGACTGGCCCCTAGGTGTTGCCCGGCTGGGAAATTCTATGGGAATGGGGCGGCACAGCAGAGAATCACCTTTTCCCCGCTTTGTGTCTGATAAGGCCCCCCACTCTCATTCCATCCTTCTTCCTGGCTGACAAATGAGGTCAGGAAAGCTCAGGGAGGGTAGGTAATTTCAGATGCTTTAGGATGGAAGGCAGAGTGGAGCGTGTCTGTGGAAAATCTTCTAATCCGCTGCCAGAGACTTCTCCTACCTGGTCTTTGCAGGAAGCCTGGTTGGAGGCCTGCTTTGTCTCCGCGGCCCCTCCCGCAGCCCCAGGCCTGCGGAGCGGCCCAGGCCGGGGACGCTGCTCTGGCGCCGCCTCGTGGCAGGTGCGGGGACAGCGCTTCCCTGGATCCAGCGCTGAGGCCCCGACCAGCCGCGCCCAGGCTCGGTCCACCCCTCGTGGCTCTTTCTGCTTTGTATTTGCGGAAGCCAACACCTAAACACTTTCCACCGTCTTCGGATGTGTTTCTTTATTGCCTCAGGAGGGCCTCTTTCCCTGCTTAATTTCCTGGGTGTTCGTATTCTAGGCTCTTTGCTTCCTCGCATTGAAACTCCATGCCTAGGGAGAAGAGCCCGGGCAAGCCCAGCCGGGCAAGCCGAGTTGCGCCTTCCTTGCTTGCTGTTTTCTCATCTGCAAAACAGAAAAATAAAATCGGAGATTATGTAGAGCTTTTAAGCATAATGACTAGGCAGGGATTTTAATGATGTGGCATTTAAAATATTGGCAAAGCTAAGATTTCATTGGATATGATGAAAATTATATTAGTTTTTATTATTGTCACTAAAATTTAATATATGTATTAATTATATAACATGATATACTATACAGCATATAACAGTTATTATTATTGAGATGTATTCATTGTAGGAAATCTTCCAAAAGGCAAGAATTTCCCAGCGTCTTCATTCCTAATAGCCCCAGTGTAGAAACAACCCAAGTGTCCATTGACAGTGGAATGGATGAGTTAATAATGGTACATCCTTCTAATATAATAGCAGGCCAGGCGAGGTGGCTTGTGCCTGTAACCCCAACACTTTGGAAGGTTGAGGCAGGCAGATCACCTGAGGCCAGGAGTTTGAGACCAGCTTGGACAACATGATGAAACCCCATCTCTACTAAAAATACAAAAATTAGCCAATTTTTGTGGTGGTGGGTGCTTGTAATCCCAGCTACCTGGGAGGCTGAGGCAGGAGAATTGCTGGGACCCAGGAGGCAGAGGTTGTAGTGAGTTGAGATACCATTACTGCACTCTAGCCTGGGAGACAGAGCAAGACTCCTCAAAAAAAAAAAAAAAAAAAAAAAAAAGGAACTATACCTACATGTTAATAAAAGGGGTTACTTCTGAGGGATTCTAGTTATAGGGAATTTTTCCATCTTTTTTTGTATTACTGTGCTTTAAAGATTCAAAATCAGAAAAATCACCCTTAAAAGAGATTATCTCAAGACGTGTGGTAAGGAAGCACAAATAATACATGTATATATGCTTTGCAAAGTGCAAAACATTTTAAGAACTGTCAGGTTTAAAAAGGAGGGATACAGTGGCTCACATCTGTAATTCCAGCACTTCGGGAGGCCGAAGCAAGAGGATTGCTTGAGTCCAGGAGTTCAAGAACAGCCTGGGCAACATAGTGAGACTCTGTCTCTATATTAAAAAAAAAAAAAGAATTGTCAGGTTCAACGTGTTTTAGAGAGATTTTTATGTGTGTGGGCGGGGAGTGGATACTTGGTAAATCCAGGTGAGAGCTCACTGGGCCTCAGAGGGCATCGTCCACTTTCCCCAGTGGGGTATGATGCCCATCTGATAGCTTAGAGGGTTCTCCCCAGTGGGGAGAAAACAGGACATTCAGGGCTCCTTGATCCCAGCCCCCTTTCCTTTCTTTTCTTTTTTTTTTTTCTTTTTTCTTTTGTTGATATGGAGTCTTGCTCTGTCACCCAGGCTGGAGTGCAGTGGTGTAATCTTGGTTCACTGCAACCCCTACCTCCCAGGTTCAAGCGATTCTTGTGCCTTAGCTTCCCGAGTAGCTGGGACTACAGGAGCCACCACCACACCCAGCTAATTTTGTATTTTTAGTGGAGACGGGGTTTCACCATGTTGGCCAGGGTGGTCTCGAGGTCCTGACCTCAAGTGATCCACCCGCCTCAGCCTCTCAAAGTGCTGGGATTATAGGCGTGAACCACTGACCCCGGCCATCAACCCCCTTCTCCTGTTCCCTTGCTGTGTGACCTCGAGGAAGTAACTTTCTGCCCTCCCCATCTGTCAGATGTTCCTCTCCGAGCTCCCGAGGCTGCAGCCTCCCTTTCCGCTGCAGTGCTGGCGATCACCTCCAGGGGGAGGATCATGGTTGGCTCCCTCCTAACCTGTCCCAGCCGTTCTGGGGTTCAGGCCAAAAGGGTGGGTCTGTGGGCAGGCTCTTGCCTGAGGGTCCCAGGAGCCCTGGCATAAGGGTCACCTCAGTTGTTGTGGCAGGGGAGCTGAGGTGGCTTAGGGCGCAGGCTCTGAGTCAGACAGAGCTGGGTGTAGGCCTCAGCTCACTGCCAACAGCCACATGGCCTAGGGAAGCCCCTCTGCTGCCAGGGCATCAGTCTCCTCATCTGTAAAGTGGTGATGACCGCCCCATCCTGCAGGGCGGTATGACGATGGAGCGAGCGTCCGCCAGTGGGAGTCCAGCCCCTGTGCGCTCTGCAGCAGAGAAGACCCCCTCCCTCCTTGGGCTGCTCGGGTTCCCCTCAGCCTGGCTCAGTTCCAGAAATTCCAACCAGTGGCTCTGCTTCCATCTGCCCCCCAGTACTCAGTAGGTACTCAATAAGTGCTTGCTGAATGTGCTCAGAATAAAAAGCCAGGAGAACGAGCAGAGCTACTGCTGCTCCTTTGTGTGGACCAAGAGGAGGGAGGAAGAGGAGCCCCAGGCGCAGAGCAGCCACACGTCCTGAAAAGTGCTCTTGGCTTCCCTTGGACTCCTTCACAAGCCAGATAAAGGGATCAAATAGCAGCTCCCCAGGGCTCCTCAGGCAGAGGCCCTGGAGCTCACCCCTTCACCCCTTTTCTCAGGTTTGAGGAGGCAGGGGCTTGAGGCATCTCCCGTGGACTCACGTCTGTCTGCAACCTGCAGTGATGCCCCGGGCCTGGCCTTGTCCCAGGCCCCGGAAAGAGCCTGCTGCTGTGCTGCCATAGCCCGGGAGGTGCTGCTGTCCCAGCAGAGGATGAGCACAGGCCTCCCGGGTGCCTGGGTCTCTCGGTGCATTATCTCCCTGAGTACTCACAACCCTGGGAGGAGTCTTAGCACTACCATTTTATAGCAGCAGAAATGGAAGCACAGAGAGGTGAAGCAACCAGCCTAAATCACACAGCTCAGGTTCCAACCATGTAACTCCGGAGCCCATGCTTTCACCTGCCTTGCTTTGCTGGAGAAACTCCTTTGGTAGAAGTTAGCTTCAATGGGCACAGACCGTGCTCTCTGAAATACTGGCCTGGACCCACTGGGACTGTGGGGGAAACCAGCTGGGCCCCACTCTAGGCCTGGATGTCACCACCCTTGCTAGGGCTGCAGTATGGCTTTCACGGGTCCCTTCCTCCGTGAAACATTCACATTTATCTTCTACAGTGTCATCGGGATGAAGACAAATGTAACCCAGGCTACATCACAGTCATCATTTTCTTCTGATTTTAAAAGAAATTGAAGACATTTTGAGGGGCATCTAAAAGTAGCATGGGCTCTCGGCGGGGGGTCTGCGGTGCCTAGTGAAGAAGTCGGCCTAGCATCAGGCACCCGGCTTGGGGTGAAGCCATGTGGACCCCTGTGTGTGCAGGCTTGGTGCTCGTGTGCTCTGCACATTTGTTCACGTGTTGCATGCATGTGCATCAGCCCCACCTCGTGGCTGAGCAAGCAGCCTCTGAACAGTGGAGGGCCTGCCTGGGCTGTGCATCTGGCGTCATCTGCTGGTCTCCCGCCCTGTGCTGTCTTCAGACCTGCAGCCCTATAGTGGCAGCTGCTTGCACTTTCACCTGACAAAAGCCTGCTGGGGACGAGGCTTAGATAGGAGGAACAGGAAGCAAGCACTCTGTCCTTGGGGTCTGGGTGCCCAGAGCTGGGAGGGAGGCCTGGGGGTTGGAGTAGTCAGGCAGGCTTCCAGGAGGAGGCAGGTCTTGCTAGCGTGGACAGCCAGCCACCAGAGGAGGGTAGCAAGATCAATGAACACCTCCCCAGCTAGTGACGGTGGGAGGACGCTCCCTGGGGCTGTTTTCACCTTTCTGGAAATTAGGAACCACGTTATGGAGAAATGCTCTCAACTCTGAACTTGTCCCCAAAGCAAGGCGGGCTAGGGGGCTGCTAATTCAGGTAGTGAGTTCCCCGTCATGGGACGTTTACTCATCAGGGGTCCTGTAGTCCAGTTTCCCAACCTTGGCTGCATGTTGGAATCACCTGGAAAGGTTTCTAGACCCAGATGCTCAGGCCCCACCCTAAACCAATTGGATCGAAATGTAGGGGGTGGGGCCCAGGCCCCTCAAACCAGGTCCCCCAAAGTTTTTTTTTTTTTTCTGAGACAGGGTCTCCCTCTGTCACCCAGGTCAGCGTGCAGTGGCATGATCATGGCTCACTGCAAACCCCACCCTCTGGGCTCAAGTCATCCACCCTTCAGCTTCCCAAGTGGCTGGGACTATAGGCGCACATTAGCACACTCCTCTAACTTTGTATTTTTAGTAGACAAGGTTTTACCATATTGTCCAGGCTGGTCTCGAACTCCTGAGCTCAAGTGATCAATCCATCTCAGCCACCCAAAGTGCTGAGATTACAGGCATGAGTCATTATGCCCAGTCTTTAGTGGTTTTTTTTTTTTTTCCAATGGAGTTTCGCTCTTGTTGCCCAGGCTGGAGTGCAATGGTGCGATCTCGGCTCACCGCAACCTCCGCCTCCCGGGTTCAAGTGATTCTTCTGCTTCAGCTTCCCAAGTAGCTGGAATTACAGGCATGTGCCACCACGCCTGGCTAATTTTGTATTTTTAGTAGAGATGGGGTTTCTCCATGTTGGTCAGGCTGGTCTCGAACTCCCGACCTCAGGGGATCTGCCCGCCTCGACCTCCCAAGGTGCTAGGATGACAGGCGTGAGCCACCGCACCTGACTGCCCTCAGTAGTTTTTTAAAGCTGTAAAGGGACTAGGGCCTGGGCCCGGGGATGTGAGAGCTCATGTTTGAAGGTGGTTAGGGGTGGCATTAGTTTGTCGTCAGTGGACATCTGGAGCAGAGTGCTAGTTGCACCTGAGATCCACTGATCATCCTGACCATCACCTAGTGCCACCCCGTGTCCTCCCCACCCAGTCCACATTTCCAAGGGCCCGCTGATATGTGTCTCCTTCCCTCCCTGGGCCCTACTCTACCATCCCTGCCTTTGTCTCTCTGAACCAGGCGCCTTCCCTTGTCAGAGGTCTGCAGGGCTGGGCTTTGTGTGAGCGCTCTGTGGATTCCTGCTGGGCTTGGAACCTGCAGGGGCCAAAACGCCAGGAGGGAGGAGAGGGGTCCTGCAGAAACACTGGCTGCAGCTGGCAGTGAGGGTGCCAGCACCGGATTCCTTCTTGGGCCTTTGGCTTGGAGCTCCCTTAGGCTGTATGTGTGTGTGTGCATGTGTGTGCTTGAGTGCACAAGCCTGTGTGCATGTGTGGGCAGCACTAGTCCAATCGTGTGTGAGTACTGGCTTACATGTACATGTACGTGAATGCATGTGTATGTCATCTCTGGATCATCCAGGAGGCAGGCTGTGCCCAGAGCTCCAGCAAAGTGGGGGCACTGAAATGAATGAACAAATAGATGAATGAAAAAATAAACAAACAAATACGTACAGAAAAAAACACCTTTAAGTTATAATCAGAAACATTCAGAAAAAAGCTACTTAAATTTCACCACCCATAAGATTTTTGTTTGTTTGTTTGGTTTTTTTTGAGAAGGAGTCTCGTTCTCACCAGGCCAGAGTGCAGTGGCACAATCTCAGCTCACTGCAACCTCCACCTCCCGGGTTCAAGCAATTCTCCTGCCTCAGCCTCCTGAGTAGCTGGGACTGCCAGGATGCACCACCACACCTGCCTCACTTTTGTATTTTTAGTAGAGGTGGGGTTTCACCATGTTGGCCAGACAGGTTTCGAACTTCTGACCTCAGGTGATCTGCCCGCCTACGTCTCCCAAAGTGCTGGGATTATAGGTATAAGGCCCCGCACCCAGAAAATTTTCTGATATTTACAAAATAACCTTTTCTTTTAAATTCCTTATGGGAGGCAAGGATACTTCAGAAGCTTTGCCATGCCTCTAAAAAGTCATAATGTGATGCCGGCACACACAGGTGCTAGTGCAAGCATGCCCAAGCATGCAGTGAATACACATGATGTATAGTCAATCAGCGTGGGCTCTCATGTGCACAAATCTCTGCGTGCACTTGCTTGGGGTGTGCACATGTGTGCACGTGTGTGTAAATGTGGTACAGGCAGAGGCGAGGGCTCTTGTGTATTGCTGTGTGTGCCTGGACATGCAAGAGGGTGCTGATAGAATTTGTGTGGGTGCATGAGCCTGTGAGTACGTGCTTTTCTGCCTACAGAGAAGAAATCTTTTGTCACTGACCATCTCTTAATTGCAGCTGTAAAAGGCAGGAACTAAATTACTTAGGATGAAATACACATTTCTAAAGCTAAGTGTGTGTTCTTTAACTCTTCATGGCTTACGCTTGGGTGCCTCTTCCTTTGTCTCCAGCCTTATTGATGCATTGGTCCAAACACTGAGAATAATGAGCTCATACATAATTGTCAGTAAAGCAAACTGGAAAGTGGGAATCAGCCATCTCACCATGCCAGAGAGCAGCCTTCCAGACTACTGGGACCAGGAAGATCTGAGACTTCTGGTTGGCCAATAAAGAATGAATATAACTGAGAGAGGGGGAGGAGGTTATTCCAGGAGGGCTGGGCACACAGGTGACTCTCCAGCCGGGAGGATCGTTGCTGTCTCAGTGTGAGAGCTGAGCTGTTCTTCCTCAACACTGACCTTTAAACTAGCTCCCTCTGCAAGGAGTCCTCCCTTCTCCTGTCCTCCTGGTGACAGCGTTCCTCTACCCTCCTCCTTCAAACAGCTTCTTGAATACCTAAGTCTCAGTCCACCCCATTCCCAGTATTTCCCTAAATTGTAGCATTTTTCATGCTAACATTGGAATTTTCTCTTTAATCGTTACTTGTCTGTCTCTTAGACAGAAAACTCTTTGTAACAGGGCAAATCTTTGAGCTCCCTAACTCTGCAGCGTGGCAGTGTCATCTCTATGCTTGCTCGTGGAGTGAGGGTGCGGCTGTGTGCATGCTTCCGTGGGAAACCTTTGAGGGGACTTCAAGCTTGTTGCCCCATTCCAGGGCACAGGCCCCAGGCAAACAGACCCATGCTGGCCCTTTAGCAAACTTGTTGGAATTATGAAACCCTGGGAACACTTGGCCCCACCACTGTGGTCTTCAGCAGGCCAGGGGAGCTCAGGCTAAACAGTCATCCTCAGAATTTGGGGGCCTCCTTTGTGGGCAGGCATTTGGGGCAGGTGTGCAGGCCACCAGAGCAATCCAGGCTGCTTCCGCCTGAGCCAGGTCTTCTTCCTCACCCCATCCTGCTTTCACCAGCCCCATCAGCATCCAGGCCCCTCTGAGGCTCTGTGTGGCTTGGCTTGTGTATCAGATAGGGTCCGAATAGAATCCAAGACGCAAGATTTGCGCAGGGGCTAGGGAAACCCCAAGAGGGAGGTCAGTGCCCAGGGGCTCACAATAGAGAGGAGCAATTACAAGGTAACACGAAGGGGTGAAGGGAGGGAGAAGTTACCAGAATACAGAGAGCCACATGTGAGGGGCTGCAGCCAGCCCCCAAGGCTCCCACAGAGAGGGAGAAGTCACCCAATCTAGTTTTCTTCCCTTGACTTGCCCTGCCGTGCTCCCCACCAGCCAAACCCAATGGGAAGCTGGGAACCAGCACACGTGGAGCAGAGGGGGCACTGGGCAGGGACAGCAGCTCTTAATGGGCTCACGGGAAATACTGAAGTCAACGCTAAGCATTGCCTTCCCTGGGGCTGGTCAAAGAAGAGGCCTGCAGACATGGAGTCCCCGTGCAGAAGGTCCAGAGGTGGCAGGGTGGTGGCCTCCTGCATAGAAAACTGTACCCTGCCCAGGACCTACTCATTTACACATGGGACCTCTGGGAGGGTGGGGTCACCTCAGCCCAAGTCCCAAAGTCCCAACTCAGAGTAGGGACGGGAGAGGTTGTATAGGCCTAGCCCCCTCCAACCTGAGAGGAGAGCCAAGTGGCCAGGGCTCTGAGACACCAGTGGGACAACAGTGGCAGGTGCGCCTCTCCCGATATCAGAGCCCAGCCTGTTTTGAGTTCCCCAAATGGCGCTGGTGACGAGAGCCCGCAGGAGGGTGACTGTCAGAGGCACACAGGTGGTCGCAGGAGTGCGGTGCGGTCATTCCCCCTTCCTCCTGCACAGCAGCGATGGGGTCTCTTGGTGCCTCCTGCTGGTCACTCTGCCTCCTGCAGCCAGATTTGGGTGAGGGGAGAGGAGGATGCCCCCTCCATGGCATACACCAGGAGGTCCTGACTGCTAGCTATGGAGAGGGCCTCGAGACCCCCAGGCCCATCCAGTGCACCTGGCCAAGAGAGATGTACCACATCCTAAGTCACCTGGTTGGCAAGCAGCACAGCGGGACCGGGTGCCCTTGCCCTGACCTGGCTGAACCAGCTCACACCCCACAACACTTCTTGCATCTTGGCTCTCTCAGCCACACCCTGTTCCCCAGCCAGAATGTGGGCAGAAGGCCGGAGCAGGTGCCAACTATGATTTCAAGGTGCCTGGATGCTGGAAGTTTCCAGTGTTTGTGTTTAGCCATTGTCTCAGAAGGCCCCCATTAAAATAAAGCTTCCCCTATGTCCAGGCTCAGCAAACTTTCTGAAAAGGGCTCGATAGTAGCTTTTTACACTCTGCAGGCCAGATGGACAGAGTCTGTGGCAACGACTTAATTCTGCCACTGCAGTGCAAAAGCAGCGCCAGGCAGGCTTCCCCGGGGAAGGAATGGCATGGCTGAGCTCCGACAGAACTTTATCTACATAAAGACATGTTGGGCTGGATGTGGCCCCTAGACCCAGTTTGTCCACCCCCCGCCTAGTCGCGGGCATCTGTCCTTTTCCTTCCTAGCATCTCCAGTTCTGCTTCTTTTGGGCAAACAAGTCCCCCTAGGTAACTGCCCTTCCTCTATATGGAGTCCGTGGACTTCACTTGCCTTCTCAACTACAGTTCATCAGCGTGTTCTGCTCTCCTCCACACCCCTCTGCTGGTAATTGATTTAGCAATGGACACCTGATCCAATGGGTGCCAGTGAGAGCTGGGGCCTTCCTTCAGTGCTTGGCAGAAGGAGGCAGTCTTTCTTGCCCTGAGGCTGTAAGATGTGGAACTTCTGCAGCCATTTGGCTTCTTGAGAGGGAACCCTGGAACCGCCAGAGAGTGGCCACTGTGTGGCGCCAGAGGTGCAAGACAGAGAGAAGAATGGACGCCGCCTTCTATCTGATGACGTCATTTGAGCCTCTGGATCAAGCCTCATCTGAAGCCTGATGATTTTTGGACTTTTCAGTTATGCGAGCCAATAAATTCCCCTTATAGTTTAAGCTATTTGACCTGGGTTTTCTATCATTCGTGGCCTTGCCTCCTAACTGATATATCATCCTTATGCTCTCTTGGGGCTGGTGCAGACCTGCCCTGCTGTGTGATGATGGTGAGGGGCTTCCATAGGTTTGAGATACTTTGCAGTTGCTTCCTCAATGGTGTCTCCGGCCTCCAAGCCTCCAACACACCCTGCTTTCCTGGGCAGCCTGTTACACATGGGCCCCTCCTAAGTCCCTGGGCCCTAAGCCAAAGCTCTGGTTTTTGCCTCCAACCAGGATTGAGCTTTGCCATGAGTGTTGGGAAGCCTGGATCCTCCAGCCTATGAGCTCTAAATTCTGTAGCGGAAACATCTGGGCCCTCCGCTGGCCCCAGGGTGCACACCACTAAGTCTGCCATAAGTCACGACAGCATGTCGAGGGTTTTATTGCAGTTATGAATTATGGATATGGCCTGGGCTGTGCACTTCTCATTATTTTTTTCCTGCTGCAATTAAGCCACAAATCATACTTAAGAAATGGAAGAGTGACCGAATTAGTCAGGATTCGTTCTTAATAGGCTGACCCTGGAAAAGTCATCCAGGAGAGGTCAAATGTTTGTCAGGTCCCAAGAGCACAAACTGGGAGACAAACAGTGTCTCCTGCCCAGGTTTCCAGGTTAATGGACTTTGTGCATCTGAGAGGTTCCTGCTATATAGCCGCACAATTAACCTACTCGGTACCTTTATCCAGCCTCAGCCAGAAAGCAGAGAGACCCTAAGGAGACTGGATGAGGATGGAGGCTATCTTGGTCCTGCTTCCTGGACCTACAGCTGTCAGACTGAAGATCAGCTTTTCGATTTTGTGAGTGAGTAGATCTGAGGAATGAATGGAACCATTCAGATCACCTTTTATCCCAGAGTCTCAGTCCCAAGAGCTGAGACTCTGGGATAAAAGGGTTTCTACCTTGCTGGAGTGAGTAGGTCTTTACCATTTTTAAATTAACTTTTTATTAAAGTATAATCTACACATAGAAAAAGTGCACATCTTATGACTTTTCAGTCTGTGTAACTGGCAGTCAGATGGATGCGAAAGCTCGCTGCAACGGAGAAGAGGAAGAGAGGCTTTTAGCCCTGAGTGGTTCACCTGGGGTCAAAGGATGCATAAATAGTGCTAACCCAAATGAAGCCAGGGTGCGGAGGCACCAGCACTCTGCCCTATAGGCAGGACACACCCACACTATCATCTACTGCTGACCATCGGGAACTAGCTCTTGCCTCCCGGGACCGGCTGAACTTTCTGGCCGCCTGGCAGTTGTGTAGGTCAGGTGACCTGATCTGGCCAATCAGTGTGAGTGGATATAACCTGGGTTACTTCTGGGGGAAAGACTTAATGGCTGGTCTGAGACTCTCCAAAGCTCTCTCTCCCTCTGCACTGGTAATCAGCAACAGTCGAAAAGGGGGCCACAGATGGGGGAAAATGTGGAGCAGAGCCCTTGGCTGGCCTCAGGGGACAGACGAATGAGGGCTGTTTTCTTTTAAACCTCTGGGGTTTTAGGGTTGATTGTTAGCGTGGCAGAACCATGCATATTTCTACTGACGCACATCCTAGTTCTGCTCACCCTTGGGAACATGTTTTCTGATAACTGTGGGATCCAAGGCTGGTCTTTGGGAGCAATAGCTCATTCCATTTAGCAACTGCTGAAATCAATAAGATAAGTGGCAGCTGGTATCTTTATCTTCCAGCCACCGCAATAAACATGGTGAGGATCTACAATGCATCATCTCTGAGCCTGTCCCTCCCCATTCCCGTGACCTAGCCAGTGACGTGCCCCTGTGCTGTCCCTTAGATCTGTTTCCTCTTCTCAATTCTTCATCACCTCAGCCACTCCCTGGGGTGAAACCTTGCTGAGGACTAACCTAGATGTTGCAGTGGCCAAGGTGGTGTCTGCCTCCAGCCTTACCCTGACACCTGCCCTCAGTCCCTCCCCCACATCACATCTTCCTAAAACACAAATCTGACCATGGCTATCTCACGCCATTTCCCTCCTTAAGATCCTCTTATGACTCTCTGGGCTTACCACAGTGCTTTTCAAGTGAGGCCGCGCACCCTTGTGGTAACAGACTGACTCTAAGGCCAGACAGTCTGTGTTTGATCTGAGCTCCACCACTTGTCACCTGTGTGTCATTGAGAAAGTTACTCACCCTCTCTGTGTCTCTGCTCCTTCATTTCTAAAACTGAGGCTAATACTAATCACAATGGATAATGATAACACCTACCTCATAGGTCATGGTGAATATGACATGTGTCAGTTAGTTAAGGTGCTTAAACAGGGTGTTTCCGTTATCTATTGCTGCAACTATAAAGTACCCCAAAACACAGTGGTTTAAAACAATGACAATTATTTTATTATTGTCCTTCACATTTCTGGGGATTGATGGGGCTCATCTGGGCAGTTCTCATTTGGTCAGAAGGTGGCTGGGGCTAGACTCATTCCTGGGCTTCCTTGCTTATCTGCCTGACAGATGATGCTGACTGTGTACTGGGGTACTAGCTGAGTGTCCAGACCATAACACCAATACTTGGCCAAGACTCACTCAGCTACAGCACCCACGCTTGGCCAAGTCTTCCTTCTAGCATGGCGGCTGGGCTCGAAGACTGAGAGTCCCAAGAGAACCAGGCAGAAGTTGCATCCACTTTTAGGACCTAGCTTTGGAAGTCATACAGCGTCACTTTCATAGTAGCCATGGATTCACAACCCTCTTCGTGCAGGGGCTGTCAAGGTCACGTTGTAACCTGTGTGATGGAAGATTCTGCTGTGGCCACCTTGGATAATACAATGTCTGGCACAGTGCCTGACAAGTGACAAGTGCTCAATAAACGGTAGGGGTATTATTGTTGTTTTTTTCGGAAATGCAATCTGCATTTGAAAGCTCAGCAGTGTGTGAAAAAATGTAAGACAGAACAGCTGGGTGTAGGAAGGGGGTGCAAAAGGCCCTACCTCAGCCCTCAGGAAGCTCCATGAAATTGTCAGGTCTCTGCAGCACCCAACGGAAAGCCACTAGGCTCCAGGGTCAAGTCCAGATTCCTAAGGCTGCATATGGATGCTGGCACTTGGCTCCTGTCTGCATCTCAAGTTCTAGCTCTTGTTATATCCCCACTATACCAATCAGAATTCTTGGCTACAAGCAATAAAACCCACTCTTGTGAGTTTAGAGAGAAAAAGAGATCATTAAAGGGTGTTAGCAGCTCTCAGATCCTTCAGGAGAGCCAGGGGTACAGGCTTGGAGTCTCTTGGGTAGGAGTAGTGGCCACATTCCAGCCCAGTGGAGGACCTGGTGCCTCTGCTGCTAAATAGGACAGGAGGCTGGTGTGGGCAATGGTAGACATGGCAAGTTACCCCTGGGATTGCAGTCACCCTCGTAGGAGGGAGCCTGCAGGGCTAGTCCAAGAGCTTCCTCTGTCATCACACCACTGGCTTCCAAAATGAAGCCTCCCTCGGCTGAGTCTGATTAGTGGACTCAAGGTCATATGTACCTTAGCTCTAAGGGAAGCCAGGAACGAGCTGCCAGCTTCTACCTTGGGAAGGCTGGGGTTCCTAAGAGGGAAAACCTGAAATACGGGAACTGTGTGCAAAGGCTCTGGGAAGTTAGGGAGCCGCACACAAATGTCCAGCATTTCCACGTTGGTCACTTTCTGGTCCTATGAAAGTTCTAACATCTCTTCGCTGGCCTGGTTCCCTCTCGTGGCTCCTTCTTGGCCTTGTTCCCCGGTAATCTTGGGTCTTTTTCCCTCTTCAGAGCTCTGCATGCTTCCTCCTCCTGCCGCTCCTGTGTTTGTGCCCACCATCTCTATACAGACCTCCATCCCAGCATCCACAAAACCCACCTGCTCTTATGTAGTTTCATGTCCGTCCTTTCCCCAGACTGAGCCTCTACGGCAGGCTACATCTTACCCCTCTCTGAGTCCAGCATGTGTAGCCAGGAGCTGGCGCACAGTAGGTGCTCTGTGCATGTGGGCAGAGGAATGAATGGTGAAGTCCATGTCACAAGGTCTTGTGCTCCCACCTCAAAGCTGGGGGTCTGGAAGCGCTTACTTAATGTGAAATCAGAGGTTTCTAAGTGAGCCCACATTTTTATGCTGATGTTCTTTTCAATCTCCACAGAAAACAGTATTCCAGGAGCTCTTTCCACCTAGGATAGTACTTGGGGCTCAAACCAAAAGTAAATACCCTGAAAGGAAATGGGAGCTGCTTCCTGGCTCGATAATGGTCTCTCGATTGAGGGGTGACTCTGCTTTTCTGGCTAAACACATTTTCCTCCCGAAGGGTCAGGGAGTAGGTAAGAGACTCAAGCTCATCTGGTTTCCTCCTGATTCCTTCTGACCTCTCGAAGAGAGGGGCCATGCTGTTGGCAGGAACTAGGAGTGAATCTGGCACTCCAGGAGTGATTACAAGTGAGGCCTTGGATATTTGTGTAATGAACTGAGAGTGCTTTCCACTAACCTGTCAGGCAGTTTCTCCAGTCGACATAGTCTTCACATTTAATGGCAGATGACAGTGTTTATATAAAAGAAAGGAGAACAAGGAAGGCATATGGACGCCCCCTCCCCACACTCTTTCTCCCTTTCATTCCTTAGCTCCCACCTCCTTTAGCCTTCACTGCTAGGTATTGGGGTGGGCGGGGTCAGGCCTGAATTTGGGTTGATGCAGCAGATGTTCATGGTCTCCAGGGGTTAGTGGTGCCTGCAAGCAGGAGACAGGGTCAGAGGACAAAAGTCGGCCTTAAAGGTGGGGAAGAAGTGGGATATGTGTGTGTATATAGATGTAGTTATTACTTGTCCTGTAATTACTCCAGGGATGCCTGTCTACACCCTCATCTCAAAAAGTACCCCCTAGGCTAGGCACAGTGGCTGATGCCTGTAATCCCAGCACTTTGGGAGGCCGAGGTGGGCAGATTACCTGAGGTCAGGAGTTCGAGACGAGCCTGGCCCACATGGCGAAACCCCATCTCTACAAAAAAATACAAAAATTAGCCGGGTGTGGTGGCAGGCACCTGTAATCCCAGCTACTCAGGAGGCCGAGGCAGGGAGAATTGCTTGATCTTGGGAGGTGGAGGTTGCAGTGAGACGAGATTGCACCACTGCACTCCAGCCTGGGCAACAGAGCGAGACTCCATCTCAAAAAAAGTCCCGCCTAGTACAAGAACACCTAGAATTAAAAAAAAGCAATAGATGCCTTATAAGTATCCCTGCCCCAGGTTCCCCAATCCTCCCCACAAACCACGGCTGACATTTTAGTGGTAATTTTACAAGACTTCTCTCCAAGCCTTTATGCTCTTCTATGAATAGGGCTGCAGGTTTTGCACAGGTGGGACTTGAGGATTCCATCCTAAAGCATCTGGATTTTCCCTCCCTTTGTCTCTTCTAGCCCAATGATTCTCTACCTTTTTCCCCGTCCCTGAGCGCTGTCTCCAGCAGGTCCCATGGCTTAGCTTTTTCTAGTCACTCTTGGATAATAAAAAGTCCTCTGCCTACTTATCGTTAATTTATATATATATATGGTGGTAAGGTGAAGGGGTTTCTCTGGATAGATACAGGAATAAGAAGGTGAATCAGAGATCATAGCGGCCTAACTGTCTGCAAGCCTTCGTGGGTAGTGTTCGCTACAGACAGGCTTTGCATTTTGGAAAAAAACGGAACATTCAGCAAAATTACACGAAATTGCCATGGAAGGAAAAGAAGTATCAAATGTTACAGGAATCTCAATCGCAGGTCAATACCCAGATCATCTGAAACATCACTATTTAACTGAAGAGGAACAATTCAGGAAGCAACTCTGAAAAGTTAACCAGCCTTTGCCTGAAGAAGAGTGTAGCATGATCAGGTTTGTTTGAAGGTCAGTGTCGCTGTGACTAGCGTCAGCCAGAAGAACCATGCAGCACAACAGTGAACTCCTTTACCATCTCAGAGAAAAGTTCAAACCTCAAATCAGAGAGCCACAGAAGAAGAGGAACAGGTACAAGCTAAGCATGCTAAGAAACAAGAATGTGAGAGGAGAAAACAGGAGGGAGAAGCAGCTCAGAGGCCCTGCAAAAAGAAAAAGATGGCAGTGCTCACAGTATGGAGCCACAGGCTGAGTGTAGCAACTCACGTCTGTAATGACATCACGTTGGGAGGCCGAGGAGGGCAGATCACTTGAGGCTGGGAGTCCGAGACCAGCCTTGTCAACATGGCAAAACCCCATCTCTACTAAAAAAAAAAAAAAAAAATTATAATACAAAAATTACCCGGGTGTGGTGGCGCACGCCTGTAGTTCCAGCTACTTGGGAGGCTGAGGCACGAGAATCGCTTGAACCTGGGAGGTGGAAGTTGCAGTGAGCCGAGATGGTGCCACCAAACTCCAGCCTGGGTGAAGGAAAGCAAACAAACAAACAAACAAAACAAAGCAAATAGACTGAAAAGGCCCAACCAAATTTGAATTTACGAGTGGAGTGTCTTCTTCAAAAACTAGAAGAAAAAAGTTAAATTAGACATTGTTTTTACAGGTGAAAATATCTGTTGTCTCTTGGATTTTTTTCTGTATGTAACAGGTGTCTCCCAATGACGAGATAAATTTGTCAACATAACTGCGTTGCTAAACTCTACTAAATAGAAAGTGCTCAAATATTTTTGTTCTGGTAAAAAAAGAAAAAATGTTTTCTTTCCTTTTTTAAATTTTATGTTTTATATTTTTAATTAAAATATGTTTTTCTTTTCCTTTTATTTTGTTTTTTAGAGATGGGGTCTTGCCATATTGCCCAGGCTGGTCTCGAACTCCTGGACTCAAGCAGTTCTCCCGCCTTGGCCCTCCCAAAGTGCTGGGATTGCAGGCATGAACCACCGTGCCTAGCTAAAAAGAAAACTTTCTATGTATGTTTCAAAAAATATTATGTGCAGAGTATGTATGAAAGCAGATTGCTGTTGGGGTTAAAAACAAGTAAATGTTGAGATTCAACACCATGTTGTTATTTAAAGGAAATTTTGCTAACTTTAAAGGACAAAACAGGTGAGTTTTTTTTCTTTTTTTTAACTTTCAACAGCCAACTTTGAGATTTTATACATATTTCCTACATAAGCTAAATGTTGTTGGGATGGCTCGTAAATAAAAGAGGGTATGAATGAACTTTAAAAATCCTTTGTTTAGTCCAGTGTTGTAATGAAAACATTGAATTCCAGCCAAAGATAAACTCTGGGGGTGGGAGGGTAGCTGCTCTGTCTTTACTCCCAGCACCTTTCCTCTGCTTACCAGGCATCCTTCCTGCTGCTCTAGGGTGTGGAAAAGCGCTGCCTGAGAGCACTCGAGGTCTGGGCTTGGCGATGTTCACATGCACCCTTCTTGTAGGTTTCTTTGCAATCCCCACACTTGAAACCTCCAGGACTTGCCTGTACCCTCCTCCTTCAGGCTCTGTCAGCGTGCGGTCCTGAGGCATTGCATCCCTCTAGGTGCCTCTGTGCAAAGTCCCTTCCAAGAGACCCCAAGCCAGCTCCTCTGGTGGAAGTTTAGTTGGAAGGATCGCTCAAGCCCCGTCCAGCCCTTCTTTCTCCCGGACACCTCTGCTGTCTGACACTCCAGGCTGGCAACTGCCCTCTTGCCTTCAGGTTTCCCCAGGCATGAGGCTGACACCCACCAGCCTCTGCGTGCACGGACACCCAGGGACACAGCTCTCCCAGGTTACCAAGGTCTCCTCCCAGCGTTTGAGTTAAGGAGGGAGGAGAGTTCCTTAATAGGGAAAGGGAATACCTTCGTAGTTCAACAGCTGTCCCCAAGAGGTCCCTTCTCTTTCTGTGTCTTCTATTCAATTAGATAGAATAGGCTGAGGGTCACCACACAGGTTTTCTTGCACTGTCTTTACAAATCCTGCGTCGGTAGTCCAGCATCTCATCTCGGAGTATGGGGAGATTTGGGGCCTACTGTTTGCTATTGGCCTCTGGGGGGCTTTACTGGACACTTGTCACAGTCCTGTTTTAACCTCCTGAGCGTGGAGATTAGGAGCTGCGTGGCTTGTCCCGTACACCCTCTGGGTACACCACAGCAAGCACCCCCACCATACCTGCCTTTAGCAAAGCGAGCTCACTCATCTCGCTTGATGCTTCTGATCAATGTGTGGGGCATATGGGGACAGTTCATTTGGTTCTCATTTTACAGATGCGGATACTGAGGCTAGGAGAGTCAAGGAGTTTATTCACGCACAATGGCTTGACTTGGACTCTAGTCCTCCAACTCCACATGCCTGTTAATGAACATCCATACAGGGCTCATTAGTGCCTTTTTTTTCTTTTTTTTTTTCTTTGAGACAGGGTCTCACTCATGTCACCCAGTCTGGAGTGCATTGGTGCAATCTCGGCTCACTGAGCCTCAACTTCCTGGGCTCAGGTGATCCTTCTGTCTCAGCCTCTGGAGTAGCTGGGACTGCAGGTGCATGTCACCATGCCTGGCTAATTTTTTGTATTTTTAGTAGAGACAGGGTTTCCTTATGTTGCCCAGGCTGATCTCGAACTCTTGGGCTCAAGCGATCCACCTGTCTCAGCCTCCCAAAGTGCTAGGATTACAGGAGTGAGCCACCGTGCCAGCCAACGCCATTTTATGCCTTCTGTTTCCCAGGAGTTTCCATTGGATTTAGGACAGGACTCTTGGCAGGAATTATCACTGGTACCAGCAGTGCCTTATCTGAGCTCTGTTAGCTGAGGCTCCTCTAAATCCTTGCTCTTTTGGAGTGGCACAAAGATATCAATAATTTAATGTATGCTAAATTGCAGAAACTTTAATGAACGTGCATTTCAGTAGAGGACTTCAATAGGACATTGCTTAACCCAAAGGCACTCGGAGGCACCAAGGGGCTGCAGATGAACAAGACCCAGTCTTTGTCTTGGAGGAGGACTGTGTGACTGATGCTCCCTGCATCTCCTGAAGCAGAGAACCTGGCCCCAGGTTTACAGGTGGAGACTTGGGTCGAGAGAGGGTCAGTGCTGAGCACCTTTGATCTGAATTAAGTGCTGAAGTCCAACAATGATTCGGGGTAGGGCTGGGCGGCGGATCCAGTTCTTTCTGCATGTCCACCCCGGGAGCTCAGAGCCCAGTGCTGAGTGCTGGGGCCGCTCACCCGACATCAGACTGTCCGGCCCCAATTAACATTGCACCCTGAAGACAGCAGAAAAGAGAGACAGGAGAATTCGGTATCGTGTTGGCCGGGGTGGCCCAGCCCTAGCTGGGGATGTGAGAAAAAAATGTCACGGTCAGTGGTCTCTCACCAGGGAAAGAGCCCAGACCCCTCTCCTGTCCTCTGTGTGAAGACAGACTGAACTGAAGAGGTCTTTGCTTCGGGCTGGGGCCTTGTTCCCTGTGTGGCAGTGGCCACCACCAGGTGGCCACAAGGTTATTGCACAGCTTTGTATCTAGCCCCAGGACATACACATGCTCGCATCCTCCAGGCCTCTCTGGGGCTGGCTCTGACCAACTGCCTTCTTTCCCCCTCCCTTTCTTAAAAAACCAACAACAAACAACAACAACAACAACAACAACAAAAACCTTACATTGCTCTTTAAATTCAGATTTCCTGAAACTTGAGGATCAGAATGTTTACAAAACTGACATATCCGATGAACTAAGGCTTTAGGGAGCAAATCTGACAGTGATGAGCTCTGGGCATTAAAGAGCCTCGTTGGCTGGGCGTGGTGGCTCACGCCTGTAATCCTAGCACATTGGGAGGCCAAGGTGGGTGGGTCACCTGAGGTCAGGAATTCAAGACCAGCTTGGCCAACATGGTGAAACCCCATCTCTAATAAAAATACAAAAATTAGCTGGGGGTGGTGGCGAACACCTGTAATTCCAGCTACTTGGGAGGCTGAGGCACGAGAATTGCTTGAACCTGGGAAGTGAAGGTTGCAGTGAACCAAGATCAAGACACTGCACTGCAGCCTGGGGGACAGAGTAAGACTCTGTCTCAAAAATATAAATAAATAAATAAATAAATAAATAAACTATTTAAGGTAATCCTGCCTGGGCAGGGCCTTGCCTCTGAAAGTTCCCAAAATCCTTGGGGATCAGATTGTCCTTATGAGAGTGTGATTCCTGAAGCTGGAGGTCACACTGCCCCAGCCCCAGGCCCCGTGGAGCAATCTCCATGAAGTGACCAGGCTTCCCTAGTTTATGCCCGGCACGTCCCTCCTTGTTGCCTCTGCTGGACCTTCATAGCGCGGGCACTACAACATGTGCCAGGCCTGCCTTTCCCCAGGTATCTACAGAGCACCCTCTAGGTGTTGCGGAAATGTCACCTTCTCCAACCACCTCCACCATCCCTCTCCCCCAATTCCCTGTCCCTCCCCCGCCCCCCTGCTATGATTTCTTCATGCCAGTCATTTCCATCTGATGCACTGTCTTGTCCTTCCCCTTCATGGTTTTCTTTGCTGCTTGTCTCGTCCCACTAGGAGGCAAATACGTTAGAGGCAGAGGTGTTTGGCTGCTTTGCTCACTATGGTATCCCCAGCTCCTAGGAAATTCCCGTTTTGCAGTAGGAACTCAGTAAAGACCAAAGAGTAAAGAGTAAAGAGTAAAGAAATATATACTATTCCAAGCCCCATAGATTTGCAGCTTTCTTGTGTCACCAGCCTCAGTGGCCGCAGAATTCCATCTTCTCCCATGTGTCTCCCACCTGATGCCCCAGGTGTAGGTCCCTGGTGAAGAGCGCTTCCTCCCTGTTTGAGACAGGCTCTTTCTTTAAAACTGTGGACTTTAAAACATTCTGTGTTACTTTCCCTTTAATTTTCTTTTTCTTTTTCTTTTTTTGAGATGGAATGTTGCTCTTGTTTGCTCTTGTTGCTCTTGTTGTGCAATGGTGTGATCTCGGCTCACTGCAACCTCCGCCTCCCGGGTTCAAGTGATTCTCCTGCCTCAGCCTCCCGAGCAGCTGAGATTAAAGGCGTGCACCACCATGCCCGGCTAACTTTTGTATATTTAAATAGAGACGGGGGGGTTTCACCAGGTTGGCCAGGCTGGTCTTGAACTCCTGACCTCAGATGATCCGCCTGCCTTGACTTCCCAAAGTGCTGGGATTACAGGCATGAACTACCATGCCTGGCTCCTTTAATTTCTTTTCAAAGCTGATTTAGGTTGAGACTTTCAGAAGTTGATGGTTCAGTTGTTTGTTTTCCTCTATTTATTTTGCTTTTCCAGGACTGGTGACTACAAGAACGCTGACATCATCTTCTGTTTTTTTTCTCTGAAATTTCTGAATTTTGCATCACTAGACTTGAACTCACCTCTGAATTCCTGGCTATTATTTCCAGCTGCTAATAGCACATCCCCACCTGTGTCAGCCTGCTCCTTTCCCCACTCCCTGCCTGGGAGTTTCCCCGGCTGTAACTCTATGGAACCCAGGGCTCAGAGTTAGAAAAACAATATCGTACACTTGTTCCCAAGATCAATTCCGGTTGAATTAGAAACCTAAACCTAAAAACAAGTAAAACAACATGTAAAAGTCTATAAGAAAATATGTGATTATTTATCTGATCTCAGAGTGGGAAGACCTTTCTTATACATTTATTTGCATAGTTAATATATGGTAAGCCACCCAACAGGCACCTGTGCATGTCACTGAGAAGTACATTTCTCATCACTCCCCACCCCCAACACAAACTCTGCACCACCTCCCCACCCTCTTACCCACAGGGTCATTGTTTTAACAGTTGTTGTCAGCTTTTGTGTATCCTTTTAAAGGCATTATGTGTGTTTTAAAAAAATATGGAATCATATTGCATACCGTGTTTTATGTCTTACCTTTTTGCCACTACCTTCCATTTTTTTTGTCATGTATGAAGATCTGTATCTTTCTTTCTAAAATATAGTTTAATATATTTTCTTTTTTTTTTTTTTTTTTTTGAGACGGAGTCTCACTCTGTTGCCGGGACTGGAGTGCAGTGGCCGGATCTCAGCTCACTGCAAGCTCCGCCTCCCAGGTTCCCACCATTCTCCTGCCTCAGCCTCCCGAGTAGCTGGGACTACAGGCGCCCGCCACCTCGCCCGGCTAGTTTTTTGTATTTTTAGTAGAGACGGGGTTTCACCGTGTTAGCCAGGATGGTCTCGATCTCCTGACCTCATGATCCGCCCGTCTCGGCCTCCCAAACTGCTGGGATTACAGGCTTGAGCCACCGCGCCCGGCCCAGTTTAATATATTTTCATAGTGAACCTGCAGGAAAAGCACAGAAGGCAGACAACATTTAAAACACGTACTTGCAATGTAGGACAACTCAGTTAAAAAGGTATAGTGAATAGATAGAGCCACTATATGATAAAATGGCTACAGATACCACTTAGTGGTCATCAGTAAGAATCATCAAAGTCCAGGAAACTTTGACATGTTTGTTTATAGTTGTTACTAAGTTGAACTGCTGAAACTTATTCACTGAAACATTCTGACTTGTGTTAATGCTTTACTTCTCTGCCTTTATATTAAATATTCACAAGGAAAAAAATGGAAAAACGGCCAATTCTTGATTTCTGACCGCCTTTTTTTTCACATTTGCCAAGTAATCATATATTTAGATACATTTAACCCCATGGGAAAAATATTGAATGTTCAGAACTACCAAGAAAAGGATGAAGTTTTTTTTTATTGTTATTATGCTTTAATTTCTAGGGTACATGTGCACAACGTGCAGGTTTGATACATAGGTATACATATGCCATGTTGGTTTGCTGCACCCATCAACTCATCATTTACATTAAGTGTTTCTCCTAATGCTATCCCTCCCCCAGCTCTCCACCCCCCAACAGGCCCCAGGGTGTGATGTTCCCCGCCCTGTGTCCAAGTGATCTCATTGTACAGTTCATACCTATGAGTGAGAACATGCAGTGTTTGGTTTTCTGTCCTTGTGATAGTTTGCTCAGAATAATGGTTTCCAGCTTCATTCATGTCCTTACAAAGGACATGAACTCATCCTTTTTTATGGCTGCATAGTATTCCATGGTGTATATGTGCCACATTTTCTTAATCCAGTCTATCATTGATGAACATTTGGGTTGGTTCCAAGTCTTTGCTGTTGTGAATAATGCCACAAAAAACATATGTGTGCATGTGTCTTTATAGTAGCATGACTTATAATACTTTGGGTATATACCCAGTAATGGGATTGCTGGGTCAAATGGTAATTCTAGTTCTAGATCCTTGAGGAATCACCATGCTCTCTTCCACAATGGTTGAACTAATTTACACTCCCACCAACAGTGTAAGAGTGTTCCTATTTCTCCACATCTTCTTCAGCATCTGTTGTTTCCTGACTTTTTAATGATTGCCATTCTAACTGGCATGAGATGGTATCTCATTGTGATTTTGATTTGCATTTCTCTTATGACCAGTGATGATGAGCATTTTTTCATGTGTCTGTTGGCTGCATAGATGTCTTCTATTGAGAAGTGTCTGTTCATATCCTTTGCCCACTTTTTGATGGGGTTGTTTTTTTCTTGTAAATTTGTTTGAGTTCTTTGTAGATTCTGGATATTAGCCCTTTGTCAGATGAGTAGATTGCAAAAAATTTCCCCTATTCTGTAGGTTGCCTGTTCACTCTGATGATAATTTCTTTTGCCGTGCAGAAGCTCTTTAGCTTAATTAGATCCTGTGTATCTATCTTGGCTTTTGTTGCCATTGCTTTTGGTGTTTTAGTCATGAAGTTCTTGCCCATGCCTGTGTCCTCAAAGGTATTACCTAGGTTTTCTTCTAGGGTTTTTATGGTTTTAGGTCTAACATTTAAGTCTTTAATCCATCTTGAATTAACTTTTGTATAAGGTGTAAAGAAGGAATCCAGTTTCAGCATTCTACATATGGCTAGCCAATTTTCCCAGCACCATATATTAAATAGGGAATCTTTCCCCCATTTCTTGTTTTGGTCAGGGTTGTCAAAGATCAGATGGTTGTAGATGTGTGGTATTATTTCTGAGGGCTCTGTTCTGTTCCATTGGTCTATATATCTGTTTTGGTACCAGTACTGTGCTGTTTTGGATACTGTAGCCTTGTAGCATAGTTTGAAGTCAGGTAGTGTGATGCCTCCAGCTTTGTTCTTTTTGCTTAGGATTGTCTTGGCAATGCAGGCTCTTTTTTGGTTCCGTATGAATTTTAAAATAGATTTTTCCAATTATGTGAAGAAAGTCATTGGTAGCTTGATGGGGATGGCACTGAATCTATAAATTACTTTGGGCAGTATGGCCATTTTCATGGTATTGATTCTTCCTATCCATGGGCATGGAATATTCTTCCATTTGTTTGCGTCCTCTTTTATTTCGTTGAGCAGTGGTTTGTAGTTCTCCTTGAAGAGGTCCTTCATATCCCTTGTCAGTTGAATTCCTAGGTATTTTATTTTCTTTGTAGCAATTGTGAATGGGAATTCACTCATGATTTGGCTCTGTTTGTCTGTCATTGGTTTTTAAGAATGCTTGTGATTTTTGCACACTGATTTTGTATCCTGAGACTTTGCTGAAGTTGCTCATCAACTTAAGGAGATTTTGGGCTGAGACGATGGGGTTTTCTAAATATACAATCATGTCATCTGCAAACGGACAATTTGACTTCCTCATTTCCTCACTGAATACCCTTTACTTCTTTCTCTTGCCTGATTGCCCTGGCCAGAACTTCCAACAACATGTTGAATAGCAGTGGAAAGAGAGGGCATCCCTGTCTTGTGCTGGTTTTCAAAGGGAATGCTTCCAGTTTTTGCCCATTCAGTATGATATTGACTGTGGGTTTGCCATAAATAGCTATTATTATTTTGAGATACGTTCCATCTATACTTAGTTTATTGAGAGTTTTTAGCATGAAGGAGTGTTTAATTTTGTCAAAGGCCTTTTCTGCATCTATGAGATAATCATGTGGTTTTTGTCTTTGGTTCTGTTTATATGATGAATTACATTTATTGATTTGTGTATGTTGAACCAGCCTTGCATCCCAGGGATGAAGCCAACTTGATCGTGGTGGATAAGCTTTTTGATGTGCTGCTGGATTTGGTTTGCTAGTATTTTATTGAGGATTTTCGCATCGATGTTCATCAGGGATATTGGTCTAAAATTCTCTTTTTTTGTTGTGTTTTTGCCAGGCTTTGGCATCGGGATGATGTTGGCCTCACAAAATGAGTTAGGGAGGATTCCCTCTTTTTATATTGATTGGAATAGTTTCAGAAGGAATGGTATCAGCTCCTTTTTGTATTTCTGGTAGGATTTGGCTGTGAATCCGTCTGGTCTTGAACTTTTTTTTGGTTGGCAGGCTATTAATTATCACCTCAATTTTGGAGCCTGTTATTGGTCTATTCAGAGATTCAACTTCTTCCTGGCTTTGTCTTGGGTGTATATGTCCAGGAATTTATCCATTTCTTCTAGATTTTCTAGTCTATTTGCATAGAGGTGTTTATAGTATTCTCTGATGGTAGTTTGTATTTCTGTGGGATTGGTGGTGATATCCCGTTTATCATTTTTTATTGCGTGTATTTCATTCTTCTCTCTTTTCATTTTTATTAGTCTTGCTAGCTGTCTATCTATTTTGTTGATCTTTTCAAAAATCCAGCTCCTGGATTCATTGGTTTTTTGAAGGGCTTTTTTGTATCTCTCTCTCCTTCAGTTCTGCTCTGATTTTAGTTATTTCTTGCCTTCTGCTAGCTTTTGAATTTGTTTGCTCTTGCTTCTCTAGTTCTTTTAATTGTGATGTTAGGGTGCCGATTTTAGATCTTTCCTGATTTCTCTTGTGGGCATTTAGTGCTGTAAATGTCCCTCTACACACTGCTTTAAATGTGTCCCAGAGATTCTGATAGGTTGTGTCTTTGTTCTCATTGGTTTCAAAGAACATCTTTATTTCTGCCTTCATTTCATTATTTACCCAGTAGTCATTCAGGAGCAAGTTGTTCAGTTTCCACATAGTTGTGCGGTTTTGAGTGAGTTTCTTTTTTTTTTTTTTTTTTTTTTTTTTTTTTGAGACGGAGTCTCGCTCTGTTGCCCAGGCTGGAGTGCAGTGGCCGGATCTCAGCTCACTGCAAGCTCCGCCTCCCGGGTTCACGCCATTCTCCTGCCTCAGCCTCCCGAGTAGCTGGGACTACAGGCGCCCGCCACCTCGCCCGGCTAGTTTTTTTTTTTGTGTGTGTGTATGTTAGTAGAGACGGGGTTTCACCATGTTAGCCAGGATGGTCTCGATCTCCTGACCTCGTGATCTGCCCGTCTCGGCCTCCCAAAGTGCTGGGATTACAGGCTTGAGCCACCGCGCCCGGCCTTGAGTGAGTTTCTTAATCCTGAGTTCTAATTTGATTGCACTGTGGTCTGAGAGACAGTTTGTTGTGATTTCTGTCCTTTTACATTTGCTGAAGAGTGTTTTACTTCCAATTATGTGGTCGATTTTAGAATAAGTGCTATGTGGTGTTGAGAAGAATGTGTATTCTGTTGATTTGGGGTGGAGAGTTCTGTAGATGTCTATTAGGTCCACTTGGTGCAAAGCTGAGTTCAAGTCCTGGATATCCTTGTTAACCTTCTGTCTTGTTGATCTGTCTAATATTGATAGTGAGGTGTTAAAGCCTCCCATTATTATTGTGTGGAAGTCTAAGTCTCTTTGTAGGTCTCTAAGGACTTGCTTTATGAATCTGGGTGCTCCTGTATTGGGTGCATATATATTTAGGATAGTTAGCTCTTCTTGCTGAATTGATCCCTTTACCATTATGTAACGGTCTTCTTTGTCTCTTTTGATCTTTGTTGGCTTAAAGTCTGTTTTATCAGAGACTAGGATCACAACCCCTGCTTTTTTGTTTTTCTTTCCATTTGCTTGGTAGGTCTTCCTCCATCCCTTTATTTGTAGCCTATATGCATCTTTGCACACTAGATGGGTCTCCTGAATACAGCACACCAATGGGTCTTGGCTCTTTATCCAATTTGTCAGTTTGTGTCTTTTAATTGGGGCATTTAGCCCATTTACATTTAAGGTTAATATTGTTATATGTGAATTTGATCCTGTCATTATGATGTTCGCTGGTTATTTTGCCTGATTATTGATGCAGTTGCTTCACAGCATTGTTGGTCTTTACAGTTTGGCATGTTTTTGCAGTGGCTGGTACGGGTTGTTTCTTTCCATATTTAGTGCTTCCTTCAGAAGCTCTTGTAAGGCAGGCCTGCTGGTGACAAAATGTCTCAATATTTGCTTGTCTGTAAAGGATTTTATTTCTCCTTCACTTACGAAGTTTAGTTTGACTGGATATGAAATTCTGGGTTGAAAATTCTTTACTTTAAGAATGTTGAATATTGGCCCCTACTCTCTTCTGGCTTGTGGGGTTTCTGTTGAGAGATCCACTGTCAGTCTGATGGGCTTCCCTTTGTGGGTAATGCGACCTTTCTCTCTGGCTGCCCTTAACACTTTTTCCTTCATTTTAACCTTGGTGAATCTGACAATTATGTGTCTTGGGGTTGCCCTACTCAAGGAGTATCTTTGTGGTGCTCTCTGTATTTCCTAAAGTTGAATGTTGGCCTGCCTTGCTACGTTGGGGAAGTTCTCCTGGATAATATCCTGAAGAATATTTTCCAACTTGGTTCCATTATTCCCATCACTTTCAGACACCAATCAAATGTAGACTTGGTCTTTTCACATAGTCCCATATTTCTTGGAGGCTTTATTCATTTCTTTTTATTGTTTTTTCTCTAACTTTGTCTTCTCGCTTTATTTCATTAATTTGATCTTGAATCACTGATACTCTTTCTTTCACTTGATCAAATCAGCTATTGAAGTTTGTGCATGTGTCACGAAGTTCTCATGCCATGGTTTTCAACTCCATCAGGTCATTTAAGGTCTTCTCTACACTGTTTATTCTAGTTAGACATTTGTCTAATCTTTTTTCCAGGATTTTAGCTTCCTTGTGATGGGTTCAAACATCCTCCTTTAGCTCGAAGAAGTTTGTTATTACCGACCTTCTGAAGCCTACTTCTGTCAAATCGTCAAAGTCATTCCCCATCCAGCTTTGCTCTGTTGCTGGTGGGGAGCTGCAATCCTTTGGAGGAGAAGAGGCATTCTGATTTTTAGAATTTTCAGCTTTTCTGCTCTGGTTTCTCCCCATCTTTGTGGTTTTATCTAACTTTGGTCTTTGATGTTGGTGACCTACAGGTGGGGTTTTGGTGTAGATGTCTTTTTTGTTGATGTTGATGCTATTCCTTTCTGTTTGTTAGTTTTCCTTCTAACAGGTCCCTCAGCTGCAGGTTTGTTGGAGTTTGCTGGAGGTCCACTTCAGACCCTGCTTTCCTGGGTATCACCAGCAGAGGCTGCAGAACAGCAAATACTCTGCCTGATCCTTCCTCTGGAAGCTTCATCCCAGAGGGGCAGCCTCCTTCCTCTATGAGGTGTCTATTGGCCCCTACCGGGAGGTTTCTCCCAGTTAGGCTACACGGAGGTCAGGGGCCCACTTGAGGAGGCAGTCTGTCCATTCTCAGAGCTCAGATGCCGTGCTGGGAGAACCACTGCTCTCTTCAGAGCTGTCAGACAGGGATGTTTAAGTCTGCAGAAGTTGTCTGCTGCTTTTTGTTCAGCTATGCCCTGCCCACAGAGGTGGAGTCTAGAGACAGTAGGCCTTGTTGAGCTGCAGTGGGCTCCGCCCAGTGCGAGCTTCCCAGCCACTTTGTTTACCTATTCAAGCCTCAGCAATGGTGGATGCCACTTCCCCAGCCAGGCTGCTGCCTCGCAGTTTGATCTCAGACTGCTGGGCTAGCAGTGAGCAAGACTCTGTGGGCGTGGGACCCACTAAGCCAGGCACAGGAGAGAATCACCTTGTCTGCCGGTTGCTAAGACCTTGGGAAAAGTGCAGTGTTTGGATGGGAGTGTCCCATTTTTTCAGGTAGTCTGTCACGGCTTCCCTTGGCTAGGAAAGGGAAATCCCCGGACCCCTTGTGCTTCCCGGGTGAGATGATGCCCCACCCTGCTTCAGCTTACCCTCCATGGGCTGCACATGCTTTCCAACCAATCCCAATGAGATGAACCATGTACCTCAGTTGGAAATGCAGAAATCACCCGTCTTCTGCATTGATCACGCTGGGAGCTGCAGATCGAAGCTGTTCCTCTTTGGCCATCTTGGAACGCCCCTGAAGTTTTTTTTTAATGAAATATTTGCCATCATAGTAGATTCTTATGTGTGTTATCCAGGAATACCACATGCTAGCTGACTGTCTTTTGGCGTAATTGGTACAGGTTATTGTCTTCAAAAAGGCCAACCAACTATTCACAATGGCAAATACATGGAATCAACCTAAAGACCCATCAATGAAAGATTGAATAAAGAAAATGTGGTACACATACACTATGGAATACCAGGCAGTCATAAAAAAGAATAAAGTAATGTCTTTTGAACACAGATAGAGTTGGAGGCTATTATCATAGCAAATTAACACAGGAGCAGAAAATCAAATACTGCATATTCTCCCTTATAAGTGGGGCTAACTGATAAGAACCTATGAACACAAAGAAGGAGACAACAGACACTGGGGCCTACTTGAGTGGGGAGGGTGAGAGGAGAGAGAGGAGAAGGAAAGATCATTATTGGGTACTGGACTTAATACTTGGGTGATGAAATAATCTGTACAACAAACCCCCATGACACTAGTTTACCTACATAGCAAACCTTCACATGTACTCCTGAAATAAACGTTTAAAAAAAAGAAAAAGAAAGTATCCCAGTAAAGAAAAGTCTGGCATCCGATGGCTTCACAGTTGAATTCTACTAAACGTTTAACGAAGAACTAGTACCAATCTTACTCAAACTATTCCAAAAAATGGAGGAGGAGAGGACATTTCCAAACTCATTCTATAAAGCCAGTATTACCCTGATACTAAAACCAGTCAAAGTCACATCAGAAAAGGAAACTACAGGCTAATACCTCTGATGAATAGTGATGGAAAAATTCTCAACAAAATACTTCCAAATTGAATTCAACAATACATTAAAAAGATTATTAATCAAGAACAAGTGGGATTTATCCATGGGATGCAAGGATGGTTCAACATACACAAATCAATCTAAGTGATACATCATACCAAAATAATGAAGGATGAAAACCATATGATCATCTCAATTGATGCTGAAAAAGCATTTAATGAAATTCAACATTCCTTCATGATTAAAACCCTCAAAAAACTGGGGATAGAAGGAACGTACTTCAACATAATAAAAACCATATATGGCAGACCCACAGCTAGCATCATATTGAAGGGGGGAAAAACTGAAAGCCTTTCCTCTAAAATTTGGAACACACCCAGGTTGCCCACTTTCACCACTGTTATTCAGTATAGTACTGGAAGTCCTAGCTATAGAAGTCAGGCAAGAGAAATAAGCAAAGGGCATCCAAATTGGAAAGGAAGAAGTCATATTATCCTTGTTTGCAGATGATATGATCTTATATTTGGGAAAACCTAAGTACCCCACCAAAAAACCGTTAGAGCTGATAAACAAATTCAATAAAATTGCAGGATACAAAAATAACATACGAAAATTAGTAGCAATTCTATATGCCAACAGTGAACAATATGAAAATAAAATAAAAAGGTAATCAATTTACAATAGCCACACATAAAATTAAATGCCTAGGAATTAACTTAACCAAAGAAGTGAAAGACCTCTGAAATGAAAACTATAAACCACTGATGAAAGAAATTGAAGAGGACACCAAAAAAGGAAAACTATTCCATGTTCATGCATTGGAAGAATGGAGGAATCAATATTGTTAAAATGTCCATGCTACCTAAAGCAATCTACAGATTCATTGCAATCCCTATAAGAATACCAATGACATTCTTCACAGAAAAGGAGAAATCTATCCTAAAATTTATAGGGAACCACAAAAGACCCAGCATAGCCAAAGCTATCCTAAGCAAAAATAACAAAACTGGAGGAATCATATTACCTGATTTCAAATTATACTACAGAATTAGAGTAATCAAAATCACATGGTACTGACATGAAAACAGACACATAGATCAATGGAATAGCCTACAGAACCCAGAAACAAATGCACACACTTGTTGTGAACTCATTTTCAACAAGGATGCCAAGAACATACATTAGGGTAAAGATAGTCTCTTCAATAAATGGTGAGGGAAAAACTGAATATCGATATGCTGAAGAATGAAACTTGATCCCTATCTCTCACCATATACAAAAATCAAATCAAAATGGATCAAAGACTTAAGTCCAACATGCCAAACTATGAAACTCTTACATGAAAATATTGGGGAAACTCCAGGACACTGGTTCAGGCAAACATTTCTTGAGCAATATGCCACGAGCACAGGCAACCAAAGCAAAAATGGAAAACAAGATCACACCAAGTTAAAAAGCCTCTGCACAGCAAAGAAAACACTCAACAAAATGAACAGACAACCCACAGAATGGAAGAAAATATTTGCAAACTACCCCCCTGACAAGGGATTAATAACCAGAATATATAAGGAGTTCAAACAACTCTACAGGAAAAACATATAATAATCTGATTTTAAAAATGGGCAAAAGATATGAATAGACATTTCTCAAAAGAAGATATATGAATGGCAAAAAGGCATGTGAAAAGTTGCTCAAATCATTGATCATTAGAGAAATGAAAATCAAAACTACAGTAAGGTATCATCTCACCCCAGTTAAAACTGCTTATATCCAAAAGACAGTCAATAACAAATGCTGGTGAGGATGTGGAGAAAATGTAACACTCATACACTGTTGGTGGGAATGTAAATTAGTGCAACCACTATGGAGAACAGTTTGCGGGTTCCTCAAAAGACTAAAAATAGAGCTAGCATATGATCCAGCAATCCCACTGCTGGGTATGTGCCCAAAATAAAGGAAATCAGTATATTGAAGAGATATCTGCACACCTATGTCTGATGCAGCACTGTTTACAATAGTTAAGATTTGGAAGCAATGTAAGTGTCCATCAACAGATGAATGGATAAAGAAAGCATGGTACATATACACAATGGAGTACTATTCAGCCATAAAGAAAGAATCAGAGGCCCGTCTCAGTGGCTTACGCCTATAATCCCAGCACTTTGGGAGGCTGAGGTGGGTAGATCACTTGAGACCAAGAGCTCAAGACCAGCCTGGCCAACATGGAGAAACCCCATCTCTACTAAAAATACAAAAATTAGCCTGGCATGGTGGCTCATGTTTGTAATCCCAGCTACTTGGGACGCTGAGGCAGAAGAATCACTTGAACCCAGTAGGTGGAGTTTGCAGCGAGCTGAGATGGCACCATTGCACTCCAGCCTGGGCAACAGAGCAAGACTCTGTCTAAAAAAAAAAAAAAAAAAAAAAAAGTGAGGTTCAGTCATTTGCAGCAACATGTATGGGACTGGAGATCATTATGTTAAGAGAAACAAGCCAAGCACAGAAAAACAAACATCTCATATTCTGACTTGTTTGCGAGATCTTAAAAAAAAAAAATTGAACTCATGGACATAGAATGTAGAATGATGGTTACCGGAGGCTGGGAACGGTAGTGTAAGACTGGAGTGGGGAGTGGGTATGCTTAGTGGGTAAAAAAAAAAAAAAAGGTAGAAATAATAAATAAGATAAACTATTTGATAGCACAACAGGGTGACTATAGTCAATAATAATGTAATTGTACATTTAAAAAATAACTACAAGAGTGTAATTGGATTGTTTGTAACATAAAGGATAAGTGCTTGAGGGGATGGATACGCCGTTCTCCATGATGTGATTATTTTACATTGCATTTCTGTTTCAAAATTTCTCATGGACTCTGCAAATACATACACCTACCACGTACCTACAAAGTTTTTTTTAAAGACAAACCAGATAATGCCTCCCTTGCCTTCTGCAAAGTACCAATGGCTGGGTCTGGAAGCGCAGATCTGATTTGAAGACTTGAGCAATTTCTGGCACCAGACGCTAGAAAGAAAGTTAGCGAATCTGAAGTTCTGATTCTGATCACTTCTAATTTCACGGAATGCCGCAGCTCTGGGACCGTGATCTTGACGTTTTTTCACCTGTCCAGTAGAGGGCGCGCTCTTGAGAGAGGCTTTTGTAGCCAAGGGCTTCCTGGGTGCTTAGCTGCGGGTGGATTTGGGGGCAGGAGGCTTTGTGCAAGCCACAGTATAGCGATCTCCTTACTTACTCCTTCTCCTTCAGGGGGAGCTCAGCAAGCTCAAGGGGCTGCTGGAGTTAGAGACCACCGCCTGCTTCTTGTTTTTTAATGATAGGGTAGCACTGGACAGAATGACTGTACCATACTTTATTTCCTTTGTCTTTTGTTGAGCTTGTTTCCAGTTCTTTGCCCCTGAAACAATTCTGCACTGAATATTCGTGTGTGTGCGCGCGCGCGCGCGTGTGTGTGTAATACTTGTCCTATTGGTTTCTTTCGTTTTTCTTTTTTTGTTTTTTTGAGACGGAGTGTCACTCTGTCGCCCAGGTTGGAGTGCAGTGGCGCGATCTCGGCTCACCGTAACCTCCGCCTCTGGGTTCAAGCGATTCTCCTGTCTCAGCCTTCCCGAGTAGCTGGGACTGGTCTGGAACTCCTGACTTTAGGTGATCCATCCGCCTCGGCCTCCCAAAGTGCTGGGATTACAGGCATGAGACACTGCATGCGACCGTCCTATTGGTTTATTAAACAAATTCCTACAAGTGTAACAGTCAACGAAAGAAAAAACTTTAAATTATTATATTCTATTTTACAGGTTTTGGATTTAGGATCATGGCAAGACACACACACACACACACACACACACACACATATACAAACAAATTTGTCCTATGTTTTCTTCAGCATTTTAAAAATTTCACTTTTTTTGCATTAAAATTGTTACTTCATCTGAAATACATTTGCATAATGAGGAAGTCAAAATTAATTTTCTCTGCATAGTTATATCATCCCAATAATATTTAATCTCTGATAAATGTGGCATTTTCAAAATAAATGCCACATTTATCAGAGATTAAACTGAGAAGGACATTTTAGCCTAAAAAACAATGAAATAAATGACAATGTAGAATATTAATAGATTTGACTACTATAAATTAAAAATTTCTCTGCATCAAAATATGGTTTAAATAAAATTTATCAGAAGTCTAATGATGCTGTAAAAGAAAAAGAAGAAAAAAATAAATAAAATTTAAAAGTTAGAAAACATGTAAACTTTTTTTTTTGGCAAACTAGGTCAAAGGATTAGGTATTTAATATATAAAGAACAAACCAATAAAACTTAATAATTGAATGGGAAAAAAAGCAAAGACTCTGATGAAAGAATTTATTGACAAAATACAAAGGCTAATTTCACAAATAATTAAAGAGCAAGTAAAACTTTCATTTTGGCCTATGAAATTGGTCAACTTTGTTTTGGAAATGATCATATTTCTGAGGAGAATAGAGTGAGGCAGGTATATTATTGATAGTGGAGTAAATCTATACGTTTTGGGAAGGCAATTTAGCAATATTAATAAACAGCTTCAAAGTGATAGTCTTCTTGGATCTAGAATTCTAGTTTTTGGGAATCTGTGTTATTGAAATAATCAGAGCTATTAATTTGTGGAATAAGATAATATCCACAATACTTATTTATGATGGTAAAATATCTCACCCAACTCAATGTCCACCAAAACAAAGTTGCTTAAAATCAGTGGTATGCTGGAGTTGGCTAGCATGGTCTCATGAGAGCTGATGATGGGTACTTCTTTCCAATGGTATAGAGGTTCAGTGATGTTACATCAGTATCTTGAAATTGATAGTGATGGAAGCATTTACACCAAAGAATCTGGTAAATGCTACAGACAGGGCTCCCCAGCCCACCACCCAAAGAGCCTGTTGTCAAACTTTTATCAGCACACTATTGCTTGATATTATATGATATCCATATGATAGGCCATTTTGAGTAAAACAATTATTTCATTAAAAAAGCCAAAATTGTATAAACACTGTAATCCTAATTATTGCTAATAGCTATATCATTTGTGTTTTAATTTTTACTTGGAAACAAACATGAAAAACATCTACAAAAACATAACAGGTTTTGTTTCCATGTAGTGATACTAGGGATGAATACTTCACCACTCTAATTTTTGAAATTTTCCAAATATATACATTTTATTTTTATTTTCATTTTTTTGAGATGGACTCTTGCTCTGTCACCCAGGCTGGAGTGCAGTGGCAAGATCACTGCAACCTCTGCCTTCCAGGTTCAAGTGATTCTCCTGCCTCAACCAAGTACTGGAATGACAGGCTCCCACCACTATGCCCGGATAATTTTTGTGTTTTTAATAAAGATGGGGTTTTCCCATGTTAGTCAGGATGGTCTGAAACTCCTGACCTCAAGTGATCTGCCCGCCTTGGTCTCCCAAAGTGCTGGGATTACAGGCATGAGCCACTGCGCCTGGCCGTCCAAATATATAACATTTTATCATCAGAAACCAATTTAAAAAACCAAGCGATCTCTTGGGGACATGTGTAGATTGTGCTTTTGTTGAATTGGTGCTGAGGATTATTGAGGAGATTTGCAGACCTTGAGATAGGGAGGAAGACAAGGGCAAGCTCATTAAAGAGATGCAGACAAATAGACTTTCTCTTTTTCTTGAATCACTCAAGTACTACACTCTTTTAATTGATATTGATGTATAATGTTTTATAGCTTCATGGAAACTTAAATGACTATATTTTACCCTTTTTGAAAAACTATTTGCTATTTTAACTTTTTAGAAGAGGAACTTTATAATCACTTATGTCAAGTTACAAAAAACTTCTGTTGGTTTGGTTGCGATTGCATTAGATCTTCATTTAATTTGGGATGAATTCACATCTTTTCCTCATTGAGTCTTCCTATCCGGGATCATGTTCTCTCCATTGTCTCAAATCTTTTACAGCCCACACTAAACCTTTATATTTCTCTTCATATGGATTCTTCCATTATCTTTTTAGAGCCATTGCTAGGTATTTTATTTTTTATTGTTATTATGGAAGGAATCTCTTTTTCTCTTATGTCGTCTCATCTGTTATTACTAGTATATTAAACAACTATTGACTTTGGCGTATTTATTATGTATCTGGCCATATTATTGAAAATTCATTATTTTTAATAGCTTTTCAGATGGCTGTCTTGGGTTTTCTTGACGTATACCAGCTGCAAATAACATGAATTTGTCTCTTCCTCCCACAATTATATATCTTACTTCTACTTTATGCAGAAGCACCTCTGATGGGAATTCAAGGACAATGTTAACAAATGAAAATATTCCCTGGCATCCTTTTCTTTGCCAAACTTAAGCACAATATCTGAAATATGTCACCATGGAATGTGACACTAAGTTTGATGTTCTACTTTTCCCAATTTAAAAAATATTTTGGAAATTTAAATGGAGAATGAATATTAAATTTTATCATGTGTTTTTGTGTCATTTGTCAGGAGCATTTTTTAAAATGAATTTTATTATGTTAATAATTTCTCTACCATTAAACCACTTACCTTTCAAATTTCTCTATTTGGTTCTGGAGAATATTGCTATAAACGAATTTGGGTTTTTTTTTTTTTTTTTGGCTTGCCAATACTTACTTGTTTTTCTTTTTCTTCTTTTCTTTTCTTTGCTTTGCTTTCTTTTTTTTGAGACAGGGTCTTGCTCTATTACCCAAGCTGGAGGGAAGTGACGTGATCATAGCTTACTGCAGCCTTGAATTCCTGGGCTCTAATGATCCTCCTGCCTTAGCCTATGGAGTAGCTGGGACTGCAAGCACATACCACACATGTCTATTTTTAAAACAAAATGTTTTATAGAGACAAGGTGTTGCCATGTTTCCCAGGCTGATCTCAAACTCCTGGCCTCAAACAATCTTCCCATCTCAGCCTCCCAAAATATTTAGATTACAGGCATGAACTACCTTGCCCGGCCCTCATTTGTTTTTACATTTATATTTTATATAAATGAGATAAGTGCATGTGGGTTTGTATGTGTCCAAAGTTCTTTGTGTGCAGGTCTGTCCTAACATTTTGGGACCTATGAGACTATGAGTAGAGGTCCTTGGATAAAAGTATAAATGGAAGTCACAAACCATGTGTGTAAACATTTAAGAGTTGTATACTGACCAGGCATGGTGGCTCGCACCTGTAATCCCAGCACTTTGGGAGGCTGAGATGGGAGATTCACTTGAAGCCAGGAGGTCAAGACCAGCCTGGTCAACATAGCAAGATCCCATCTCTATTTATATTTTTAAAAATTATTTAGAAAATGAAACCAAAAAAGTTGTATACAAAACTAAGGAACCATTAAATAACATGTGTTTTATCCTACCTTCTCAAATATACTTGTACAATGACAGAACAAATCATCTATAAAGCTATGATTTTCATATGACTAAAAGTTGGCAAAATATTTAAGAAAAGCTGAATCTAATAGTTATAGTTCATATCTGGCTGTTGTGATGATGGACTGTCAAAGTTTGGATGAGGAATGTAACGTATAAACACAACATTTTTAAATTAGCATATATTTAGTTCAGAAATATTTTACTCCTTCATTTTAGTGAAATCACCAATTATATTGCCATAATCAGTATTACCACATATTATTTTCTATTGACAGTAATGAGCTAAAAGATTAAAAAATAAAATAATTGAAATCAAATTATACAGAATGTGAATATATTTTCATGAAAATGTAAATGAAAAAATAAAAAAATACAGAAAGTTAAAATTTAAAAACTTTCAAAGTATGATTTTCCCAAAATATTTTAAATAATCTTTTATTAAGTGAAAAATGAAGATTATATTAATATATAATAAAAATAACATGTAAAATCAGTGTTATTCAAATAAAGCAACTTTTACTTATAAATTTAATTAAATCTTATTACATATTTTAATAACTATAAAACCATGTGCAATTTTATTGTCATTGCCAAGGTGAGTAGTCCATCTCACACTTGATGTGTGGTTTGTTTAGATCCATATTTATACAAATTTGGTGATATGCATTCTTTAATGTGAAAAAATATTCCTCAGCTGTCATGAACAACTGTTTGGGAATATCATGCTAGTTTGTGAGTACCTCCAGAAGCACAAATTGTAGCACAAAAAGAGGCAGGAAAATGAATGTGTGTGCTTCTGGAAAATGACATCTCATTCTGTAAGAATCTATTGCATTCTTGCTATCTAAGAGGAAGGACTTGGGAAGTCAAAGTATTTGTGTTTCGTCTTGCTCAAACACTCAAGCCTCCTCATACTCAGATTTTGTCTGCCTCCAAAATCAACAGAGACACAACCCACCATCCTTCCCAGCATCTGGACACACTTATCTTTTGTTTTGATGACATGGGCAAGACCTGTGGAGGAACGTTTCTGTTTTCACGGGGCCTGAACAATGTTAGTTAGAGGCCATATTTAGGGTTGAGTGGGAAGCCCTGAGCACCCAACCTACAGAGACAGAGATGCCTGCCTCTGTGTTCTGTATTACATTTGTGTGTGTGTGTGGGGGTCTATGTATAATCACAGATATGTGTATATATTTGTGTGTGTGTGTAGGCATATAAATACCTATATGTATATATGTGCATGTGTTTTTATATGTAGTGTGTTTTGATGTCTGTAATTTATTTTCATATGGCTTAGCAAAAAAAGTATACACATACGCATATACACTGGGTGCGTACACGCATGTGAGAAAGAAAGAGAAAGGAGACAAAGCAGATGTGACAAAGTGTTAATGACTGGTAAATCTAGGAGAAGAGTATACGGTTGTTAATTGTGCTATCCTTTTCATTTTTCTATGTATTTGATAGTTTTTCAAAATAAAACAGGGGAGGAACATTTCACCTGCTTCCTCCCTCTTATTTTATTTGTAGCATGTGGGAAACTTCCGGTTTGATTTCAGCCCTTGCACTGAACAGAAGAAATGTTGATTTCTGCCAGCCCATGAGTGAGCATCTCTGTCCAGATGTTGGTCAGCCTCAGGGTTGGCCCCAGAGGTCTGGGTCTGGACCACAGCTATGCCAAGGTGCCGGGGAACCCTGAGTTCCGAAGGGCAGGAGGAGGCCCCAGAGTGGCAGTGGGGCCTGGGGAGCCGGAGGAGCTGAGCCGTTGCAGACACCTTGAGCATAGGCCGGGCAGCCAGTTCTCCAAGGTGATGGCTTCTTGGGCAACCCGTTCTGAGCCCCTGAGGACTTGTTAGTGAGGCTGCTCTTCCACTGTGTGAGAGAACGCCATTATGATAGGGTTACCATCAGTACAGGATGTTTCTTCTTGGTTTGGCAGCTTTTTACTTATTGTTCCACTTCCTGTTCAGTTTCTTTGTCAAGACTCAACATTAAAGAAAGATTTGAAAACAATCTTGGTATGCACATGAAGGCATTGCATCAACGTGGTAGGTGGCTTTCCAACACCGCATGGGATAAAAATGTCATGTCATTGGAAGTCATTTGGCATGTTTACTTTACTTTGGAGGAGCTGAAAGAGAACGTGTTTTTATTTTTTTTTAATTTTCTTGGAAATAATAGAAATAAATTTCCCGAGGCAACTCCTGTGTGCTAAGTCTGAGGGGATGGCACAAACATGAGGTAATAATAATAATGATAATAATAGTTACATTTTATGGAGCCTACTATGTGCTAGGTTCTGCGTGAGACATTCTGTTGGATCTCATTTGGCACCCACAAAACCTCTTAAGTCATGGACTCAGAAGACAGGAGGGACTTTGAGAATACATCATTCCATTACTTGCCATGAATAAATTTATAATAGTGGTTTGAAGTAATTAAATAGCCTTGGTTCCAAGCTAGTAGTGCCATGAGAAAGTTCAATGTGTTACACAGAAAGTGTCAGTGAAGTTCCCCGGTAGCAATACATTTTAGTTCCTTTTAGGAAGTGAAGTTTTGTTTGTTTGTTTGTTTGTTGCCACATACGATCTATTCTGTAGCACTCCTTATAGGTGCTGTATAAGAGAAAGAGAGAGAGAGAGAGGGAGATGGAGGAAGGAGAAAAGAAAGAAAGGAAGAGAGAGAAAAGAAAAAAGGAAACAAAATGAAAAAAGAAAGATGAAAGCAAGCAAGCTAGAACAAACCAGACACACATCAGAGAGACTAACAAATCAGACAAAGCCATCCCCAAAGTTTTTTTTTTTGTTTTTTGTTTTGTTTTTTTGTTTTGTTTTGTTTTGTATTTTTGAGACGGAGTCTCATTCTGTTGCCAAGCTGGAGTGCAGTGGTGATCTTGACTCACTGCAACCTCCAGCTCCCGGGTTCAAGTGATTCTCCTGCCTCAGGCTCCCGAGTAGCTGAGATTACAGGTGCATGCCACCATGCCTGGCTAATTTTTCTATTTTTAGTAGAGATGGAGTTTCACTGTGTTGACCAGGATGGTCTCGATCTCCTGACCTTGTGATCCGCCCGCCTCAGCCTCCCAAAGTGCTGGGATTACAGGTGTGAGCCACCCCACCCAGCTGCTGCAAAGTTTAAAAAGAGACAAGGAGGGCTGGGCGCAGTGGCTCATGCCTGTAATCCCAGTACTTTGGGAGGCCAAGGCAGGTGGATCACCTGAGGTCGGGAGTTTGACACCAGCCTGACCAACATGGAGAAACCCTGTCTCTACTAAAAAAAAAAAAAAAATACAAAAAATACAAAATTAGCCTGACGTGGTGGCACATGCCTGTAATCCAAGCTACTCGGCAGGCTGAGGCAGGAGAATCGCTTGAACCTGGGAGGCGGAGGTTGCAGTGAGCCGAGATCATGCCATTGCACTCGAGTCTGGGTGACAAGAGTGAAACTCCATCTCGGAAAAAAAAAAAAAAGAGAGAGACAGGGAGGAGGCACATAGTATGATAAATTTGCTGAGTGGATGAATGATCGCAGTATACTAGTGCACCAGGGCTGCCATAAAAAGCCCCACGGACTAGGTGGCTTACACAACAGACCTTTACTTCCTCACAGTTTCAGAGGCTGGAAGTTCAAGAACAAGGTGTCAGCAGCATTGGTTTCTTCTAAGGGCTTTCTCCTTGTCCTGTAGATGCCCGTTATTCTGTAGTGAGTAGATCTATGCAAACCTACCTCCAAAGGCCGAGGGAGCTGAGAGGTTGAAGAAAGCAGCTAAGAAACCCAGTTTCTCAGAAAGGAACATTTCATAAGGACTTATGAACAGAAGCCACGTCTGAAATGGCTATGAAACGGTGGATCCACACCTGCTCTCCATAAAATGCCCTTTATGTAGCAAGTTTTTAGGGTAAAACATGTGCAGCTGATCATGCCTCAGACTTTCTTGCAAAACTAGTGACCACTGGGGTGGTTATGAAGTTTATCTGTGTTACAGGAACACCTTGGTATGCAGGAGTAGTTAAGTATCCACCTTAAATGGTTAGTTCAGTTGAGATTTTGGTGCTCAAAGTGAGCAAATCAGAGTCTGTGTTATCCTTTTGGACACCATACTGGGTCAAAAACGTCCACAGATGGGAGTGAGTGGAACAGACATAGGGCATGGAGCTAAGGGAATGGGGGAAATACTGCATCCATAACCAAACACATACGTTAAAAACAGCATTGACCCAGAGGACCTAGGCAGAAAGCAGAAGGCAGGGGCTGAGTAATGGAGTGGCGGAAATACCAGCTCAGAGCAAGTAGGTTCAGCCTGGTGGATGAAACAACTTGAGACAGTCCTATGGGTGGAAGAGGTAACATTATGTGAATCAATAGGTTTAGATGTCAGAAAAGCAGCATCTTCTGCTTTGTATCACCATCATCATCATCATCATCATCATCATCATCATCCATGTAGATACTTATTTTACCCCACCAACTCAGGTGCACAAGAAATGTTACATTTTGTTATGTTTTTGAATTTAAATTAATCTGGCTCTGAGTCCCTATCTAATTAGCTGGAAATTCATAGTCAGTCATTATCAGAAACTGGGTATGGGTGGGTATCGCTTTCTCCTACATAGTTTAAGAATACAGGAGGCTTATTTGAGGTTTCTTAAACTTTTTGCTTTTGACCAATTCTTCTGTCTTATGATGCTTCTGGGATGTGGCTTGTCCATAGCTTTATTGTCAGAGGTATGGTGCCTGATTCTCCAGTGTCCATTTTAACAAGAATCCCTTGTTGTCATCTCAGCCTCTTGCCAGGGGTGATTTTAAAATCTGTGTGTCACCCTGCTGTACCTCATTAGAGGGGAAGAAGAAGTCTTGGGAAAGGTTTCTTTGCAGCTGAGTGCAGTGGCTCCTGCCTGTCATCCTAGCACTTCGAGAGGCCAGGAGCTCGAGAAGAGAACAGAGACATCCAAAAGAGAGGGTCCTCTGCTCCCGGATATGGTTGTGTCTGTGTGTGACTGCTGGAGCTGCTACAGCCATGTGACATCCACAAGGGTAAGCAGGCTGGCACCCAGAGGCAGGCAGTTATGAGATGAAATGATTCACCAAACTGTTACGCGAGAAAATATATCTTTCTATTGTTAAACCAGTTTGTTTTTGGGTTTTCTATTACTTGCAGCCCAAAGCACCCCAACTAGGTGCTGTGGGTTCTGTAATAGCAGGTGGCTCTACTACTGTTGTGCCAAGTTTGGAAATGGGTGATTTTTCTGAGATAAGGGGACCCAGGCCATCTGACAGCCTCTGAGTGACCAGCAAGCAGGAAATAGGTCTTCATTCCCAGTGGAGCCACAGAGCACCGCAGCCTTGGGAAATCTACCTTTCTTTCTTCCTGCTCTTCCTTCTCCCACCTCATTTTTCCAAGAACCGGCTTTCTGCATTCAACCTTAAAATGCAAATACTCCTCACCCCTCTCCCTACTGCCAAAGAATAAAATAAAACAAACTCAGACCAGGTTACTTCTTGGGAAACGTTAGGGGAAATGTGAAGGTGGCAAAACCTAAGTTTGTATGTCAAGAAATCACCCTGCCACTCTAACTGTGATTACAGCTGTGGCTTAGAGTGCTATCTGCTTTAACTCTCACACTAGCTCTTAGGAAGTGGGTGCTGAGAGTGTATCCAGGAAGCTTGGTTTTGACCATGAGCTCCCCCACCTCATCTCAAGCCATCTCTAGTATATCTTCAACACATGTTTCTTGAGTCCTGGATTGAAATCATTCAGGGAGAAGGTGTTTACTGCAGCCCCAAATCACCCCTTCCTTTGTGTGGCAGTTGGACCATTATAAAACTCTTCTGCTTCCAGGTCCTGCATCTTTCTGCAAGTCCCCTTGAAACCAATCAGGTCCTTCTTTCTCATGACAGTCTGGAGAAAGACTTCTCCTACCCAGATCATCCTCTCTCCACCAGGAGAAGCATTCCCAGGGCCTTATGCTTGCCTCGAAACTGCCACAGTTCGAGGTTCTCTTGAGGCTCACAGATCAAGAAATCCTTTGAGGTGACTAGTTTCTCTCTCCAGCAATGTGAGATTCATTGGCAATGGCCCTTTCTTGGCTTATGCTTGTCAGCTCAGCAAGAAGTGGGCCTGAGTTGGAGGCAGCCTCTTTAGGGGCAGCGTGGGAGGATCTAGATTTGTTCCAGATCCAAGTTTCCTGGCAAAGGGACTGGGAATTTCCCAGCGAGGGCTGATGCGAGCTTGTCAGAGAGCAAGATTACCTGGCCAGGGCAACTAATGAGACACGCCTTCTAAGAGAAAGACAACGTAATGACATTTTGAATATGATGAATTCATTCTGGAATGTATCCTGGAAGCTGGAGGCAGTTTGAGAAGGCGAGAAATGAATGAGAGGAGGTGCTTCGTGTAGGGTGGTGGATGAGGTGCCAGTGGAAAGTGTATGCAGGCTGCTGCATGATAGATTTCCAAAAGATCAACTGCATGATTCAAACTTCACCATGTCATCCACAGACAGGCAGGCACTTAGAGAAGGAAAGAGTCCTGTGTGGGAAGACAGAAATCCTGGGATTCTTTCTGCGTAAATCCCCAAATGAAGCATGGATTCAAATCTAGATCTTCCTGATTTGAAGCTTCTTCTCAGGCTGACCCAATGCACAACTTTCCCAGAATGTGCAATGTAGGGCTGGGCTCCCTCTGAGAGGGAGGCCCAATTTTGTCCCCCACCCACCATTGCAGCGTCATAGGTAGCTGATGTGTCATCATCACCCTTCCCAGGTGATCCCGGGTTGGTAATTCTTACCGTGAAATGACTGAGTTTCTGTTTTTGAGACGGTCTCACTCTGTCTCCAAGGCTGGAATGCAGTGTCTCAGTCTCAGCTCACTACAGCCTCGTCCTCCTGGGCTCAAGCAATTCTCCCACCTCAGCCTCCCACGAAGCCGGGAATACAGGCATGCACCACCATGCCCAGTTAATTTTGTTTATTTTTTTGTAGAGATGGGGGTCTCACTATGTTGGCCAGGCTGGTCTTGAACTCCTGGACTCAAGTGATCCTCCTGTCTTGGCCTCCCAAAATGTTGAGATTACAGGTACGAGCCACCACGACTCGAAATGACCAGTTTAGAAGAATAGAAAATCCACTTGGACAAAGACCTTTTTAAGCTTTCTCTGTTGGGAAGGAAGCTGTGAGTGAAATCTTTATGGGATCTTCTAAGATAAGAGGACACAAAACAGGATTGCCATTGTGGAGCAATTTGACAACTTTAATCAAGGCAGGGAAACCTCTTGGCTGAAATGGAATTAGAGTTGATCTCTTGAAAAAATTTTGGTCTTAGATTTTTCTAAAGAAATGTCTTTCAATTCTGAAATATACAAAGCTCAATGCAGCGGGAAATTATGGCCAATTGCCTTGAACCTTCTTGGTATGAGACTTCAGTTGCATCTAGGGTTACATAATTGTTTCCAATACTCAGAAACACATAAACACTTAATTTCGTTGTTTGATGGGTCCTAGCTGTAGTCTTGTGCTGGGAAACTCTAGACGGGTTAGTTATATTCAGAGACATTTTTCGTTCTCTCTCTTATTTAAAGTTTTTCTTTAAATAGGTAATGTAATTAATATGGTTCCAAATTCAAAATTAATTAAAGGAATACAATAAAGTCTCTGTCCAAACCTCTCCCAGGCACCCAGGTCACCTCCCCAAGACAAAAGTGTTATAAGCAGCTTGAACTTTTTTCCAGAATTATTTTATTCACATATAAAAGGTAGCATAATATTCACTCTGTTCTTCGCTTTGCTCTTTTTATGGGTTTAATATTTCATGGTGATCTTCCTATATAAGATCACAAAGAATTTGCTCATTCTTCTTGTCTGCATCATATTTCATCATATACATGACCATTTTTATATAAACAGCTGTTTATTAATGAGTATTTGAGTTGTTATTTGCTTTCTTTTTACTCTTTCTTTTTTAAAAATTATTTCTTGCCTTTTGTTCCCTGCAATTTCAAATTATGCTGCAATGAATATTTTGTATATATATTATTTCTCACCTGTGTAGAGTTACCTGTGGAATAAAGTTTTGGAAATCATCGAATTTATGAGTCAAAGGGCATATGCACTTATTTTGAGAGATATTATCAGGTATTCCTCCACAGAGGAATATCCAATTTGTATTTCCCCAAGGAATATATGAAAATTCATGTTTCCCACACTCTTATCTGTACAGCATGCCTTTTTTTAAATCTTCACCAATCTGACAGGTGAAACAAGATTTCATTTGTAGTTTAATTTGCTTTTCTCCTAACCTAAGGTTGAGTATATTTTTATATGTTTGAGAGGCAACTTATTTCATTTATTATGAACAATCAATTAATATTTTTGCTTATATATAAATTGTATATACATATGATGATTAATTCCATATATTTGATTATACTATATATATATGCAATATGTATATAATCAAATATATGGAATTAATCCTCTTTCTAAACTGTATTTCCTTCAGTTTTTCCTTTTATTTCCATTCTGCTTACCATAGTATTTGTCATGTAGAATCTTAAAAAAATTGGACATACTTAAAGATCTTTCAAAAAATGGCCTTTGGGTTTTATTTGTTAGGTATTTCTTACTCCAAAGTTTCAAATGGTTCTCTGGTGACTTCTAGTACTTTTAGGTTATGTTGTTTTTTGTTTAAATTTTTGATGTCTATGAAATGTGATGTTGTGACTGCATCAGTTAGGATAAGATGTTTTGTGCTGCAGTAACAAAGAATCTCCACATCATAATATTTGAAATAAACAAAAGCTAATTTCTTACTCATGGTCTCTGTTCATTTGTTATCAGCAGGGGGCTTAGGGACCCAGGCTGACAGAACATATCACTGGGAACATTGCTGGTCACTGTAGGAGAGGCATAGAGAGATGGTGAATCTTGCCCTGGCTCCTAAAGGCTTCCTCCTAGAAGTGACGTGCTCCCCCCATATTTCATTAATCAAAGAAGATCACATGGTCAGGAGAGGAACACTGGAATCCTTGTAAACAGTTCCAATGATTAGTAACAAAAATTATGGATCCAATATTTTATTTCCAGATGACAACTTTATTGTCTCAGTTCTAGTTAATGGCAAACCCACTTTTTCTCCACTGGTTTCAAATACCTTTTTGTATAATATTCTAAATTCTAGTATGTATCTGGGACCATTTACAGATTTCTTGCTTTGTTCCATTGATCAGTCTTTTTATTCACAGACCATAATTTTAATTATCTGTTATATAATTAATAAATTATAATTTCATTATTTATAATTTATTAGAGGTTTCAGAATGTTTTGACATCTTATAAGTCTAGCCCTCTTCCAATAGTCTTTATTTTTTTTTCAGAATTTTACTATTCCTGCTTATTTTGTTTTCATATGCATGTTAGAATCATTTTGTCTAGTTAAAATCATTTTGTTTCTCTCTTGCTCCAGCCTGTCCACCTCCCACCCCCAGTGTGTTGTGTGTGTGTGTGTGTGTGTGTGTGTAAGACCAAGAATACTTATTGGTGTTCCTATTAAGTTTCTGTTAAATTTATATCCCAACTTAGGAAGAACTGACATCTTTATGATGTGGAGTATTTCTATCCAAGGCCACGATGTGCCTTTTTATTTGTTCAAGCATTCCTTTTGTTCTTTTGCAGCTTTTAAGATTTTTCCTCTGCCTAGAGCTTGCATAATTCTCAAGTTTCTACTTAGTATTTCATTTGCCATCATCATTGCTATTGTACGAAAAGCAGTCCTTCCTTTTTTTCTTCTTTCTTTTTTCTCCTGCTTCTCCTCCTCTTTCTTCCTTTTCTTGTCCCTCTTCTTCTTTTTCTTCTTCTCCTTCCCTCTTATTTCGTTTTTTTGTATATGTGAAAGTTATTAATTTCTCCAACCTTTTTAAAAAAGTATTAAACTGAAGGCAAAGATAGAGTAGAATGGGCATGGCCCAGTGTCAACATAAGAGTAAGTTAGAGTTGCCCAAAGACAATTTCTTTCTCATATTTAACCTATAGAGATTGTGGGACAATACATTTCAGCTGTATGGCTACTGTTTACAACGTTAGTGTATTTGAAAAGTTGGCAAGATGGAGACAAGCAGTTTAATATTAAGAAAAGAAAGACATCTCATTTGAAAACTCCCAGCTGCAGCCACATCAAGCCTTTCCCAGGCAATGAGATATCACTAGGCCAGGGACCTAACCCAGTGCTCCAAACACATGAATGAGGTGCTTTTCAGAGACTTTTGGAATCAAGCTCAGTCCAGCCTCAGAGTTTCAGAACTGGGAAGGGGTTTATAATGAGCCAGAGCAGTGGTTCTCAATTGCAGTTGTGCAAGAGAGTTGCCAAAGAACTTATACAAAACACGGATGCCCTGGCCCCCTCCAGACCAATGATGTCAGAGACTGTGGGAGTGAGGGCTGGGGTCAGTGTCACTGCAACACCTCCCAGATGACTGCACTGTGGAGCCCAGGTGGGAACCCACTGCTTTAGACCCATGTCCTCGCCAAACACATGACAAGGTAGTGGATGAGCAAGAGAAGTGAGCTGTCTGTGGTCCTGCAGCTAAGCAGCACGACATCTCCAGGGTCCTCTGTGAAGGTCACAGCAGCTGGTGCCTCCCCAGGCTGCCTGTGCCCCACATGCTGCTAAGAGCTTTGGGGTTAGTGACTCGTTTTACTGCATCAACAACCCCATGAAGGAGGCTATATTATCCCAATCCACAAGGGACGGAGGAAGCCATTTCGGCAGCGTGCCCAAGGTTACACAGCTAGACGAGGGCAGCATTCAGGCAAGATCCCAAGGCCCCCTGACTCAGAGGCCCATGTTCCCAAGCCAGGTTCTTATCCACTTTGTCATGAGGCTTGGGGACATTAACAGCCACTTTCTCCTCCCTAGGAAATAGTGAGTTATAAAATATGATCATAGGATGTTTTAAATTTAAAATATTTTTAGCAGCTCAGTTAAAATCTTTGGCCAGAGTTGGTGGCTCAAGCCTGTAATCTCAGCACTTTGGGAGGGCGAGGCGGGCAGATTGTGTGAGCTCAGGAGTTCGAGACCAGCATGGGCAACATGGTGAAACCTCATCTCTAAAAAAAAAAAATACAAAAATTAGCTGGATGTGGTGGTGCACCCTGTAGTCCCAGTTCCCCAGGAGGCTGAGGTGGGAGGATTACTTGAGCCCAGGAGGCAGGGGTTACAGTGAGCCGTGATGGTGCTACTGCACTCCAACCTGGGTGACAGAGTGAGACCCTATCTCAAAAACAAATAAATAAGTAAATACATAAATAGTCAACAAAATAAAATCTTCAACAACAGATTTGCCTGGTTTGGAGCAGGATAAGGACTTTGATACCCCCAGCAGACCCCTTCTGTCCCATTGTCCTCCATGGTCTTCCCCTCAAGCATTGTTTGAAAAGCCCAGGGGCAGATACTCTTGGAATCTTTCTCCTCTCTAACATTGGGTGGTGAAGACTGAAGGAGAAAAGGAACGAGAAGAATTCGTAATCCATTCATCTGCTGATGGGCTACTGGGTGGTTCCCAGTCTTGGCTCTTGTGAATAATGCTGCGATAAACACGGAGAGCAAATGTTTCTCCCAGATCCTGCTGTGAATTCTTCTGGATCAATACCCAGAAGTGGGGACGCTGGATCACGCGGTAGTTCTATTTTTAATATTAGGAAGGACCGCCATACTGGTTTTTCTAGCGGCTGCATCATTTTACCTTCCCACCGACAGCGTACAAGCATTCCAATTTCCTCACCACCCCACCAATATTTTTTAAAATAATGGTCCCTAACAAGGTGATACTTCTTTGTGGTTTGATCTGCGTTTCCCTGACAGTGAGTGATGTTGAGCATCTTTTCACATACCTGGTGGCCATTTGTATGTCTTCTTTGGAGAAATGTCTCTTCAAGTTTTTTGTTTGTTTGTTTGTTGTTGTTGTTGTTGTTTTTGGCTTTGAGACAGGGTCTCACTTTGTCACCCAGGCTGGGGTGCAGTGGCGTGATCATTTCTCACTGCATCCCTGAACTCCTGGGCTCCAGTGATCCTTCTACCTCAGCCTCCCAAGTAGCTGGCACTGCAGGCGTGCATCACCACACCTGATTAATCTCTTCTTTTCTTTTTTTGTTTTGAGACAGAATTTTGCTCTTGTTGCCCAAGCTGGAGTGCAATGTGCAATGGCGCAATCTCGGCTCACCGCAACCTCCATCTCCCAGGTTCAAGCAATTCTCCTGCCTCAGCCTCCTGAGTAGCTGGGATTACAGGTATGCACCACCATGTCTGGCTAATTTTGTATTTTTAGTAGAGACAGGGTTTATCCATTTTGACGCTGGTCTCGAACCCTTGACCTCAGGTGATCTGCCTGCCTCGGCCTCCCAGAGTGCTGGGATTACAGGCGTGAGCCACTGCGCGTGGCCAAATTTTTTCATTGTTAGTAGAGATGGGATCTTGCTATGTTGCCCAGGCTGGTCTGAAACTCCTGAGCTCAGGTGAGTCTCCCATCTCAGCCTCCTAAAGTGTTAGAATTACAGGCATGAGCCCTGTGCCTGGTCTCTGTTCAAGTTCTTTTTTTTTTTTTTTGAGGTGGAGTCTTGCTCTGTCGCCCAGGCTGGAGTGCAGTGGCCAGATCTCAGCTCACTGCAAGCTCTGCCTCCCGGATTTACGCCATTCTCCTGCCTCAGCCTCCGGAGTAGCTGGGACTACAGGCGCCCGCCACCTCGCCCGGCTAGTTTTTGTATTTTTAGTAGAGATGGGGTTTCATCGTGTTAGCCAGGATGGTCTCGATCTCCTGACCTCGTGATCCGCCCGTCTCAGCCTCCCAAAGTGCTGAGATTACAGGCTCGAGCCACCGCGCTCGGCCTCAAGTTCTTTACCTGTTTTTTAATTGGGTTATTTGTTTTGGTTTTTGCTATTGATGGTAGAAGTTCCTTATGTATTTTTTATATTAACTCCTTATCAGATGTATATTTTGCAAATATTTTCTCCCATTCTGTAGATGGCCTCTTCACTATATACATATGATCAATTATTATGGGGCCTTTAAAAAAAGGAAATTCTGAAATATATGACAATGTGGATGAACTCGGGAGACATTATGATGAGAGAAATAAGCCAATCACAGAAGGACAAGGACTGCATGATTCCACTTACGTGAGGTTCTAAGACAGCTGAACTCATAGAAGCAGAGCAGAATGCTGGTTGCCAAGTGCTGGAGGGAGGGGGAACTGAGGTAGCGTTATTCAACAGATAAAACTTCTAGTTATACAGGATGGAGAAGTTTTAGAAATATGCTGTACAACCTCGTGCGTGAAAACAATCCTGTATCATGCATTTAAAAATACGTAAAAGCGAACCTGAGCAACATAGTAAGATCCCAGCTCTACTTTTTTTTTTTTTTTTTTTTTAACTGGCCAGGTGTGATGGTGCATGCCCGTAGTCTCAGCTGCTTGGAAGGCTGAGTGAGAGGATCGTTTGATCCCAGGAGTTCGAGGCTGAAGCAAGCTATGATCCCACCACTGCACTCCAGCCTGGATGACAGATCAAGAACCTGTCCGTGGGCCGGGCGCGGTGGCTCAAGCTGTAATCCCAGCACTTTGGAGGCCGAGACGGGCGGATCACGAGGTCAGGAGATCGAGACCATCCTGGCTAATACGCTGAAACCCCGTCTCTACTAAAAATACAAAAACTAGCGGGCGAGGTGGCTGGCGCCTGTAGTCCCAGCTACTCCGAGGCTGAGGCAGGAGAATGGCGTAAACCCGGGAGGCAGAGCTTGCAGTGAGCTGAGATCTGGCCACTGCACTCCAGTCCGGGCGACAGAGCGAGACTCCGTCTCAAAAAAAAAAAAAAAAAAAAAAGAACCTGTCCGTGGAAAAAAAAAAAAGGTTAAAGATCTGTGTTAAATGCTTTTACCACAATAAAAGAAAAATCAGAGAGAAATTTGGGAGAATTGCTTTGCTTCACAATATATTTCCTCCAGAGCAGATGCAAGCTTTTTGTGTTTTACTTTGACCAACCTGGGATCCAGCAGGCAGAGCCCCCTTTTGGAGAGCATAGAGTTGGCAGTTCTAAAGGCCACGCTTTTGGGGCTCTCAGGTTACCCACCTGGCCTCTCCTAATGAGCCTGTGGACATCTGTGGCGTGTGCAGACCAGCCATATTGGACCACTTTTCTCTACCATCTCCCCATCCCCCACTCAGGCATAGGGCCATGGGGGACACGGATGCCAAGCCTGGTTTGGCGAGATTTTCTCCAGCAGGCCCTGTCTGCCCTGCCCTGCTTGCCCTCCCTCCTCCTAGTCCTGGCAGCTGCAAGGGGACCTCTAGACCTGCGACGTGACAGGGGTATAGAGGCCGGGGGGCAGCTCTAAATGGCCTCTGGAAACAATTTCTTCTGCTCTGCTTTGGGGGTCTGTGAAATTTTCTCTCCTGTCTCCCTGCTGCCGTTCTCGGCCACGTCCCCGGGGCTCTGTTTTGCCTCTTTTCCCAGCCTGCTCTGTGTGTGTGTGTGTGTGTCTGTGTGTGTGTGTCTGTGTGTGTGTGTATGTGTCTGTGTATCTGTGTGTATGTCTCTCTGTGCGTGTGTTCGTGTGTCTGTGTCTCTGTGTGTGTGTCTGTGTGTGCCTGTGTCTGTGTGTGTGTGCTGTGTGTGTGTCTGTGTGTCTCTGTGTGTCTGTGTATCTGTGTGTGTGTATCTGTGTGTGTGTCTCTGTGTGTGTCTGTGTCTGTGTGTGTATGTCTGTGTCTCTGTGTGCCTGTGTCTCTATGTATGTCTGTGTCTCTATGTGTGTGTCTCTGTGTGTGTGTCTCTGTGTGTCTGTGTGTGTCTCTGTGTGTGTGTCTGTGTCTCTGTGTGCCTGTGTCTCTATGTATGTCTGTGTCTCTATGTGTGTGTCTCTGTGTGTGTGTCTCTGTGTGTCTGTGTCTCTATGTGTGTCTGTGTCTCTGTGTGTCTGTGTGTGTCTCTGTGTGTGTGTCTGTGTCTCTGTGTCTGTGTGTCTGTGTGTGTGTCTCTGTGTGTGTGTCTGTGTATCTGTGTATATGTCTGTGTCTCTGTGTCTGTGTCTGTGTGTCTGTGTGTATCTGTGTGTGTCTCTGTGTGAGTCTGTGTGTGTCTGTGTGTGTGTCTCTGTGTGTGTGTCTTTGTGTGTGTGTCTGTGTATCTGTGTGTGTCTCTGTGTGTGTCTGTGTCTGTGTGTCTATGTGGATGTCTGTGTCTCTGTGTGTGTGTCTCTGTGTGTCTCTGTGTGTCTGTGTCTGTGTGTGTGTCTGTGTGTGTGTGTCTGTGTATCTGTGTGTGTGTCTCTGTGTGTGTCTGTGTCTGTGTGTGTGTGTCTGTCGGTGTGTGTCTGTGTGTGTGTCTTCGTGTGTGTGTCTGTGTATCTGTGTGTGTCTGTGTGTGTGTCTGTGTCTGTGTGTCTATGTGGATGTCTGTGTATCTGTGTGTGTGTCTCTGTGTGTCTGTGTGTGTGTCTGTCGGTGTGTGTCTGTGTGTGTGTCTTTGTGTGTGTGTCTGTGTATCTGTGTGTGTGTCTGTGTCTGTGTGTGTGTCTTTGTGTGTGTGTCTGTGTATCTGTGTGTGTGTCTGTGTCTGTGTGTGTGTCTCTGTGTGTGTGTCTTGTGTGTGTGTCTGTGTGTCTGTGTGTGTCTGTGTGTGTGTCTGTGTCTCTGTGTGTGTGTCTTTGTGTGTGTGTCTGTGTATCTGTGTGTGTCTTTGTGTGTGTGTCTGTGTATCTGTGTGTGTGTCTGTGTCTGTGTGTGTGTCTCTGTGTGTGTGTCTTTGTGTGTGTCTGTGTATCTGTGTGTGTCTGTGTGTGTGTCTGTGTCTCTGTGTATGTCTGTCTCTGTGCACATCTGTCTATATGTGTGTGTGGTCTCTGCATGTGTGTGTGTGTCTGTGTCTGTGTGTCTATGTGTGTGTGTCTCTGTGTGTATATCTGTGTGTGTGTCTGTGTGTCTGTGTGTGTGTCTGTGTGTCTGTGTGTGTGTCTCTGTGTATGTGTCTCTATGTGTCTCTGTGTGTCTGTGTGTGTGTCTCTGTGTGTCTGTGTGTGTCTGTGTGTGTCTGTGTCTGTGTCTGTGTGTGTCTGTGTGTGTGTCTCTGTGTGTATATCTGTATGTATGTCTGTGTGTCTGTGTCTGTGTGTCTGTGTGTGTCTGTGTGTCTATGTGTGTGTGTCTCTGTGTGTATATCTATGTGTATGTCTGTGTGTCTGTGTGTGTGTCTGTGTGTCTGTGTGTGTGTCTCTGTGTGTGTGACTCTATGTGTCTCTGTGTGTCTGTGTGTCTATGTCTATGTGTGTGTCTGTGTGTGTGTGTGTGTGTCTGTGTCTCTGTGTGTGTATCTCTGTGTGTGTCTGTGTGTGTCTGTGTGTGTGTCTCTGTGTGTGTCTGTGTGTGTCTGTGTGTGTGTGTCTGTGTGTGTCTGTGTGTGTGTCTGTGTGTGTGTCTGTGTGTCTGTGTGTGTGTCTGTGTCTCTGTGTGTGTCTGTGTGTGTGTGTGTGTGTGTGTGTCTGTGTCTCTGTGTGTGTGTTCCTGTGAGTGTCTCTCTGTGTGTGTCTCTATGTGTGTGTGTCTGTGTCTCTGTATGTCTATCTGTGTGTATGTCTGTGTGTGTGTGTGTGTCTGTGTCTGTGTGTGTGTGTCTCTGTGTGTCTTATCGTTCCTTTCCTTTTCTCCACCCATCTCTCTTCTCTGCTCTATTATGAGAACAACCCAGGTCTGATGGTATTCCAGCCAGCCAGGCCCTGATCACCCCACCCACCGCCTTGGAGCCTAAAAGATCCAGAGTTGGCTCAGACATGTTTTGATCTGCTGCAGGCATGAAGGACAGACATTAAAACCAAAATGCATTACAGAGAGGGCTCAGGGCTCAGAAGAGGTGTAGAGGGTCCTATGAGATTTGGGAGGGAGACATCACTTCCATGCAGGGGACTTGGAAGAGGAAATTTCTTAGCCTCTCAGTCCCTGTTTCCTCAATTGTAGAATGCAAGGAGCCCCCACGTCGAGTCGCCATGAGGACTGCATGAGTACGTGTCACCTTCTGTAACAGCATCTGGCAGGTGGCAGCCTTATGATGGCTTCCATATTACAGATGGGGGTCTGCGGCTCAGAGAGAGAAAGTAACCTCCTCACGTTCACATGGCTCGTGGTGGCATCCAGTTGCACCTGGTACCCCCCACTGCTGGAGTCTTTCTGGCATGCTACCCTGCTTCCTTCATCCTTTGTGAACCGAAATCTGTCCTCTGGGCCCCTCTGTCATAGCTGCAATTGCCTTGCATTCTGGCTGGTTGTGCATAGCACAGTCCTAGCCTGTCTGCCACGGGTTCCTTGAGGACAGGGATGGCGTTGGGCTCCTGTGTGCAGCAGCATCTCCTGTTCCGACGTTGCCTGTGCTGCTGGTGTGCTTGCTTGTCCCAGGAAGTGGGCCAGCCTTTGAGCTTCCTCGTTTCAGGAATTTGGGATCACAGGACTGAAAGTCACATTGTCAGACAGCTAACAGCCCCCTCCTGGCTTTGGTATTGTGGGCACCTGGGCTCATGCCAGGGCACTGAACCAGATCATCATTCAGAGTGTGAATGGGGAGCGTGGGGTTGGCCAGATCAGAGAGACAGAGGGGACAGAGTCCCTTAGGTGAGGAAAGGAGGAGGAGAGGGATCAAGTTACCAGCACGTCATTCCCTCACAGAGGCCCAGGTCATGACTGAACTTGTGCTGTAGTTTTCTGTTTCTAATCACTGCCTACTGCCCACCTGGCCCAATAGGCATTTGAGTTTGGGATCCTTTCATTGGAAACCCTCATAAAACAAAACGTAAGACACCTGTTTTCTTGTACATTAGGGCTGCTCACTCCACCTTCTCAGGGGTATTACCCCCAGTGACTCCAGGGCTGCCCCTTTCTGGGGGAGGCTAATTTTATTGACTCATTTGTGCTTTGTGGGCACCTTCTCCCTGGAGAAGAGAAAAAAAAAATTTTTTTATTTCTTGCAAAAATGTAGAATGGAAAATGAAGGTTAGGCAGGCTCATGCAGGCCTGGCTCCTTGACCAGCACTCAGCATGGCTCCTTGTGCCTGCCTGCTGTCCTTGGTATGGCTCTAGGATGGGCATCTAGTGAAGGCCAGGTGCAGGGCAGTTCTCCAGGTGGCCTTGGATGATTCAGTTCGCCCCCACTTCTTTCTCTTTTGTAGTTCTCAAGAATAACTGTAGCATGGGCTGGGAATGCAATACCCTGAGATAGGGAAGGACTGGCCAGAAGAGCCCAGGTTCAGTTCCCATCCTCCCTAGAAACATGGGTCTCCTTCCACACTTCAGTCCAACAAGTCACGTTGCCCCTGGGTATAAAACCCAGTGCTACGGAGTGGATACGGTTTGTTTGGCCCCACCTTGTCTCATGTCGAGATTCGATTCCCGGTGCTGGAGGTAGGGCCTGCTGGGATCCTGTTTGGACCATGGGGGCTGATCCTTCATGAATGGCTTGGTGCCATTTTTGTGGAAATAAGTGAGTTCTCACTCAGTTTCTGAGAGCACTGATGTTAAAAAGAGCCTGGTGTAGCCTGGCCGACATGGCTAAAAAATTAGCCAGGCATGGTGGTATGTGCCTGTAGTCCCAGCTATCCAGGAGGCTGAGGTGTGAGGATTGTTTAAGCCTAGGAGATTGAGTCTACAGTGAACTGTGATCATGCTACTGCACTCCAACCTGGGCAACAGAGTGAGACTGTATCGAAAAAAAGAAAAAAAGAGCCTGGTGCCTCCCTCCCCTCTCACTTGCTTCTGCTCTCCCACCATGAGATCTCTGCACATGATGGCTTCCCTTGTCTTCCACCATGAGTGGAAGTAGCCTGATGCCCCAACCAGAAGTGGATGCTGACGCCACACTTCTTGTACCGCCTGCAGAATTGTCAGTCAAATAAACTTCTTTTCTGTATAAATTACCCAGCCTCAGGTATTCCCGTATAGCAACACAAACAGACTAAGACACCCAGGGAAGGCTGCCTTCTGGGGTTCCTCAGCTGCTCTGCAAATGGAGCACACACAGATGAGACCCTGTGTATCCCAGGCAGCTTTCCTGAGCCTTGGGGACCCAGCTTGCAATGAATCCTAGGCTTCTGTTATCCTTTGCTGCCATCTGTCAGTAATAAGCGCACTTCATGTAACTCGTGTGTGGGTCTCACTGGACTCAGGCAAGTTGGTCACTAGTGCACAGTGAACCTGCTTTGCATCAGATGTAAGATTTGGTCTCAGATGTGCCTGGCCCTAAAGCCTGTGTGGGTCCTTTCTTTTGTGCAGTTGGAAATCCAGGAACATGAGCCACGTGACAGCCAAAGTCACAGTTGCAGTAACTTACATGGAGGATGATATGATTTGGCTCTGTGTCCCCACCCAAATCTCACCTTGAATTGTAATAATCCCCATGAGTCATGAAGGTTTCTCTGTAGCAACCTGCTGCTCAACATGTAGCCACCCTGCCAGTAACCTCAGCATCACTGGGACCTTGTGAGAAATATGGGACCTCAGGCCCCATCCCAGACCTGTTGAATCAAAATTTGCTTTCTAAAAAGACACACAGGAAATTTGTGCATACAGTAAAGTTTGAGATTCATTAATTTAGCAAAATGGATAAGACTGGAAAGCAGCTCACCTGCTTTCTAGCTCAGTGAGCTGGAGCACGTCTCTGAAATTCTCTGATCCTCAGCTGCAAGAAGGATTGAATCATTAGAAGTTGCCTTTTTTTTTTTTTTTTTTGAGACGGAGTCTCGCTCTAGCCCGGGCTGGAGTGCAGTGGCCGGATCTCAGCTCACTGCAAGCTCCGCCTCCCGGGTTTACGCCATTCTCCTGCCTCAGCCTCTGGAGTAGCTGGGACTACAGGCGCCCGCCACCTCGCCTGGCTAGTTTTTTGTATTTTTTAGTAGAGACGGGGTTTCACCGTGTTAGCCAGGATGGTCTCGATCTCCTGACCTCGTGATCCGCCCGTCTCGGCCTCCCAAAGTGCTGGGATTACAGGCTTGAGCCACCGCGCCCGGCCAGAAGTTGCCTTTTTTTTTTATATCTACAAAATATAGGTACAACCCCAAAATAAGCAATTTCATATGGTTCAACCAAATACTTATTTTGTTGGATTGCTATGACAATTCATTTTAAAATGAGATAAGAGATAGAAAGCATTTTGCTACATAGTGGGTGTTTGCTCAATGGCAATTACTGCCTGTGTGCAGGGAGAACAGCCTTGATCACCTTACCCCCACGGGTTCCTGTGAAAACCAAGCAAAAAAACCCAGGTATATGCAACTTTTCATTTAACTGGAGTCTATAATAGAAGCTCCCTGCTGTGTAGGCCATTCTGTTCCCTCTGAATCACCCAGTATGTCTGAGGGGGCGTTATCCCAGTGGATTTACAATCTTCCCCAGAAAAAGCATGCTTCCCGTTTCCATGTGGAAAGTCATCACCAGGAAGGGCCGACTGAACTCAGTGCCTGGAGAGGGTGGGAGGTCAAGGTCTGGGTGAGGCCTGGGGGTGAGCTGAATGCTGATGGCTGCAGCAGCTTCAGAGCCCTTCTCATCCAGAGTCATCATGGCCTTATGAGTGACCTGCAAGGAAAATTCTAGAATCATCAAGCCACCCCATAGGAAGGACAAACCAGGCCTTTATGTTGGGACCAATTTTCTTCTGTTCTGTTACTTAACCCCATATGTATCCATCTACTCACTTACTCAGTCAGTGTTCTTCTATCTACCCTTTAAAAAATTCACTATCCATCTACTGCTCTTACATACTCCTGTCTGACTGTTGTCCATCCATCATTGATACATTCAACCAGCCAGCCAGCCAACCATACTCCACACCTCTCAACCATCTACTTACCTCTGCATGCACCACTTACGTATTCATATACCTGTCCATGCACCACTCACTTACCCACCTGTCCATGCATCATCCATACACCCTGCTACCCATGCATCTTTCTATCCATGATTCCAGCTATTCACTATTCACCTATTCATTCATCCAATCACCAGTCTCCCCATCTATATCCATTTTTATGGCTGGCATCTGCACTTTACTGATTGCAGCATATTTTGAATATCACACCTATCTGTCCATTCACCCATTTCTCCATCCATTCATTCATGCATTCATCCAACCACTCTTTCACCCAATCATTATTGACTTAATCTTTCATTCACTTCATTTTGCTAATTTATCCTCACTCATTCAATCACTCGTTTATTCATGAGTTTATTCCATATGCATTTATTGAGTACCGATGCTGTGTACTCCACTGTGCTGGGGATGGTAGGGATAGAAACATGGATTTGACTAACTTTGAAAAAGCTCATCATTTGATCGGGAAGATAAGACAGGTAAAGAAAGCAAGAGTGGAAAGTTATCAGGAGAGATTTCTTTCTGCTTTGAGTGTGGGGGTGAAGGATAACAACAGAGAAACCTTCATGGAGGAGGTAACATTTGTGCAAGGCCTTGAAGAATTGATATAACTTGAATATTCAGAGATGGGGGAGAACATTTTGGGTGGTTTGAAATTAAAAAGTCTGGGCTGGGTGCGGTGGCTCACGCCTGTAATCCCATCACTTTGGGAGGCCGAGACAGGTGGATCATGAGGTCAGGAGATTGAGACCATCCTGGCTAACACGGTGAAACCCCATCTCTACTAAAAATACAAAAAAAAAAAAAAAAAAATTAGCCGGGCGTGGTGGCGGGCACCTGTAGTCCCAGCTACTCGGGAGGCTGAGGCAGGAGAATGGTGTGAACCCGGGGGGCGGAACTTGCAGTGAGCCGAGATTGCACCACTGCACTCCAGCCTGGGCAACAGAGTGAGACTCTGTCTCAAGAAAAAAAAAAAAGTCTGAGCCAAAGTCAGAAGGTGAAAACTGTGGGGGCATGTAGGACACCGTGAAGTTCAGTTGAGCAGGATGCTGTGTATAGTAGGAGACATAGTCTGGACAGGAGGGTGATGACTAGATAATGGAAGACTGGGAAACCTTCAGTTCCCTGAGGACCAAGCTGTTCCCCATGTTCCCTGTCAGTTCCCCCACCTTTTTTTTTTTTTTTTTAACATAACTTGTACTTTAGGTCTAAAAGCAGGAGTAATCTCCCCAGGAAACGTCCTCTACACTTCCAACCTGGAGACGTGATTTGCATATCTGCTTTCCCTTTCCTTATTTCCCTTGGGATCCCCAGTGTCTTGACAAAGCAGGTGGCAGTCGCAGAATCAACACAAGGAAGCAAATAGCAACTTGCAAAGTTAAAAGAAATAGCGTCTCCTGTCTTTAAGGAGGTCCTGGACATCTCCCTCCAGTGTTCATCAAAAGACACTGAGAGGCCCTCTGAACACACTGGCCCCAACCTACTTTAGAGATGTTCAGTCCAGGCTGCCCAGGGAAGCCTCCACCCACAGTCACTTGTGGGAGGAGCATCTCCGGTCTGTAGGTTCTAGAAATGGAAAATTTGGGGAAGTGGAAATCGAGTTCTCTGTGGAGAGACAGAAATTGGGTTGCAGTAGAGATCCTGAAACAGCTTCTCACTTTCTTCCCTGCTTGGGGTCCCTCTGGCCCACACACCCGCTCCATCCCATTCTTGGAGGGGCAGTGGGTGTGAGCTTTCTAAAAGGCATACCATCACCAATTGACCTCAGCGTGGGAAGGGGGTTGTAACTACACTGACATGGAAGCCCTATGAGGACAATGTTATTCTCGTGTGATAATAGCAGGTGATACGATGATGTTCCCAGGAACCCAGAGCGGGCACACCTTGCCTGTTCTGGGGATCTGTCAAGCCTTCAAAGAGCCAGTGATAGCTCTGCTATGCCGTGAATAAATAATAGGAATCCCAGAGAGGGCTGGGTCAAGAAAGAGCACGCCAGGATGAGGAATTTGCACACACAAAAGCCCAGGGCTGAGGAACAGCCTGGCAAGTTCAGGAAACTGCAGGGAGCTCAGTAGGTTCCAGGAATAAGCATGGGGGAGTTGGGAACACAGAAAAAAAGGCCGAGGAGGGAGAAGGCTGAGACTGGGAGAGGCCAGAGCACCAGGCTCTTCAACAGCGTGAGAGGCCAAGGGAACCCATGACAGGTCATTGTGTCTGCAGCAGAGGTGGGACTTGGGACCAGCCTCCAGATTCTGGGCCAGTGGTCTCTCCAGTCCTTCCTCCCCAGAACCCAAACTGATATCTTCAAGGAGGCAATAGCAGTGCCCCAGAGAGTGACAGAGCCCTGAGGGGGAACAATACCATGGAGGTGACAGCATCCCAAGGGGTAACTGTGTCCCTGCGGTGACAGTGCCATGACAATGTGTTCTGGGGGTGATGACGCCATGGGTGGAAGGTGATAGTGTCCTGAGGGCAATAGTGTCTTGGAGGGGTGACAATATCTTGGGGTGACAGTGTCCTAGAAATAACCATGCCTGGGGAATGACAGTGTTCTGGGATGTGACAGTACTCTGGGAAGGTGACAATATCCTGAGGAATGACAGTGTCTTGGAGGTGAGATGTCCCGGGTGATGTGACGGCATCCTGGTGGATAACAGTGCTCTGAGCAGGGACAGTCCTGGTGTGACTGTGCCCTGGAGGTGACAGTGTCCTGGGATGATAACGCCCTTGAGGTGACTGTGCCCTGGGGATGTTTTACAGTGGCTGAGGGAGAAGGTGGGGCCCGGACTTCCCAGGGCTCTGCTGTGTGCGGGCTACCTGGTCCTGAGCAGACTGTCCCACTTAATCAGTGTTTCGGGCAGCAGGGCATCTTCCGGCTGCCTCTTCTTGCCCCTGTTGGGGAAGATGAAGAAGGTGGTGGTGTTCCCAGCATGGTCCATCTGCAGCACAGAGCATTGCAACTCAGGGTCGTGCAGGAAGCGGTGGCTGGCCTTCTCCTTCATCATGGGCACCCACACAGCCCTGTGCTCACCTACAAAGAACTCCTTTGGGCTGGTGGCACGTGAGTCAAAGGGCTTCATCCACTCAGCTGAAGGGAAGAGCGACACAAATGTCATCCTCACAGAGAACCGAGAACGGGCTTGGGGTCACCCTTCTGGCAGCTTGTGGGAGTGGGGAAAGCACCTTGGATGCTGAAATCTTGGAGTCCACACTCAGGAAGCCAAGCCCCACTCAAAAACTCACTCCTGAGAGGTCCCTTAGTACTTGTGTGGCCCTGGGGCTGAGCCCAGAGCCTCCCTGAGCTTCTGTCCTCATTTGAAAATGATTAATACTATTAGAAACTATTACAATAGTATAATAAGATTATAATCACATAAACACAGATGCTCTCTCATCTCCTTAATCTCTCCTGGAGGTGGTTAATTTAAAAAAAAAAAAATGTATCACTGTGGCAAAAGCTTCTTGAAGGTAGGTGTGGATTTGAAGGCTGGGTTCTGCCTGGCTTTGAAATCTAGGGCAAGTTACCCCACTTTGTGTCAGTTTCTCATCTATCAAGTGGACATGATAATATCTATCTTGTCGGGTTGTGATGAGAATTAAAATTAAATATGCATACAGCCGGCATGTTAATAAGAATTTCGTAGTCAATATGTGTGTGTATGTGTAACCATGCCTACAAATAAACACCATCAACAGTCATAGATGCATATTTGAGTGATGCCTCACTGGCTCAGGCAAATAAGCTTTCTTCTTTTTAAAAAATCTGTTTTCTTATCTGTAAAATGGGAATATTGATCTTAGGCATATCTGCTAAGATAAGATTGGTCTGTTTCACCCAGGTGAGAGTCAAGGGAGATTGTGGGGTACACACTTTGAGATCCACAGAGCACTATACGAATGTGAGGATTGAGTTCACCTCCTGAGTCCTGAATGAGAACAAGGGGATAACAACAAGCATCCCCTGCCTGCCCCCAAATGGTCACCATGGCGTCATGTGTCTATTAAACTAAGTCAGGCATTAACAGCAGTGGATTTGAATGTCATGACCGTATTGTTTAAACACACACAATGGTGGGGACATGCAACCTGTTCACTGTCTTGGAAAAGATTAAGGACTGTAAAAAAAATTTCGGACTCTTCCTGCTCTAATCCATGCCTCCTAAGGCCTGCCAGAGGAAGGAAATTCAGGTTCCTTAATACAGTGGTGGCTTCTAGAGTTACTCAAAGGGGAGCTCATAGTCTTCCGTTAGCAGAATCACCTGTGTGAGGAAGGGAGGCGAGCTTCTTCAAACGCAAGGTCATGGGTCTTGGACTCACCCCACTGAAATCAGAATCACTTAGGATAGGTATGAGATACCTGCATTAAACAAACTCTCTAGAAAGTTCATATGCACATTAAGTTTGAAAAACTCTTCTTTAAAAACAAACTTTTCCAGTGTCATTAACATGGAGAAGGGGATGAGTTCCGTGTTACTGGAGGCATTCAAGTAGAGACATCAAGAATTCAGGGGCAAACACTCACTGAGTGTCATCTATATCTAAGTCAGGAGGGGACACTTTCCAGCTGCTGTGAGGGGTGGGGCTCGGGTGTGGCTGGAGCCTGGGTTCTGGGATTCTGGGAAGGAGATTTGCGTTGGGCACACACACTCTTACCTCTGAGGAGCACGTGATTCACCAGAACTGCTGTGGTTTCACTGCTGAGGTCCTTCTCCCAGGCCCCGAGCTTCCCCTGGGTCTGCTTCTCTATGTATTTGTCAATGTGTTTTTGGGCCTCCTCTAGGCTCTGGTTGGCCCTTGTGCCCAGGCCACTGAACCTGCGCTGGGCCATGGTCAAGAGGAGCCGGAGACCCTGCCCAGGGAGCCTGAGCATCAGATCCCAGAAGTCCTCCTGGATCTCCACCTCAGGCACCACAGTGAGGTTGAACCCCAGGCCCTCCAGGAGTTTGGTTCTGCTGGCCACTGGGACCCCCCGAGAAAGCATGGCCAAGGCCAGGGAGATGCTCACCAGGGAGAAGAGAATGTTCTCTCCAGGGGCATTCACAGCCAACTGTCTGTAGAGTTTGAAGGCAAAGTCTATATTGCTCACAGAGACTTTGTGGCAGGGCAGAGCAGGCCCAGGGCTGCTGTCCTGGGGGCCAGAATGGATGAGATCCGAAGCTTCTTGGTCAACCAGAGCCACACAATGAGCCCTAGCCACGAGCACAGTGACCAGTGGCCACCACCAAGGGGCTTCCATCCTCTGGGGTCCTTGGTCTGAAAGCAGCATGGCAGAGAGGACAACAACAATGTCAATGGTAATGATAACGATAATGTGTGATATTCACAAAGTGTCTGCCCTGTGCCAGGCACCCAGCAAATACTTCAAGACTCTCCTTGCCTCTCCTGGGGGCTCCTTCCCATCGCCTCCTCCGCACCCCACAGCTTCCTGCTCACAAACAGACATGGGGGATCTCTGGACAAAGTCAGAGCCCCTCCTCCAGAGGACCCTTCTATGAATCCTGGCTGCGCCAGTTCCCAGATCTACAACCTTGGGCGATCCACTTAGCCCATCTGAGCCCCACTTCTTATCCCTGACCTTAGACTTGCAGGAAGCTTGTGAGGAAAGGCGGGCCAGGAGGTGCCTCATGGTACAGCAAGGAGTGCAGGTCCTTGCCTCTCAGGATCTTGGCTTCCACTCTGTGGGATGCTGCTAAGAATCCCCACATCACAAGGCTACAGAAATTCAAAGTGTGCACGGAGCACACGCAGCCCAGGACCTGGCACAGAGAGCCCCAGGAGTGGCAGCGGACTTGGGGCCTCCCTTCCAGTGGTCTGACTCAGCAGGCCTCCGTGGAGTATGGAATCCATTTTGGCAAGGGTCTGAGCTGGTCCTGGACCCCCACTTAGGGAACCACTGTGATCCTTTTAACAGGAAAATCAGATGCGTTCACTCCCTGCTGGAGACTTCCAACGGCCCTATAGCAATCAAGAGAAATCCTGTGTTTCTCACCACACCTTCGGAGGCCCTATATGACAGGGCCCTGCTAGCCTTTCTCACCTCCTCTTTTTTTTTTCTTTTTTTTGAGACAGAGTCTTGCTCTGTCACCCAGGCTGGAGTGCAGTGGCGTGATCTAGGCTCACTGCAACCTCCACCTCCCAGATTCAAGTAATTTCCTAGTAGAGACACGGTTTCCCCATATTGTCCAGGCTTGTCGAACTCCTGACCTCAGGAGATCTGCCCACTTCGGCCTCTCAAAATGTTGGGATTACAGGCGGGAGATACCGTGCCTGGCCTCTGACCTCCCTCTGACCGTCCTTTCCCTCCCTCCCTCTGCTCCAACCATCCTGGCCTTCTTGCTAGTCTAGAACTTCCCAAGCTTCTTCCTGCTCAGGACCTGTGTTCTTGCCATTGGCTGCCCGGAGCAGCCTTGCTCTCACCCCTTCCACAGCTCACTTTCGTCCTTCACTCAGTTGTCGGCTCAAAGGTCACCTCCCCAGAGAGACCCCACCTCTGCCCTTGCCACCCTCACCCTGCCTGGTTTTCCTGATGCCCATCTGGCATGATAGGACATGTTTGTCTGGTTTCTCCACTAGAAGACAAGCTCCATGAGGGCAGATTCTACTCTGTCTCATGCATGGTTCATTCCTAGTGCTCAGGGCAGAGTGCTCTCTCAACAACATTTGCTGATAAAAACAAATCGTTCATGGGCTAACCTTTGGGGGGCCTCTTTCTAGGGCTTCAGCCTTACCTAGAGCACAGGCATTTTCCTGCCTCTCTGGGACCTAACACTGGGCTGTTCCTAGCTTTCTGTGCCACAAGTGCTTGGCCTCACATGTCCACTCTCAGCTTGGGTTAATAACTGACAGAATCGACCATCATCACAACCGCTTGTCCTGCCTCCGATTTTCCATGGGACCTTGGGCAGCCCTGGGCCTTTCTGAATTTGAGCTTCCTCATCTCTGTAAGAAACAATCAGCTCAGCCTCAGCCTCCAGGAAAGCCTCTGTTCCCTGTGATTTACTTATTGACAGAGAACCAACCATCTCCATTTACCCATTTGCCTGGTAATCTGCTTTGGTGAATATCTTGGTTTTGCTGAAGTTTGCACTTTCATTGTCTTATCTTTAACCTTCATTCATTCACTCATTCATTCATTGAACAAACATAGACAAAACGTCTGCTACACGTCAGGACTTGAATTGCACGCTGGGGACACAATATGAGAGAGACACAGTGGCTCTCTTGGGGAGGCTCGGGTCCTGTGGGACAGACAGGCAGAGATCTGTGCAGGGTGGTGTATGCTGCGTGGCCAGGCTGGTGACAAGCTGTCTCGGGTCCAGTGCTCTGTCCACGTTCGCATTCTCTAGGTGGGGTTCCATTGTACCTTGCTGGTGAGGGTGTAGTTGGAACCTAGCAACAGCAGGGCTTCCTCTGAGGGCCCACAACCATGGAGCTTTTGAGCAGAAAGGATGCCCTGGTCCAACCTGTGCCTTGGACAGACAGGAACACTGAGGCCCGGAGAGACACTCATTCATGTACTCGCTGACTCACTCACTGAATGAATATTCAGCAGTCAGGGCAACAGGGACTGGCAGCCTGGGCCCTGCCTGGAAGGAGCGTGCCAGTGATTGCAGGGAAATGCGGGGAGCTGATTACAGCTCAGTGAGGAAAGGACGATGGCAGTTAGAGGCGAACCGCAAAGGGTGAATGAGGAGCCTATAGGAGGCGTGGAAGGTAGAAGTTCCTGGAAGGCTTCCTGGAGGAGGTGGCACCTGAACTGAAACTGGAAGATGGAGCAAGAGAGAGGCAGGAAAGGGATTTGGGGATTTCAGCAGAGGCAAGAGCATGCTTGAGGCCGTGGAGGCAGGGTGAGTCAGCACCACTCCAGATTGCTGCCTATATGCACAGCTCCTGTTGCACACTGGGCACTTGAGTGTGTGTGTGTGTATATATAGGTGTGTGTAGCATGATGATCTAACTTGTGGCAAGTTCAACAAGTCAGCTGGGGAATTGGGGATCTAGCCCCACCCACAGCCCCCAACTCACCTGAAAGTGAATGCTTTCCGTGAGCTTTTGGAGGAGCTGGGGAGATTCGGCAGGTTTAACGGCCCTTGAAAAACTGCGTTCCTCAGGGAGGGCTGTGATGGGCTGGATTTCTGGGAATAACTCAAACTGAATAAGGCTGCCCTTGGCTCAGTGTCCACCCTTGGCAAAGACCAACAGACGAAAACAACCTGCCCTCCATTAGGGTTATGTGGAAATCCGTGTGTGGAGAAGAAGGAGCTGCGGAACGTGGGCGGTGCCCTGGAATTGGGGCGGGTGCCCTGGAATTGGGGCGGGTGTCCTGGAATTGGGGCGGGTGCCCTGGAATTGGGGCGGGTGTCCTGGAATTGGGGCGGGTGCCCTGGAATTGGGATGGGTGTCCTGGAATTGGGGTGGGTGTCCTGGGTGCAGGTTCCACCACTTTTGTTTTGCCTGACACTCCCAGGCCTCAGTTTCTTCCCTCGCCCTCCTTACTGCTCAAGGTTGACAGGAAAGTTAAGCCTAGTGATATACACAGAGGTTCTAGCAAAAGGCTGAGCAAATTGGAGCAATGCTCCGCCCTCTCCTGGTCACATTCTTTTGCCCAACACACATTATGGACACTTAACTGTTGTGTCAGACACTGTGCTCATCACAGGAGCAGAGAGACGCCCAGGTCGTAGTTCTTGCCTCCAAGGAGCTTGAGTTACGGTATTTTTAAATGTCATAATTGCTTTTTCATTCGGGCTGTAATACTTTTTAAGTTGTAATGGCTAGTTACAATGTAATGATTGCTTCTTTGGGAAAGTCGATAGAACTTTCCCCTTTCATGCAATGTGAACAGAAAAGTTAATATGTACTCAATAGAAAGAGTGTTTGCAAAGCCTTAGCGAATCAAACGCTTTGTCTTTCCTGAGCTGGCTTGGAGGCAGGGATGGCACAAGATGACCTGCAGATTGAGTGCGGATAAGATTCCCAGGAGAAAACGGGTCTGAGCCAGAACTAATTTTCTTCCAGCTTTGCCTGTTATTACTATATTTTTGCTCTGCTTATCCACTGTCTTGACATCAATAGCCACACGGTCACCTCTTGTTGACTTCCTAAAACCTTCAATTCTTGATGTTCACATCAGGGATGGCACCACAGGGGTCTATTATGAGATTCATTGTATTCATTCATTCACTAATTCATTCATTCATCATGGAATGCTTACTGCATCTGAGGATGATGCATCAAATACTGGGGAATAAGGCAAATCCTGCCCTCAAGGATTTTTTTAATGGCTTTATTGAGATATAATTTATATATTATACATTTCACCCACTCAAAGTGTGCCATTCAATATTTTTAGTATATTGACAGAATTATATAACCATCACCACAATCGAATTTTATTTATTTATTTATATTTCAATACGTTTTGGTGGAACAGGTGGTATTTGGTTACATGAATAAGTTCTTTAGTGGTGATTTCTGAGATTTGGGTGCACCTGTCATCCAAGCAGTGTACACTGCACCCTATTCGTAGTCTGTTACCCCTCACACCCCTCCCACCCTTTCCCCAGAGTCCCCAGAGTCCATTGTATCATTCTTGTGTCTTTGCGTCCTCACAGCTTAGCTCCCACTTATAAGTGAGAACATACAATGTTTGGGTTTCCATTCCTCAGTTACTTCACTTAGAACAATGGCCTCCAGTTCCCTCCTGGTTGCTGTGAATGCCATCCCTCTGTTCCTTTCATGGTTGAGTAGTATTCCACGGTATATATAGACCACAGTTTCTTTATCCACTTGTTGACTGATGGGCATTTTGGCTGCTTCCATATTTTTGCAGTTGCTAATTGTCCTGCTATCAACGTGTGTGCAGGTATCCTTTTGTATAATGACTTCTTTTCCTCTGGGTAGATACCCAAGAGTGGGATTTCTGGAGGATTCTTTTTGTTATGGAGAAATGCAAACCTATACAAAAATAGAGAGAATGGTATAATGCACCCCTATATGCCCATCAGTAGCTTCAGTTCTTTTCAATATAAGACCAATATCATTTTTTGATACCTTCCAATCTCTTTCTCCCTGTGGAATATTTCAAAGCAAATCCTATAAAATATTTCATTTTATGTACAAAAATTGGGAAAATATCTTAATTGTAATAGCATGTCACACTTTTAAAAACAATAATTTCTTAATGTTATCAAGCCATTGTTTCCCTAACTGATTCCTAATCAGTTTTTCTTTGAATGTCAAGTGTCTTCTGTACTTTCTTTTATTAACATCACAGTCTTTGCATCAAGATACATAGCAATGATAGCAGATTTCTTTTTAAAGCTTAGTATTAAATAGTAAATATCTTTCCCCATTTAAATTTTACGTTACTCTGACAAGAAAAAACAAATTAAAACTCAAGTTACTTCAAGCCTGGACACACTTCCGTGATTAGCCGGGCTGCGTAAGAGTTGGAGGCTTCATTCTTTCTGCTATGTAAGCAGATTCAGGCCCTAGAAAGATGGGACCAGGTTATACGATTGTTTTGAAAAGTCTGCTACAAAAATGGATGGCCTGTTATAAGCCAGGATACAAAGTAAGGATGGGGGTAAGGGACGTACATTTTCTTCAAGAAAAAAAGCAAATTTCTCAGTGGGACTGAAAGAACTGTAACACAAACAGAGCGGAAACACGGCCCACTGCTCACCACATTGTGCGCAACAAAGGGAGAAGAACTGATCTGTTTTGGGGAGCCCAGACCTAGGGGCTGCCCAAGCCAGGGCTGTGACACCCTCTCTGGGGCTCTTTGGTTCCTTGTGTCTCCAAGCTTTTGGGTGCCACCAGGTTCCCCTTGTCCAGATGTGGGTGCCCATAACGGAAGCCACATGTGGTACATCTGGTCCAGCCACAGCCTTGCATGGAGCCAGCACCTGTGCCAGTGCTTAGAGCTGCCCACCCCGCCACAGCAGCCAGTATGCCTGGCTGTGTGCAATGGCCAGACTGCGCTCACTCACTCACACACATTTTGCTGCTCTGTGCTTGGCTGGCCAAGGCTATGGTGGGCTTGCAGGGGAAGTGTCAGTACCCACACCTCCTCCTCTTCTTCCCTGGGCACTGGGCATGTTTGCTCTTCTTCAGCTTTGGTTGGGTTGGCAATTACCCATTTGCCCTTCTCTTGTAGCAGGGGTCACAGTTCAGAGTTCAACCAGTTCCATCATGTCAGTTTCCCTGTTACTGGCAGGATCCCCATTCCTGTGCCATCACAGACCTTTTGTGAGAAGACTTCTGGTTGGTACCTCAATACCCTGCAACTTCATCTTGGGGAAAGGTTGGGGTTTCTCAGCCCCAAGGGGCAGAGATCTCCCTGTGACGGTGGAAAAACTGGGCCAGTGGGCACGAACTGGATCATGGTGCCCCACTCTACATCCCATGGCACTGCAAGTGGTCTGCGGCAGAGAGACCCTGATCCTCAGTGCCCTCCCCATGTCAGAAGAGGTGTGTGACCGTGACCCTAATTGTTTTTTTTTAATAGTTGGTTTGTTTCAATTAGGATCCAAATAAGTTCTATACATGACATTTAATCTCTCTCTCTCTCTAATTGAGGTAAAATTCACATTACCTAAAATTAACCATTGTAAAGTGTTCAATTTGGTGACATTTAGTACATTCACATGTTGTGTAACTATTACCTCCATTTGGTTTCAAAGTATTATAATCACCCCTAAAGGAGATTCCTTACCCATTGAGTAGTCATCCCCATTCTTTCTCTCCTTTAACCCCTGCCAACCGCTAATCTGCTTTCTGTGTTTGTGAATTTACTTGTTCTGGATGTTTTACATAAATGGAATCATACAATACGTGGCCTTTGTGCCTGACTTCTTTCACTTAGCATAATGTTTTCAAGGTTCATCCACATTGTAGCATTTGCCAGTGCTTCACTCCTCTCAAACAAAGCTGGGTTTATTAAACTCTCTGAGCAAGGGAGAACACCATCCTGGCAGTGTAGCAAAATCTTGAAAGAGGGTAGTTAAGGGAAATACAGCGTCTCATGGGCTGGAGTTACTCTATGGTGGTTTCTGAGTGATACTTCTAAAGCGTGGTCAGGATTTGTAAACTAAGTGAGTAGTCAGTGTTCTTATCTATAAAACCCATTTTGAGTCTGTGTGGAGTTACTCTTAGAAGCATTTTCTGTGGCTTTGCCTTCGATCACATAGGTCTGAACATGCTGCTATCAATACATTCTGGACATAGGCAGTACATGTAACAAGTCATGGTTGGGTATAGTTTACCTGCTTTGCATGTACTGATTCAGTTTGCTTTACAAGTTGTGATTTTTGTTTCATGTTTTTATTGTGGTCAATAATTTTGCCCAGAGAGGATGTTCTGAGTATCTGGGGAGAGGACGGCCATCAGGAAAGGGCTGTTGAAATGCACAATGGTCAGTGGGGTTTTCTTTGTAGAGAACTGAAGCTTAATTCCTCTGTGCCCTTCTTGGCCACATCAATCACAGCCTTTAGTAGCACCTGTGGGCCCAAGAGGGAGTCATGCATGTTTGTGGTGTAGCAGAGGCTGTAGGCAGTGGAGCAGGGTTGTGGAACCCAGCCAGGTCTTCGACATGTGTTGTTATTATGATTCTTTGTAATCCACATGATGGTCCTCTAGAGTAGATGTTCTCCCATCATTCAAGAGCAGAGGCAGTAACAGTGATGCCAGGTAATTTGGCCAAAGTCATGTGACCAAGATCTGAACTGGACTCTGAAGGTTTGCTGACTTGAAAGTCACCATGGGGAGCTGTGTGGCAAGAGGAAGGGCTCAGAGAAGAAAGAAGGAATAGACAGGAGAATCAGCTGCATGGAATTTGTGGGCATTGTTTCCCCATTTCCCAACTGGTATATCTATGTAAAATGGATGTTGAGCAAGTGGAAGGAACCCTTTTAGCAATATATGAATCATCCCGTGTCTTCAACCTCAATGCACCATTCCCTATTCAACTTCAAAGTACCATCTTGTTTCTATCACCATCAGCTCTATCACCCATCAGCTCCTCCTATTATGGCTCCTTGATGTCCCTGGCCTGGAACATGAAAATCCCATCATTTGAATGACTCTCTGTTCAATATTTTCAGATATACTCATTTTTCCTTATGTCAGCCACTCATGGTCTCTCTGTCCTGTAGCCAGGGGAAATTTTGGCTCCAGTAGCTACTTGCAGTCTGTCCCCTTTTTGTCTATGTCTGAACCACCGAGTATCCCTGGAACCACACACCTGTACAGGTTAGTGACACAGTGGTCTCCAGACCCTACGGGACCCTTATTAGTGCTTGCTAGAACATCGAGGTTTCCTGATGTGTCCTCGTCTCCCCTCCTCCAGACTTCTGGGTTTTTTGCTTCCCCATGATGGACTCAGCAGATAACATCTCTTTCTATGGCACAGGGAAAATTAGAAGTCATTTGGCAGGAGTGTCCTCACATTTTTGACAAGAAGAAATCCTGAATTCCATTCCTCCTGCCAAAATTTCCCTACTGAACTTCAGATCCATAGAGCCCATTCTCTATTGGACTTCTCTTCTTAGATGGCATCCAGGCATCTCCAACTCCACATGTCCACATCAGGATTTATCTTCTTCCTGCACAAAACGTTATTCATAATCCTTAGCTCATAGAATGGCATGTGGATTTCAGTTCCCCAAGTTCCCAACCCAGCAACTTGGGTGCCGTCTTTGCTTCCTTTCTGTCCCCCACACAATCAACCATGAAGTCTCCTCAATTCTGTCTAATAAATCTCTCTACAATTAGTCTCCTTTCCTCTCTGTCCTCTCCCAATTCCTAGCTAAGCTGAAACTCTTGGTCACTCTGTTCTCTTCTTTTCACCAAGTCCACACTCAATACGCTATCCATTCTTCCCTGCTCAGCCAGGGTGGTCTTTCTAGTGAAATCTAATCAAAACGCCTCCCTGTGTATAATATTCACTGTGGCTCACCACTCTTTAAATAAACTCTGAGATCCTTAACATGGTTTCCAAGGCATGTTCTTGTTCATGTTTTTCTCTTTAGCTCCACAGATGACCATGGTTCCCTCAAACATCGGTCATCCAGACCATAGGATCTTCTTCTAGCTCCACGGCCACACCGCACTCCCTCTCCTTTTCTGCTGGTACGTCTTCCTAGTGTCTCCTCTTCACTGTACAGGATTTTGCATTTGAGGACAGTTCTTCTAGGAGACCAAACTTGACCCTTCTAGTCTGGAGTTGATCCTGCCCTCTCCAGATATCCTGTACTCCACTCCTCAGGGCTGCTGTCACGTCCATGTTCAGTTTTCTGTCTTGTTCAACAAATTGAACATTCTATGAGGGCAAATTTCAGGTCTACTTTCTTTACCTCAGAATCCCCAGGGCCAGCTCAGGGCCTGCACTTGGAGGGTTGGCAATTCGCGTGGGCTGAATGAGAGAGTAAGTAGGTGTCTTTTATTGGTGTCAGTGCCTCTCAGGCTTGGACTTCACTTCTGGTTAGTGAGGGAGGTAGTAAGTCAGGACAGGGGCTGGCTTGTCCCTGCAGCTAGTGTCAGGAAGCCATTTAAGGGCAATAGTTAGTGATCAGCAGGTGGATGTGCCCTCAGCTCCCAGGGGAGGGAGAAGAATGAAACTAAGCCCCACACTCATAGATCTGGGGCCCAGACACTCCCTTAAGGGAGGAACTCAGTTTTCAGCCAGCAATTTCCAGACCTAAGTCACAGAAGGGAATGAACCCTGGGCTGTGGTAAGCCTCCTTAGACACCTGGACTGAGGCCAGGAGGGACTGGGGGCATGAGCTGGTCAGGTCAGAGCCTTGTCCAATGCTATGTCATCCGGCTCCAGTCAAGGGACAAGAAGCCATGCCAGACTGGATGAGTTAGTTCACATGGAAAAGATCATCTCAGGAGTTTTAAAATTGCTGTCAAAGGAATGTTCAGACTCAGGAGCAAGCATTTCAGTGACTTGCTGACTTCTTACACATGGATGCACACAGACATGCGCACCCTATCATGGTTTCCACCTTACAGTGAGAAAACTGAGAGTCAATGCGAAAACATCCTCTTCAGGGGGAAAAGTAGCTTTTATAGTTCATATGACACTTCTCACAGGTCATTCTTGGACCTCCTACGGACCCCATCTCCCCATCCTCAGTCTTCCCCAGTGATCAACTCCCTCTGCCCTCATCTGTAACCCCCAGTGCTGATCTCAAGTCCATGACGTCAACCCTTCTCTAGTCTGTACCTCCAGCCCCCTTGACTCCTGTCCTTCTGATCAGCACTTGGCCTTCTTGAAGCCCACAAGGGGGCTGGTAAGAATGGAGAAATAGTCCACCAGACGGGGGATTCCACAACTGTCTGTAAAGCCTGGAACCACCAAGAATTCCTGGAGCTGGACCTCCAAGGTGTTCATCAGTGAGCCTGGCTGACCTGCCGTGACACCCTGGTCCACTCTCTGTCCCATTTTGTTCCTTTTTCTGCCCCAACCTCTGGGAAATATCACTAAGCAGGTGACTTTGCCTCCTATACTAGAAATCATCAGAGTCATTGGAGGAGAGGAGGTCACCGATCCTCCCAATAAACACACACCCTCACTAGCCCCCTCGCCAGGCCCTCCCTGCATTCCCATGACAGTGGAAGCCTTGACCCTCGATCCTTGCCCTTCACCTGTGCCCTCTCCATGGATGCTTCATGCAGCCTGGCCGACTGCTCATTCTGCAACTCCGAGTTGAAGGCGATGTCAAACCACCTGTGAACTGTAACCTTAGGATGGTGTTAAACCACCTGTGAATTGTAAGCTGAGGAGTCGTGCCACTCTGCAACCCTGGTTGCTTGTCACCCTGCCTCCTGAATCCTTTCTATGGTTATGCAAGCTTGCTCAAGGCTCTCACATCTATCAAGCACTGCAGCTAACTTCAGCCTAGCACTCTCTACCCACCACCCCCTCTCTCTCCTTCCCTAAAGGCCAGTCTAAACAGGCATTTGCACGCTGTCTTGCCTTCCCTCTCTCCCTCTCCTGCTCACTCTCCAGCCCACTGTGGTCCTCCCTTAATTCTGCTAACATTGCATTTGTGATCCTGAGTAGTTTTAGATCACTAAATCTCATGGACCCATTCATTCCATTCATTCATCATTTGTCTCTAGGTCTTCTCCCCTCTCCCCTGGATAAGTCTCTCCTCTTGGTCCTGTGGCAACAGCTTTCTCCCTGTCCTCTTGTCTCCTGCCCCACGCTGGTGACTCTTCTTGGTGGGCTGTCCTTTCTTAGCCAGTCCTTGAGGTTCCCCTTTTCTTTTCACTCCATGGCACTCATTTGAGGGGACACCCTCAATACTCACTTGCCCATCCCAGGGGAGGATCCTGAATGCTTCCCTCCAGCCCAGATTTCTCTCCTGACTTCAGCCTTGCTGCTTCCTGAACAAGCTCCTGGGGTGTCTCCCAGGAGCCTCAGACACGGGAGGCCCAAATCTGAATGTATCGACTTCCCTTGCCAGCAAGCCCCTGCTGGATTTCCTATTCAGAGAACTGGGGATCACCCAGGGGCCCAAACCCAAATACAGTTATTCTCCCTTCCACCCCACCTGCAATCATAAATTCACATCCATTCTCCTTAAAGTCTTTCAACAGAATCATCCCTGCTCTCTCTCCCCAGCTCTGACCTATTTTGCCCCAGTTCCCACAGAGACCCCTCAATGTCCACCCCACATCCTTGTCCTGGGTTATGAATCATTTTTCTACTCAGCAGCCAGAGTACTTTTCTAGTGTGCAAAGCTGCTTCCATCACATCTGAGTTTAAACTCCCTTAAAGCTCCCTGTGGCTCTAAGGAAACACTTGGGAATCCTTGCCAGTGGCCAGCCCCTCTGCAGCCCAGCGGCTCTGTCATGGCCCCTTCCTCTCTGTAGCCCCTCAGCCTCTCTGCTCTTTGCCCCAGGGCCATCTGATTTCTTTTGGTTTCTTGAATGCTACCATTGCTTTTTTTTCCATCTGAAGTGTTGTCCCCTCTGTTCACTTGACCACCTTCTCTTTCCCTGACCTCAGCACAGAAGTTGCCTCCTCCAAGAAGCCTTCTCTTGACTTCCCAAACTGAATTTGGTGCACTCCCTCAGCTTTCACAGACTTGTTTCACCATCTATTTGCCAGCAGGTTGTACATTCCATGAAGGCAATCCCTACGGAAATCACTTTGTGGTTAAGAGGGCGCCTCTGGTGTCAGGAATGATAGGCTAACATTCTACAGGCGATAATTACTAGCTACATGGCCTTGGGAAAATTACTAAGCCTTTCTGTCCCTCAGTTTCCTCATCCATAGAATGGGACTGCTGAGAGCATTTATCTTATAGGGACATCAGGAGGATTCAATTGGTTATTTCAGGGAGAGACCTTAGCAGATTGTCTGGTATCAAAACCTCAAGTATTCAGCTGCTGTCAACATTATCATTATAGACTTTGTGATAGAGATTGCAAGGTGCCTGAGAGCCTCGGTTAAATGCCTGACTACATGATTGCTTTTATTGCGGTTGTGCGCTGGTGGTTCATTTGTCCTCAGCTCTGCACTCTGGTTGTTGAGGGAGATCATTCACACAGCCAGGGCTAGGAACTGGTGAGGCAGTTGAGGGGCTCAGTCTGGAAACCCAGAAAGTAGCTGCTTCCCCCAAATTAGGGGTGCTAAAGGGCAGAAGAAGGACATCCCATGATAAAGCTCTGCCCAGCTGCAGGAGCGAGGGGTCCGGGGGCTGTGCTAGATGTGGTCAGGGCTAGGAGCTCTTGAAACAGCCAGGTGGAGCCTAGGCCCTGGGGGTGGAAAGAGGGAAACTGAAAGTGGGCACCCAGAAGCCCGGGAGGCAGGAATTAGCCTTAGAGCAGCAGGTTCCCCTCCCAGCCCTGGGCCTGAGGTCTGGGTGAGCTCAGTTACAAGCTTAAGTGGTCCTGGGCAGGCTGCTGCAGCTGAAGGCAGAAGGAGCCCAGATTCTGGGGTGGAGCTGAGCCTGCATGGGAGGTCAGGGGGCTTGGCTTTGGGGCACAAGTAGCCTCAGAGGTACAGAGTCTGGCAGTCAGCATGGAAAGGCACAAGCAACGTGTCCAAGGAAACTGTTTATTGCTCTCAGGAGACCCAGGACCCTCCAGAGTGAAGAGTCCATGGGCCCCTATGCATGTGGGAGCTAAACAGGCAGTTGCTGTCACCTTCCAAGGATGAGCAGACAGGGCCAGACATGCCCTGGCCACTCGGTGCACAGGGGTCAGGCTGTACCCAGAGACCCAAGCATCCAGCTTCCATTCCAAGCTCCTTACTGAGAGCCCCACTGCTTGATGGCAAGCTCTAGGCTTGCTTGGGATTGGTGACTTTGCTCATAAAGAAGATGTTCTGGGTGTCCATAGGGACGATGATCATCAGGAAGGGCCTGTTGAAACGCACAGTGATTGTTGGGTCCACGAATGCAGAAAGGAGGGTGATTTTGACTCCTGTGGCAGCAGATGCTTCTGTGCCCTCCTCAGACACATCAAGCACAGCCTTGTGGACCACCTGTGGGGAGAGCAGAACATTACTCACGGGAGACACAGATGGGCAGGAAGTCAGCAACCTGCCTGTGTGCCGCTAAGGGGACTAATGTGCATTGAGCACCTAGCACTGGCCTGTCTTTGCACTGTTAAATGTTTGCTCCTCTCAACTCCCCTGCCAACTAGTTTCGCACAGTACTGATGCCTAGATATGCAAATGGAGACCCAGATGCTGTGTGTGATTTGCCCAGAGCCATCGAGGTAAAGGATGGAGCAACTCATATGCATCCCTTTCTGTCCGAGTTGAGAGTCTGTTGCCCCCAAAACAGCCACTACTGTTGGGAGGAAGAGCAAGAGCAATGTAAAGTATTTTTCTTCCAAGCAACATCCTGGCAGCTCTTGACCACAAGAAGCTGCTGCAGAAACCTCCTCGGCCAGGCCAGCATGGCTTTCAGAATCTCTCCTGCTCTAGCTTAAACATCTTTGGGGTTTTCAAGTACTTTTCATGGCCTTGAATTCCTGAACCATACGGGTCTGCTCCTCTACACACACCGTTCTGTTACTTTGCTGTTTGAAAGGTGGAGTACAGCCCTCAATCCAGTGCTGTGTGAGCACAGAGGGCAGACAAGAGCAAAGGGCTGCACGGCCACCCTGCCTTGGCACCTCTGCTTTGAGTAACACAGGCTGAGTGTCCCAAGTCATCTTCTCTCATACTCTGAGCTTATTTTCATCACAATTGCTAGACAGTCATTGTTATTACCTATTGGCATTATCTGCCCAGACAATCCCAAGAGGCGTCTGGCCCTCTGGACAGTGGTTGGGGCAGGGGCTGCAGCCTCAGGTTAGTGTTGAAGCAACTCCCTTGCCCTTGGTGGTTTATTGTGGCTTCCACAGTAAGTATCCAGGCACTGGATACTGGCCAAGAACTATCACTACCATTTTACACATGAAAAGCTGGGGGTGGAGGACTTCAATTGTTTGCCTCCATGGGTAGTAAATGGTGTCGTGTGGAATGGTGTCCATGGCTTTCTGATTCCAAGCCTGGGTGACATTTTGTTGTAGAGGACCAGCCCCTAACACAGCAACAGGAGCTGGGCTATCACTTAGCTCTTCTTGGCTTGGGGGTGTTCCAAGCAGGGTGAGTGTATAATGAGAAATGCACTTGCATTAACCCAAGTTCAAGAGTACCCAAAAGTCCATTTGGCCTTCACCATTCAAGTTCGGATACAAAGGATGAATTGACCCAAGTCTAAAGACTCACCTGAGAGACTGCTAGGTTCCTGGCCCCTGTGATCCCTGACAAGTCAGCCTTGCTGGTGAAAACTTCCTCAATGCCCAGCTGGAGAAGTATGTCTTCCAGGTTATAGTCCCCCGAGATGGAAAACTTTGGCAGGTAGAGCTCATCTATATGTCTAGAATATGAGAAAAAAAAAAAAGTATCTGAACCTCTCTGCTGACCAGTGCCTACCTGCCTCCCATCTTGCAGCATGGTCTTCCCTGGTTTCGTCTACAGTCACCCCCTTCTGACTAGAAATAAATAATCTGTTCCTCAATTTCTTAACCCCTGTCTTTACTCTTCTTGTTCACTAATTATTCATTCAGATCTGCAAGTGTGAAAGGCTCCAGGCAGTGCACCAAGTCTGGAGTTGTGGCCCTGCTCGAGCCTGGTGTTGCCCTTTCCCTGCAGTTTGCAATGCGGTCAAAGCACCTTCACACCAGCAGGGACTCCTGATTGTGTTGAGAGCCTGGACCAGGTCAGCTGCACTGGCTGCATGGCAGTTTGCTTCACGGGAGCACCAGGAAGGCTTCCTGTAGGAGGTGGCATTGAGGCTGAGTCCCAAAGGTGGGAAAGGAGCTAGCTAGGTGAAGAGGTGGGCAGGAGGCAGGTGGAAGAACCTGGAAGGAGGTGGGAGCAGGAGTTGCTCCACAGGGTGGTGGGTGACCTCACTGTCTGAGGGAGCGGGGTAGTGAGGGATGAGGTGGGCCAGGAGCCAGAGGCAGGTCAAAAAGGGCCTGGGGGCCTCTGAGGAGTCTGATTGTATTGGAAGAGCTTTGGGGATCCTGAAACAATCAACTGGAGGTTCCCATCTTGCCTTGCCGGTGGGCACTGTCCCTCAAGCCAGGTGTGGACTGGCATAGAGCAGGCAGCAAGCTGTTAGAGGCCCAAGTCACACCTCCCATCTGTGAGCTCCCCCTCCCTTAGCTTATAGCCCTCTTAAGACGCCTGTCACTGTCTGCCTGGTCTTACAATCACACAGGAGGCTGTGTCTTCCATTAGACTCTGAGTCCCATGAAGGAGGAAGGTGCCCTATTTCTATTTTTATTCATTCATTCATATGTTTGTCCCTTCATTCCATCCTTCATGCAGCCAGTATCTATTGAGCATTCTCTGTGGGCCAGGAGTGTGTGGACCACAGCATTTTGTAAATCTAAGCATTTCGTAAATCTAAAGTGTTTGGAGAATTCTTGCCATTCAAAACTATTTGCTGAGCCCTGCTCCCTGGTGGCTATTTGGTGCTAAAGGAGGAAGGAGTCTGGGAGTAAATGGATGGGTTGGGTAGGACTCCCGTGTTATGGGGTCTCCTGGGATCTAGAGTGAGGAGGGGCTAAGGGTCAGGCAATCCCGAGAGGTTTCCAGCCCTCTGGACAGTGGTTGGGGCAGGGGCTGCAGCCTCAGTTTGTGTTGAAGCAGCTTCCTCGCCCTTGGTGGTTTATTATGGCTTCCCATACAGCACCTCACTGGGTTCTCATAATCACCCAGTGAAAACAGGGGTGGTGGGGAAGGGACACTTCTCTCTATTCAGGAGAGAGCTGAGCTCCAGAGAAGAGCAATGACCTGCTCCAGGTCACACCACCCACCATGGTCTGAACCCAAGGCTGGTGCTTCTCCCTCCCTACCCTGCACAGTTGCCCACATGCACTCCCTGGGCCCACTGCAGGGTCTAGGCCCAGAACTACTGCGCCACCTCACTGTGTCCCCATGAAATCGGTCAGCTCAATTCCATGTGCCCAGCCTGTTCTTCTACCCTCAGATTTATCTGGAATGTAACCACTTCTCACATGCATGGCTCCCTCCTGGGTCCCAGCCACAGTGGGTTCCCACCTCGTGTCTGTACCTGGTTCCTGCAGGTGTCAACGACTCCACGCCTGTTCTATAGTTATTCTCCTCTTAGCAGCCAGGATTAGTATTTTAAAACAACACTCGGATCGTCGCACTCCTCCAAACCTCCTGATGGCTCTCCATTTCACAGAGAGGAGGAAGGACAAGGTTTTCTAGGGGTCTACGTGGCCCTACATAAGCTGCTCCACCCCTTTGGGGATTCCTGACCTCTCTCAACTCTCTTCTCACTCGCTTTGCTCCAGCCACTCTGGCCTCGCTCTTCCTTGAACGTATCAAGTTCACTTCCACCTCAGAGGCTTTGCACTGACTGTTCCCTCTGCCAGGAATGCTTTTTCTTGATATACCAACACAACTCCACCCCTCCCCTCTGTTATATGGATGCTCAGACATCACCTAATGGCCACTCTATTTAAAATCACAAGCTAACACAAGTTCCAGTTTTCCTGATCCTTTCATCCTCCTCTACTGAGTTTCTATCCCCCTACTCAATTTCTCGCCTTCTAACATATCACGTAACTTATTTGTTATATTTATTTATTGCCTCTCTCCTCTCCTATCACAAAGTAAGTTCCAAGAGGGCAGGGAATCTTGTGTTTTATTTACTGATTTACCCTCAGGGTGCAAATTAGTGTCTGACACATGGTAGGTGCTCAGTTAATCATGCAGCAAATGCTGAGCAAATGAATAAATATAGTGGTCCACCAGTGCAGAGATGATTCTCAGTGTCCATCTCACCACAGCCCTCAACTGATCACAATTCCTTCTGTTTCTCTCTCCCTTCAAGAGATTGAGACCAGGAGAGACCATGCATGAGTGTTTGGGACTGTGCAAAAGATTTCTCATGACTTAGAACATACTGGAGTCAGAGGAAGCCTCAGCCCCTTGTCCTGTCTGATGTCATCATCTTAAAGAAGAAGAAGAAAAAATCAAGCCCAAAGCCACCCAGGCAGCACAGGGCAAAGTAAGTGTAAATTTCACCTGCCCCTGTACGAGTTCTCCCACCACTATGCCCTTGTCCCTGGTCATTGGTGAGACCTTGACTTGGTGAGATGTGGGGTCTTGGAGGGCCAGGAAGAATCACCTGAACTCCAGCGAGTCTTTCCACCGCTTCAGGGTCTCTGGGAGCAGCATGGCTTCCACTTCCTCCATCTTGTCTTGATCAGGGAGGATGAAGAGTGCGCTAGCATTGCCTGTGTACTTCAGCTCCACTACGGTGCAGGACAGCTCCTCGTCCCGGAAGTAAGGTGTAGTCACGTGCTGCAAACTCATCATGGGCACCTTTACCCACCTTCTCTTGCTCCAGTAGAACCTTGACTCATGAGTATCATGGGGGTCAAAGGGCATCTTCCATTTGGCTGAAGGTGGAGCAAGCAGTTGAGAGATGTATGAGTGCAAGGGTCACCCTGCCTTGACTCTGCTTCCCTAGCAGTGGAAGTGCCCAGAGTCCCTCACAGAAGTGACCCTGCTTTGGCTTAGAGAAGTAGTTTGGCAATAGTAAAAGTTATTGGGGGTGAGGGAGAGCCCAGCAGGCTTGGATTGGGAAAAGAGCCATGAAAGAAAGACCTAGTTTCTTGTGCTAAATGAGAAATCAATAGAAATCTGGTAATAAGATGTGCAAGAGAGAGAGAGAGAGAGAAGGTTTAGGGAAAATGAGGGAAAGAGGCATGACAACACTTGGGAGGCTGGTGCTTGAGGAGAAATGGGACAGTTTTGGTTCCTTAAAAGGAAAAATGTTTCATTAGCAATTGTTACTCACTGGCATTACAGGGATGTGAACATATAACAGTGGTTTGTGGGAGGGCTTTGGGGGGAAATAGGAGGAAAGAGACTGGGTTCTGTATGTGAGTTGATGAGGGCAGACAGAAGAGATGCCGATCAGGGTGAATGAGGGGAGGAACAGGGAGAATCTTAGTGGAAGATAGAACTCAGAGCCAGGAGAGACCATGGAAATAAAAGCCTAGGGACACTTGTGACATCTTAGGGGGTGGGGGTTTTGGACATCACAAAAGCCATGAACTGGCTATGGTCCTCAGCTCATATGTAGCTCATGTCCACCTCTACAAACCATGAATATCCAGCTAAGACTTGCCCTGGATTTGGTGTCTGTCTGGCCGAGAATTCAATTGTGGGTATTCTGACTCTGAGGCTGCCTAGGTTTTCAGTGTTGCAAAGGTAAAATTCCATGAAACTGCCTCTGGCACCTTTAGCTATCACAAACATGAAATGCAGTCTGACTCCTAGCTAGACTGACATAATTCCTCTCACTAAAGGCCTATTTACCACAGTAAAGAGAAAGAGAAAATCTTGAAAGAGGTAGAGGTAGGGGCAGAGGGAGGAAAACTCCACCTTATGTAAAAAGGAATAAGGATGAAAATGACAGCAGACTTCTCATCAGAAACTATGCAAGCAAGAGAAGAATGGAGTAAAATATTTAAAATGTTGAAAATTCCATGAAACTCGTTCTTTGGGAATTACGACATAGGCCCATGATTTGCATGAATTTAGTTGGGTACAATTATTTTCCTCCTTTAGAACAGGGGTCAGGAAACTATAGCCTGTAAGCCAATACAGCCTCGGCTTATTTCTGTGTGTACCTAAAGCTAAGAATGGTGCTTATATTTTTCAAAGGTTGTGAAAAAAATGAAGAGGAAAGAGAAGATGAAGAAGAAGCAGAGGAGGAAGATGAAAAGAAGAATCTGCAAAAGGGACCTCATGTGGACCACACAGCCCAATACTTACTACTATGTCCTTTACAGAAAAAAATTGTCAATTCTTTCTCTAGGTTGTGGGCTCCACAATCTGTCACCTCCATTCTTGGTTTTGGGAGGTGCTTGGTAAAAGCTGATAAAGTCACAAATGGCTTTACATTAAGGGCTAAAATGAGGCAGAAAAAGGAATTTTCAAATGGGCCCAGGCCAATTTTGAATGTTTAATTATTTGCTTTTCTGGACTTCATGTCTCCTACCTAACAAATGGCAACACCACCATCCACCTTTCAGAGCTGCTGCAAGGATTAAATGAGGTATTGCATGTGTATGGCTGGTGAGAGTAGGTGCTCAATAAATGGGAGCTTCTTCCCTTTCTTTCTTTATTTTGGTTTTCCTTTCCATAATTGTAATGAGAGCCAGCTTCTTGGTGGCCTTACATTCTCTTGAGCCCTCATCTTCCTTCTTGACACTTCCCCACCTTTGGACTTTTAGGACCAAAATAACAGTCCATCTTTCCTTCCCCCTCCCCAAAGACCTTCTCAGCTTCTCTGGTCCCTGCAACCTCCCAACATGGAATGACTGGGGACAAATCTAATTGTAAAGACCCCTCGGAGCAAGGACCCATCTCAGGGTAGGAGATATTTCAGTTGAACAGGTGTCCCCGTCACGAATTGCAGCAGCCATTCAGGTGCTTCTGTGGCCTCCATGTGAGGGCAGTACCATGGAGCACCTTCTCATATTACCCAGGGCACCGAGTTCCTCTGGGGCCTTTCAGCTGGCCAGATCTCCAGCATGGGTCCCTGCCAGGAAGACAGGCTGCTGTGGGGACCCCGACTGCTGCCTTGTATGCCGGAATGGGGAGAGGGATAGGTTTGCTGGATGAGATCACCATCCAGGCTCTACAAGCCTTTAAATCTTCTCACATCTGGCCCCATCTCCCCCCATTTCTGTCTGCCAGTCACCAAGTTTTCTGATTCTGCCTCCTTAACATCTTCTGACATCCTCAACTATTCAACTGAGGGCCCGAATGTCTGGTTAGACTAGTGTCTTTAGTATCCGATCTCTGCTTGACTTGACTTATCTCTTCTGTAATGGCCTTCCCTTCTTTTTCTATCTGGATTTAAGAGAAAAGAAGAAAACAGTTTTCTAGTGGAAACCTTCCTTTCTTGAATTCCCATCTTCTGCCCCTGGTTGAATGCCCCCTCTCTCTTACTTTCAGCTGAATACATAGTTCTAGCATCATTGGGTGAGTCAATCCTCGCATGCTCGCGGGTCTAGCGGGTGCAGTGGAAGAGGAAGAGCAGAAAGGGAGGGAACAAGCGCTCCAGGGTTCTGAGCTGGGACTGTCTCAGCCTGAAGCTCATGCATGCTCAGCCCCCTCCACCTTCTACAGGGCGGCTCCAGCAGTGACCAAGCCTCATCACATACACTGTATGTAAACCAGGCTGAGGCAGGGAGCCAAACTGGCACCTGGAGAGTGACTAGAGGTCAACAGAGGAAGGGGAGGGGCCCTGCAGGTCTCCACTCCAGGAGGACCAGAGCACTGAACAATGAGAGGAGTGGGAGCTTCCAGGGGAGGTTGGAGACATGGGGCCAGCTCCACTGCCCACCTGTTTACCACCTGCCTGTTTCCCATTGGTAGAGGCAGGTGGGGAGGGAAAGCTGGGCTGGCTACTGTGTCCTGGAGGGGAGAGTCCTAGCACAGGGCTAGGTGGTAGGAGGGGAGAACACAGGAAACTCAAAGAACAAATGTCATGTGAGGCATGGAGTAGTCTTAGAGGGAGATCTGGATCCACACATTCATTTACAGATGAAAACCCAGGCCCGGGAGATGAAGCGGCTTGCCCAGGAATCAACCAACAGCCCCCAAGCAGGACTCTGCCTCCAAGCAGCTCATGTCTCCTAAGCACCTTTCCACCCTCTGGCTCAGTGATCACTCTTTGAGTCCCTATCTCTTTTTTTTTGTCCCCATCTGGACTGCGGGTTCCAGGAGACAGAAGCTACCTGCTTGCACTCTGCCCCTTCGGAGCTTTTAGGTTGAGATTTGCATTGGTTGAGTTTCTATCAGTGGGATTGGGCTCCGGACCAGTTAGAATCTGGCAAAGGGCCATGTCTTGGATACCGCCCATCCTTGAGGCTCTTCCCCAGATGGGAACAATGCCATTTCTGCCCTCATTTGTTATGTGTCAATGACACATTTTTAAAAATAGTTAAAGATGATAGCAGAGCAGAATCGTAGAATCTTGGAAGTGGCCAGGCTCCTTGAGGATTATCTTCCCCTGTGAAGCTGGCCCTAGCCCCACCTGGCTGCCTCCAGACACCAAGGTCCCTGGCTGGACCATCTCCTCCCACATGTGCAGGGTAGAAGCCCCAGGTGCATCCAGACAGAGGGGCTTCCTGGCCCAGTCTAGCGGCGCCCCTGCAAGGAGGGAGCTGTAGCTCCTGCGCGCCCTGGAGTGATTTGAAAGGAGAGCTCCTTCTTTCTGTTTGCCAGACAAGTATAAATCAGAGTGGAAAGCACCACACTGACTCAGACCAAGGGCTGATGGGCCCCACTGAGTTATGTCTTGGAAGGACAAACCGTAATTTGGAAAAACCCCACAGGAGACGGCGATGCCTATGGGCAGGGCGGGGCCTTGGTGCCCATGCTGCCCCCACGTCGTGGGCACTCTCCTCTACAGTAGTTTGCCTAATAACACTGTTGTTGAGTCAGGACAGAAATAGTCCTGAGGCTCGAAACTAAACATCCACCTCTTCTGAACCCCAAGCCAGGCACTCACCTTTAAAGAAGATGTAATTCACCAGGACCATCACTGTCTGCGAGTCAAGGTCCTTGATCAGATCTGTGATTTTCCCCCTGGTTCTGTTCTTCACGTAGTCGTTGATGAGCTTCTTAGCCACAGCTGAGTCCTGAAAGTCAGTGGCAAAGGCTTCGGAGCCATACAGCCTCTTGGCATCCTCTATGAACCTGTCCAGCAGACTGAGCTGCTCTTCGACGAACATGGCATTTCCCATACTCAGCTGCAGCTCGTTGCTGGACTGGTTGAGGGTGCGCAGGAGGTGCTGGAAGCTCTGGTGAATTTCTGCCTCAGAAGTCTCCGTGAGGTTGAACTTGAGGCCTCTGAGAATCTCCATCAGGGTGGTATTTCGGGCCCCCAGAGACAGGAAGGCCAAGGCAGTGGAGATGCTCAGCGGGGAGAAGATGACATTCTTACCAGGGTTCTTCAGAACCAACTGCTTGTACAGGCTGAAAGCGAAGTCCACGTTGGCGGAGGTTAATCCGAGGCCCACATGTGTTCCCCGGTCTTGGTCCTCCTGGGTCAGATTCTCCTTGTCAAGTGGGCTGTTAGGGTGGCAGAGGACAGCAGGGCAGAACCCAGCCACCAAGATCCCCAGAGCCAGGAGAGGTAACATTCTCTCCATTTTCAACTCTGCAAAGCAAAGATTCTTTAAGTCTCAGAGGGCCAGATGGAGCCCTGACCACCTCCCACTGCCCCCCATCCGGCCTGCATCCTGGTCCCTGTTCTGCTGCCTCTTGCTAGCTTTGGAACCTCTCTCAGGTGGGCGCTCTCTGGGGTCCCCGACACACATCACTGTGCTTCCTTTCATCCTTTGAGGTAAGTGCCATAATTGTTGCCATTTTTTTTTTCCAGTGGAAAAATTGGCCACAGAGTGGTGAGGGGGCTTGCCCAAGGCCATACAGCAAACAGGTAAAGGAGTCCAGTGGGCAGCCAGGTTTGCCTGGCACCTCGGTCTGGAAGCTGATGGGGGGTCCGAGGTTCAGTCCAATCAGATTGCCTGCTCCTCTCCTGCTTGGTGAGCGGACCTCATCCTAGGGGATTAGAAAGCAGGGGCTCCCTTCCCCTAGTCCCCCAACTGCCACCAAAGTACAACCCAGGGATGAAGGAGCCCTAGACAGAGTCAGAGGCCACAGTGACTCTCCCAGCCTCTAGATGACATGTGGTGTGGCCTTCGCAGGCCTCCACGGTGTGATGCTGGGTTGTAGTGAGAATTGACTGAGAGAGGGAAATGAACGTCCCCGGTACAATGTCTGGAGCCTAGATGGCCCTGACAATGGTCGGCATCAAAACCAGAGAAAGGCAAATGTTCTTTTCTGTCCCTGCCAGGTTGCCACGTGGCATCTGTGTGCACCATAAGCCTGGAAGGGCCTCCTAGTGGGGAGAAGGCAGAGAGGGCTTTGGATTCTCCCAGACTTGGACTAGCATTTTATTTTGGCCATTGATTGCTGTGTAGTGGCAAGCAGGTGACTGAACCTCTCTGAACCTGCTTCCATCTCTGCACAACATGTTAAATGGCTCAGGTGAGATAAATAATGAAGGCACCTGGTTCATACTAGATGTACCGGGAGTCACAACCTCCCATACTACCCCACGCCTGAAACTACAAGCCAGAGAAGAGCCATGAGCTACTACACAAGATACCCTGGAAGGGCTGAGTTCCAAGCCGGTGACTGCAGCAAACAAGATTATTCACCTTCAGCCTCCACCCACTCAGTCCTAGAATTCAGAAGAGAAAAGCAGTGGCTTGGGTGCTGGGGAGAAGAGCAGGGAAGAGAGGGGAGTGGAAGGGAGGGGAGGGGAGAGAGGTGGAGAGAGGAGGAGAAGAAGAAGAGGGCAAGAGAGAGGGGAAGGAGGGGAGGCCAGTGGAAATGCCTTTGGCCAAGCCCAGGGACAGAGGTAGCTTGTTTGCTTCAACTGTTTACTCTCAGGCTGATGCAACCATTTCTCTGGATAAATGTCAGACAATATTTTTCTCCAGAATTATTTCAGGGACAAAGGCTTGTCTTTTCTGTTTGGGCAAGTTGGAGGGCTGGCTGTTTCCCAGCAGTTTGTCTTTTCTGTTGCTGAACAGAGACACAGCCCATCTGTCGACTTGGCCAGGGGTCCTTCTGGGGAAGTGGAGCCCCCAAGGCAGCCCCATGGAGACCCTGAAATCACCGTGAGGCCTGTGGCCTCTGTTTAGAGGGACCCAGTGCAATAATCACATCTGCCACATGTTCTGAGAGCTGCACCCTGCTCCAGGCAAGAGGACAGCACCTCTTCCCTGAGGGCCAGATGCATAGCGGACTCGAACCAGAATCTGTAAGTATCAAGGCAGAAATGATCATAGAGGCCCCAGGGCACCTCCGCCCTTTGCAGGTGTGAAAACCCAGACACAGAGGATGCCTCTAAAAAAGGCACGGGGAATCAGCGGCAGCCCAGAGCAGTCCCCTGGCCCCTAACACCTGAGCACACCTCCTCCTGGCCTCGGCTCACCCCTCACACTCTCCAGGCTGCCCCCTAAAACTCTCCTGGAAAAACAGATTCCTCCGCTCCCAGGATGTAAAACATCCTGGGTTACCTGCTTCAGGGAGCTGGATGTAGCTGGTGGATACCAAAGCCGTCTGTCTGGAGTGGTGGATTTTCATGAATGCTGAGGCTTATTTATTCCTGCAGAGAACTCCTCCCCCTGCTTGAGAAATGCCAGGACAACCAAGTGTTCTGTTCTCAGACTGGAAATGACCAGATGATAATTTCTGGTAACACTGGCTTGTTGGACCCACTCAAATAACCTGGTTATGGGAATAGCTCTAATCTCTTCCTTAAAACGTCAAACAAACACACAAAAAATCCTTTGTCATGTTAGTTTTTATCTGCTTTTTAAATACTCATTAAAAAACATGGAAGGCCGGGCGCGGTGGCTCAAGCCTGTAATCCCAGCACTTTGGGAGGCCGAGGCGGGTGGATCACAAGGTCAGGAGATCGAGACCCTCCTGGCTAACACGGTGAAACCCCGTCTCTACTAAAAATACAAAAAAACTAGCCGGGCGCGGTGGTGGGCGCCTGTAGTCCCAGCTACCCGGGAGGCTGAGGCGGGAGAATGGCGGGAACCTGGGAGGCGGAGCTTGCAGTAAGCCGAGATCGCCCCACTGCCCTCCAGTCCCGGCAACAGAGCGAGACTCCGTCTCAAAAAAAAAAAACAAACAAAAAAAAAAAACATGGAAAAACTCAGAAGGACTTTGGAAAATATCCCCCAGCACTTTGCTACCTGGAGAGGACCCCAACTAACATTTTGGTGTATTTCTTTTTTTATTTCTTTTTATTTTATTTTATTTATTTATTTATTTATTTATTTTTTTGAGATGGAGTCTCGCTCTGTCGCCCAGGCTGGAGTGCAGTGGCCGGATCTCAGCTCACTGCAAGCTCCGCCCCCCAGGTTTACACCATTCTCCTGCCTCAGCCTCCCGAGTAACTCGGACTACAGGCGCCGCCACCTCGCCCGGCTAGTTTTTTTGTATTTTTTAGTGGAGACGGGGTTTCACCATATTAGCCAGGATTGTCTCGATCTCCTGACCTCGTGATCCGCCCGTCTCGGCCTCCCAAAGTGCTGGGATTACAGGCTTGAGCCACCGCGCCCGGCCTTTCTTTTTATTTTTTATTTTTATTTTGAGATGGAGTCTTGCTGTGTCACTCAGGCTGGAGTACAGTGGTGTGATCTCAGCTCACTGTAACCTCTGCCTCCCAGGTTTAAGCAATTCTTCTGTCTCAGCCTCCTGAGTAGCTGGGACTACAGGCACACACCACCACGACTGGCTAATTTTTGTATTTTTAGTAGAGATGGGGTTTCACCATGTTGGTCAGGCTGGTCTCAAACTCCTGACCTCGTGATCCACCCTCCTCAGCCTCCCAAAGTGCTGGGATTACAGGCATGAGCCACCCCACCCGGCCACTTTTTGGTGTATTTCTAAGGCACTTTTCTTTGGTGTCTGTGTGTGTGTGTGTGTGTGTGTGTGTGTGGCTGCGTGTGTGTCTGTCTGTGTGATGTGAATGTCCATATACAAACCTAGATAAATTTTTAAAATACAGGACTCTATTTTTCTGTAGATCAATTGCATTTTGGGCACCCCTTCACCAACTCCAGAGAGTAGGGCACCTAGAGAGAGGTGAGGAGGGGAGCTTTCAGGGAGCACAGGTGTTGTGAGGAACCCCTTGTCCTCAGGCTCTCTCTGTGGGGGCGTCCTCATCCTTGGCCTCTGCCCTGCTGAGCCTCTGCTATTGGTTCACCCGAACAAGTGGTTGTCCCTCCTCCCCGGCCTTCAGGTATCCTTGGGCCTCTCTCTTAGCTAGTCCGGGGTCTTTCTTTGGCTCATCAAAAAAAATAATAATAAATCTTGGCCGGGAGTGGTGGCTCATGCTGGTAATCCCAGCGGAGACTGAGGGGAGCAGACCACCTGAGGTCAGGAGTCCGTGACCAGCTTGGCCAACATGGCAAAACTCCATCTTTACTGAAAATACCAAAAAAAAAAAAAAATTAGCCGGGCATCATGGCGCATGCATATAATCCCAGCTACTTGGAGGCTGAGGCAGGAGAATTTCTTGAACCCAGAAGGCAGAGGTTGCAGTGAGCTGAGATCATGCCACTACACTCCAGCCTGGGTGACACAGCGAGACTCTGTTTCAAAAAAAAAAAAAAAAAACCCTTCCTCATGGTCACAGTCCCCATCTACGATGGCTGTGACAGGCCTCTCTAGAGGACATGCTTTGGAGGCCACTGGACCAGTGGGGAGGTTCTAGCTCTGGCACCAGCCAACCTGGCTTGAATCTCTGATGTCTGACTCACCAACTGACTCACTTCAAACTAATCATGGGAAATCTCTACAGCTTAATTTCCTGGTGTCTAAGATGCAAAGTAATATTCCCTGACAAAATGGTAATCAACATGAAATGAAATTATATTAAATGTACGCTCTACGAGGACAGCAGTTTTTGTTTGTCTGTTGTGATAGTGCTGCATCTTTAGAGTACTTACATATTGTTGACTGTAAGGCACTAAGATGACCAATACTGTCTGGGTCCATCTTCCTTAAATGACTTTCAGACTCCCAGTTTCAGAATTGGATATGTGTGTGTGTGTGTGTATGTGTGTGTATCTTTATATCTCTGTCTATATATGTTGTGTATCTATATATACATATACACACATATATAATATATATATTTTTATATATTATGTATATTATATATTTTATATGTTATATATGTGTGTGTGTGTGTGGTGTGTGTGTGGCTGCGTGTGTGTCTGTCTGTGTGATGTGAATGTCCATATACAAACCTAGATAAATTTTTAAAATACAGGACTCTATTTTTCTGTAGATCAATTGCATTTTGGGCACCCCTTCACCAACTCCAGAGAGTAGGGCACCTAGAGAGAGGTGAGGAGGGAGCTTTCAGGGAGCACAGGTGTTGTGAGGAACCCCTTGTCCTCAGGCTCTCTCTGTGGGGGCGTCCTCATCCTTGGCCTCTGCCCTGCTGAGCCTCTGCTATTGGTTCACCCGAACAGTGGTTGTCCCTCCTCCCCGGCCTTCAGGTATCCTTGGGCCTCTCTCTTAGCTAGTCCGGGTCTTTCTTTGGCTCATCAAAAAAAATAATAATAAATCTTGGCCGGGAGTGGTGGCTCATGCTGGTAATCCCAGCGGAGACTGAGGGGAGCAGACCACCTGAGGTCAGGAGTCCGTGACCAGCTTGGCCAACATGGCAAAACTCCATCTTTACTGAAAATACCAAAAAAAAAAAAAAAATTAGCCGGGCATCATGGCGCATGCATATAATCCCAGCTACTTGGGAGGCTGAGGCAGGAGAATTTCTTGAACCCAGAAGGCAGAGGTTGCAGTGAGCTGAGATCATGCCACTACACTCCAGCCTGGGTGACACAGCGAGACTCTGTTTCAAAAAAAAAAAAAAAAAACCCTTCCTCTTGATTCCTCATGGTCACAGTCCCCATCTACGATGGCTGTGACAGGCCTCTCTAGAGGACATGCTTTGGAGGCCACTGGACCAGTGGGGAGGTTCTAGCTCTGGCACCAGCCAACCTGGCTTGAATCTCTGATGTCTGACTCACCAACTGACTCACTTCAAACTAATCATGGGAAATCTCTACAGCTTAATTTCCTGGTGTCTAAGATGCAAAGTAATATTCCCTGACAAAATGGTAATCAACATGAAATGAAATTATATTAAATGTACGCTCTACGAGGACAGCAGTTTTTGTTTGTCTGTTGTGATAGTGCTGCATCTTTAGAGTACTTACATATTTGTTGACTGTAAGGCACTAAGATGACCAATAACTGTCTGGGTCCATCTTCCTTAAATGACTTTCAGACTCCCAGTTTCAGAATTGGATATGTGTGTGTGTGTGTGTGTATGTGTGTGTATCTTTATATATCTCTGTCTATATATGTGTGTGTATCTATATATACATATACACACATATATAATATATATATTTTTATATATTATGTATATATTATATATTTTATATGTTATATATGTGTGTGTGTGTGTGTGTGTGTATGTGTGTATATATATATATAGAGAGAGAGAGTCTCGCTCTGTCACCCAGGCTGGAGTGTAGTGGTTCAATCACTGCTCATTGCTCACTGAAGACTCTGACTCCTGGACTCAAGATAGGCTGCCACCTCAGTCTTCCGAGCAGCTGGGACCACAGGTGCACAACACTATGTCTGGCCAATTTTTAAGTTTTTATTTTTTGTAGAGGCAGGGTTTCATTGTGTTGCCCAGGCTCGTCTTGAAATCCTGGCCTCCAGGCATCCTCCCACCTCAGCCTCCCAAAGCGCTGGAATTATGGGTGTGAACCACTGTACCTGGCCAATACATATGTTTAAGTTACATAGAATCTTAAAGAAATAGTGGCTAACATGAGACTGAAGTTCATTTCCCTCTCATGCAGGTCCAGTTGGAGGCAGTGGGTTGATAGGGTGGCTCCACATTGTCAGAAACCACATCCTCCTGTCTGGCTGCTCAGCTGCCCCTCCATGTCTGTGTGTCTGGGCTAAGATGGCTTACTGCTATCCACCTTCCAGCCCATAGAAAGGACCACAGGGAAAGGGAAGGGCACAACCTTTCTTTTGAAAGGAATGCTTTAAACACTGCCTGTTATTTCCACTTGTGTTCCATTGGCCGGAGTTGTGTCCCATGGCCACACCTAGTTACAAAGGAAGTTGTGCAGTGCAGTCAAGATTCTAGGTAGTCACCTCTCAGCTAAAAATTCAGAGTTCCATTACCCTGAGAGAGGCAAAGAGAGTGGATATTAGGGATGACTAGTCGTCTTTCCTCAGAGCATTACCTGAGTGTACTCAAGTTCTCCAGCCTCAGAAGAGCATCATTTTCTTTCTTTCTTTCTTTTTTTAAATTATACTTTAAGTTTTGGGGTACATATGCACAATGTGCAGGTTTGTTACATAGGTATACATGTGCCATGTTGGTTTGCTGCACCCATCAACTCGTCACTTATGTTTGTAATGACGTAATTATATAACATCATTATATTATTTCTCCTAATGCTATCCCTCCGCCAGCCCCTAATCCTCCAACAGGCCCCAGTGTGTGATGTTCCCCTCCCTGTGTCCATATGTTCTCATTGTTCAGCTCTCACTTATGAGTGAGAACATGTGGTGTTTGGTTTTCTGTCCTTGTGATAGCTTGCTGAGAATGATGGTTTCCAGCTTCATCCCTGTCCCTGAAAAGGACATGAACTCATCCTTTTTTATGGCTGCATAGTATTACATGGTGTATATGTGCCACATTTCCTTTATCCAGTCTATTATTGTTGGACATTTGGCTTGGTTCCAAGTCTTTGCTAGTGTGAATGGTGCCACAATAAACATACGTGTACATATGTCTTTATAGTAGCATGATTTATAATCCTTTGGGTACATACCCAGTAATGGGATTACTGGGTCAAGTTGTATTTCTAGTTCTAGATCCTTGAGGAATCACCACACTGTCTTCCACAATGGTTGAACTAATTTACACTCCCACCAACAGTGTAAAAGCATTTCTATTTATCCACATCCTCACTGGCATCTGTTGTTTCCTGACTTTTTAATGATCCCCATTCTAACTGCCATGAGATGGTATCTCATTGTGGTTTTGCTTTGCATTTCTCTATGGACCAGTGATGATGAGCATTTTTTCATATGTCTGTTGGCTGCATAGATGTCTTCTTTCGAGAAGTGTCTGTTCATATCCTTTGCCCAATTTTTGATGGGATTGTTTGTTTTTTTCTTGTACATTTGTGTAGGCTCTTTGTAGATTCTGGATATTAGCCCTTTGTCAGATGGATAGATTGCAAAAATTTTCTCCCATTCTGTAGGTTATCTGTTCACTCTGATGATAATTTATTTTGCTGTGCAGAAACTCTTTAGTTTAATTAGATCCTATTTATCTATTTTGGCTTTTGTTACCATTGCTTTTGGTGCTTTAGTTATGAAGTCTTTGCCCATGCCTATGTCCTGAATAGTATTGCCTAAGTTTTCTTCTAGGGTTTTTATGGTTTTAGGTCTTACATTTAAGTCTTTAATCCATCTTGAGTTAAGTTTTGTAAAAGATGTAAGGAAGGGATCCATCTTCAGCTTTCTGCACATGGCTAGCCAGTTTTTCCAGCACCATTTATTAAATATGGAATCCTTTTCCCATTGGTTGTTTTTGTCAGGTTTGTCAAAGATCAGATGGTTGCAGATGTGTGGTGCTATTTCTGAGGCCTCTGTTCTGTTCCATTGGTCTATATAACTGTTTTGGTACCAGTACCATACTGTTTTGGTTACTGTAGCCTTGTAGTATAGTTTGAAGTCAGGTAGCGTGACGCCTCCAGCTTTGTTCTTTTTCCTTAGGATTGTCTTGGCTATGCAGGCTCTTTTATGGTTCCATATGAAATTTAAAGTAGTTTTTTCCAGTTCTGTGAAGAAAGTCATTGGTAGCTTGATGGAGATAGCATTGAATGTATAAACTGCTTTGGGCAGTATGGCCATTTTCACAATATTGATTTTTCTTATTCATGAGCATGGAATGTTCTTCCATTTGTCTATGTCCTCTTTTATTTCATTGAGGAGTGGTTTGTAGTTCTCCTTGAAGAGGTCCTTCACATCCCTTGTAAGTTGGATTCCTAGGTATTTTATTCTTTTTGTAGCAATTGTCAATGGGAGCTCACTCATGATTTGGCTCTCTGTTTGTCTGTTATTGGTGTATAGGAATGCTTGTGATTTTTGCACATTGATTTTATATCCTGAGACTTTGCTGAAGTTGCTCATTGGCTTAAGGAAATTTGGGGCTTAGACGATGGGGTTTTCTAAATATACATCATGTCATCTGCAAATAGAGACTTGACTTCCTCTTTTCCTAACTGAATACCCTTTATTTCTTTCTCTTGTCTGATTGCCCTGGCCAGAACTTCCCATACGATGTTGAATAGGAGTGGTGAGAGAGGGCATCCTTGTCTTGTGCCAGTTTTCAAAGGGAAGAGCATCATTTTGCTTATAGCTGAGCTGACTTAGTCTTAACCTCCATCTCGTGAAAGCAGAAAATTTTTGACCTTCTGTAGGTCCTGCTGAGGATGCTTTGGAGGACCTGCAGAGGGTAAAGAATTGTTCTGGGTGCTGCTGGTCACCTGGAGCTCCAGGTGGCTGCTCCAAGGCCACGTGTACCCCATTCCTGACCTTCTCTCAGCCTCTTTTCTGGACTCTTACAAGTCTTCATTGGTCTGCTTTGCCCCAGGCATTGGTACAGGCCCTTCCTTTGGTTCTGCAAGCAGCATTCATACAAGGATGGCACATGTCATTGTGGAGTCCCATGGCCGGATGAAACCACAGGGCAATTAAGACAGAAAAGTGAAGCAACACTAAGGCCAGACTCGTACTCTTCCAGGTCCACTGCTCTTCCTTTTGGGAAGGGCGTCCTGTGGGTCATCTCCCCACCAGCCCGTGGGCTGCAGGATCACTGGAGCCTGTTTTCCTCCTGAGTTAGCAATCCTTTGAGAATATTCTCTCATCAGAGCCCAGGGCACTCCTACTATGTTTTGGAGCCCCACAAAAGGAAGCAAAGAGGAAATGAGGAGGATACTAGGGTCTGAGGAGATGCTCCCCCTTTGAGGAAGAGAGCTTTGACATCCTTGCTATACTGCAAGTGTGATTCAGGGACCAGCAGCTGCAGCAACACAGAGGAGCTGGTTAGAAATGCTAATTCTTGGGGGCACAGCCCAGGCATACTGATTTAGAATTTGGATACTAATAATAACCCAAGGTGATTTATGTGCACCAGAAAGCCTGAGAAGCACTGCTTCTTAGGCTAAGCAGAAGAGCAACGTCTGTAGGAGGTTTCTGCCTTTAGATTTCCTCTGTCTCCAGCTCCCTGGGTTGGGATCTGCCCTGCCTCTGCATAATGTGGCTTCAAGTCAGGCTCTCCCAGGACACACGGAGGGCCTTGTCCAAGGGCAGAGTTCAGCATCTCCTCCAGAATAAGAACAGGTGCAGTGGATTTTAAAATAGTATGTAGGCCGGGCCCAGTGGCTCATGCCTGTAATTCCAGCACTTTGGTAGGTCAAGGCAGGTGGATCACCTGAGTTCAGGGGTTCAAGACCAGCCTAGCCAACATGGCAAAACCCCATCTCTAATAAAAATACAAAAAAATTAGCCAGGCATGATGGCACATGCCTGTAGTCCCAGCTACTCAGGAGGCTGAGGCAGGAGAATCACTTGAACTCAGGAGGCAGAAGTTGCAGTGGACTGAGATCCTACCACCGTACTCCAGGCTGGGTAACAGAGCAAGACCCCATCTCGACAGGCTGGGCAACAGAGCAAGACTCCATCTCAAAAAAATTAAAATAAATAAATAAAGTATATATTTTTATTTGTCCTATACTTGGACTTTATAGGTTACCAAGTACTTTTCTATACATTGTTCATTCATTGATTTTTTTCCCTTTATTCCACAAACATTTACAGAGTGATTTTATGTGCCAGGCATGATCCTAGGCACTGGGCATCTGGCAACAAACAAAACAAATAATGCGCCCACTCTCAGAGTCACACTGTCTCTGCAGTTTTGGGACAGTGGCCTTAATGGAAGGGAGCAGGACCTATGTTCCATGGATCTGCAAACTTTTTTTATAATGGGGCAAATAGTAAGTGCTTCAGACTTTGATGGCCACGTATGGTCTCTGTCTCCTCTTCTCCCCCTACTCTTCTTCCTCTTTCTCCTTTTCTTCCTTCTTCCTCATAATCTTTTAAAAATGTATGAATCTTCGCTTGTGAAATATATAAAAACTGTCTGTTTAGGGACTGGGTTTGGCTGGTGGGTCTAGTTAGCCGACCCCTGGACAATCTCCTTAAGCAGCTATGAAGTGATCAGATACATATGGAGTCCAGAATAGTGAACAAACACCCCTGCTCTTTTAGCTCAGGCTCACATTACAGCTTCCAGCCTATGCATTGCCCCTAGAGGTTTGAAATGCAAGTTAATTTCATTGCTTCCATCCCACTTCCCAATTCCATCCTGCCCTACTTGAGACTGCAGGGAGCCCCTTCCTGATTGAAATCTTCTCTTTCTTCTCTCTGGGAAGCAGAGTCCCACGCACTGGTTATCAATCTGCGGGGAGGACTCCCAACACGTTCCCAACACTGTGCACTTGCCTCGCTCCTCGGAGAGGACTCTAAACATCTTGCTAATTTCTGCTTAGTTTCCTGGATCTGGGACGAGGTTTTACACAAACCCAGTTACTAGAGTATGAGTTTGATGTGACACAATACTATGCAAGCCACGCAAACCGACTTCATTACAGATATAGGCAGCGAGAATCAACAGAAGCCTAGGATCCATGATGACCCAGTCCCCCAGGCTCAGGAAAGCTGCCCCGGCAGATGGAGTCTTGTTTGCATGTGCCTCACTTTGCACCACAGCTAAGGGGCCTCAAAAACACCCTTCCCTGGCTTTTATATCCCAGAAGTCACTTGGATGGCTGAAAAAAGTTTTAGGAGGAATGAAGACAAAGCTCAGGTTGTTCCTGACGTTTTCTCCTTGTCTCAGGGCACTGCATTCTTAGCACATTCTATAGTTATCCTAAGAGCTAAGAGTGGGAGGAAGGAGAGTGGGGCTGGCTGAGGCCATCTGGGTACTGCTGTCCTGTACTCTGCATCCCCCATGGCCTCTTGATCCTGCTAAATCCTGCCCTACCTCTCAGTAGGTATGGAAAATTCCCTAGGCAGAACATGTACTGGCTAACGAATATTTTGACATTGCCATGGCTGACTGTCTCCTCTCTTTGTATAACTTCCATCTCTGATGATGTTGAAAAAAAATCTCTGTCCCTCTTTTTTTTTTTTTTTTTTTTTTTTGAGACAGGGTCCCACTCTGTAGCCCGAGCTGGAGTGCAGTGGTGCAATCTCACCTCATTGCAGCTTCAACATCCTGGGCTCAAGTGATCCTCCCACCTCAGCCTCCCAAGTAATTGGGATTACAGGTGCACACTACCGTGCCCAGCTAATTTTTGTAATTTTTTGCAGAGACATGGTTTCACCATGTTGCCCAGGCTGGTCTCAAACACCTGGGCTCAATTGATTCACCCACTTTGGCCTCTCAAAGTGCTGGGACTACAGGCATGGGCCACCTTGCCTGGCCTCTGCCCCTTCTTTTATCCTTAGTTTTCTTACCAAGCTTTGGTCTGTGTCAACCTCCAGGAAGTGGAGTTAGGAAGGAGGAAAAAAGCTTCCTACGTCTAATCATGTGATTTGCCCACGTACCCCCAGCTGTTAAATGCGGGAGCTGTTGGAGCTTTGGAAAACCAATGTGATGTCAAATCCAGACTCTCACCACTATCCCCTGCTCCTTCTTTAAAAATGAAGGAAGGCATTTCCATTCTTGAACACAGGACAGAAAATGACAATTTCACAGGCTTTAGGGTTGATGCCTTTTTAAGGCTTTGGTTGTCTGTGGATCTGTGTAGGGAAAGATTTTCTTTACTGATTGGGGTCTCAGCTGAATGGGAGCTTTGTCCACATCGGTCACCATCCTCTCCTTTTGACTGTGGATGGGCACGATCCTCTGACTTAAAATGGACCCAGGGAGTCAGCCCATGATGAGATTGAAAGTTCACTCTGGCTTTTGGGAGGTCAGGGCCAGGGGCTGCAGGGGACTATTTCTTTTCCTTTTTTTTTTTTTTTTTTAGATGGAGTCTCATTCTGTTGCCCAGGCTGGAGTGCATTGGCATGATCTCAGTTCACTGCAATCTCTACCTCCCTGGTTCAAGCAATTCTCCTGCTTCAGCCTCCTGAGTAGCTGGGATTACAGGCGACCACCACCACACCTGGCTAATTCTTGTGTTTTTGGTAGAGACGGAGTTTCACCATATTGGCCAGGCTGATCTCAAACTTTTGACCTCAGGTGATCCGCGCACCTCAGCCTCTCAAAGAGCTGGAATTACAGGCTTGAGCTAGCAGGCCTGGCCTCCAGGAGACTATTTCTAAAGGTCAGGGAATCTGATGGAATGCAGGAGTGGAGATGGCAGAGGTAGTGGATGGCACTGGCCTTTGGGACCTATGTGAGTGTGGCTGTAGTGCCTGTCTCAAAAGTGAAGAGACTAAAGGTTCACATCAAAGGCGCCTGGGACCTGGGACAAGCAGATGCTCAGTCCAAGGAATAGTGACTCTCGTTGTCTCTAGATTGGAGTCACCTTGGTACATACAGAGTCTACAGAGTCCATCAGACACTGGAATTCTGCAAGCTTGATCATTGTGATGCTGTTTGTGGTTTTCATGACGGTTGCCTTTGTGGTGCCACAGTTGATTCCTAAATGCTGACTTGGTGCAGTGGGCTACGGAGCACCCTAGGAAATGTTGTGTCCACACATTGGCTGGGGCTGCAGATAGGGAAGAGTGTTCTTCTGGGGCATAACCAGAGGGACCAGCAGGAGCCCAAGCACAAGCATGCCCACCTGCATGGGAAGGTGAGGCAGAGAGAAACCAATGCTGGTGCCTTCCAGAGAGGCAGGGGCCATCCAAAGAGTGTCACCCACCAGGGCTTCTTTTGCACCATGGCTTTGCCACATCTACTTGCTGGGTGACTTTAGGGCCATTACTTTACCTCTCTGAACCTCTTTTGTCAACCGTAAGCTCCTTTAAGAATTCTTAGGAGGCTGGGCTCAGTGGCTCATGCCTGTAATCCTAGCACTTTGGGAGGCTGAGGTAGGTGGATCACCTGAGGTCAAGAGTTTGAAACCAGCCTGGCCAACATGGTGAAACCTTGTCTCTACTAAAATTACAAAAATTAGCCCGGTGTGGTGGTAGGTGCCTGTAATCCCAGCTACTCGGGAGGCTGAGGCAGGAGAATTGCTTGAACCCAGGAGGCAGAGATTGGAGTGAGCCTAGATTGCATGATTGCACTCCAGCCTGGGCAACAGAGCAAAAACTCCATCTCAAAAAAAAAAAAAAAAAGAATTCTTAGGAAGAAGAAATAGATACTGACTGACACCAGCAGACCCAGAGAACCCTGAGAAGGCCCCACCTTCTCTGTGGAAGGCCAGAGGACTCTGATCTCTGTTAGAAAAAGATGGAGTCCATAGCCTGTTTTTGCCTGACACCTATGTTGTTCTCTGGCTGGGTTTGTACTGGCCTGGTTTGGTGGCTGCTGGAGGAGATACTGGCTGTCGATTTGAAGCAGGAGTTGCAAATTTCCTTCAGCACAACCAGGCCTTTGGTGGTGTCCCTGTGTGGATAAGAGGCGCCTGCAGAGGGTTTGGCAAGAGCAGGGAGAACTCCTGACTCTGTTTTGAGTGCCGCTGAGTCATCCCTTCCTCCCCGGTGTTGAGTGGTATTGAGTCTGTTCTCCCTCCGGGAGGGAGTGGCTGCTATAGCTTGCCATCCCTGGCTTCCATTTCAGAACTGCTGCATGCTGCATGCTTCATCTCAGATTTCTGGCAAACCAGCCCAGCCCCCATCCCTTACTGCCTAGACAACCTCACACATATCCTAATTGCTCTGAGGCTCGGTGCCTTTCCTGTGTGTGAAATGAGACAGAAATATCCTTCTCACTCTGTCGTTCATTTATTCCTTCAGCTAGCCCATCCATTTCTAAAAATATTAATAATCTACTATTAAGGCAATTACTCTGCTGGATTCTGAGGTTCTAATGCTCTGGTCATTTTACAAATGTGTCCACAAATGTCTGATACCACTTCATTGAAGAGATAGAGCTTTATTACCTCCCCTTGCATTGGACTGGACTTAGTGACTTCCTTCTAAGGCAGAAGGGGTGGGGTATCATTTCTGAGACTGGGTTATAAAAAGACTGCTGCTTCTGCTGTGGGTTCTCTCTCTCACTCTGTCTGTCTTTCTCTTTTCCCCTCTCTTTTGTGCTTTCTCTCTTTTGTCTCTCTCTTGGTCCTGGACATTAAACAACCATCTGTGTCTCTGTCTCTGTCTCTCTGTCTCTATCTCTCTCTCTGCCTTTCTCTTTTTTCTCTCTCTCTTTTGTGCTTTCTCTCTGTACCCTCTCTCTTGGTCCTGGACACTAAACAAATAAACCTCTCTCTCTCTCTCTCTCTAAGTCACATTCGAGCAGCCCTGTGAGTAGCCCACATGGCAAGGAACCGAGACCTTCTACCAATAGCCTCATGAGTGAGCCTTCTGGGATTGCCCTGGCCAACGGCTTGACAGCAAGCTCAAGAGAGACTTCGAGCTGGAACCACCCAGTTTAGCTCCTCCTGGATTCCTGACCCTCAGGAACTCCGTGAGATAATCATGGGCGATTGGCTCTGCAGCAGTGGATGACTAACACATTCTACAGCTCCCGTCCTCTTGACTCTCAGGAATCATGGGAAGCGGGTAAGGAAGGAAATTTGAGGGTGACGTAAGAAAACCGGTCAATCTCATAATACAATCTGTGCCACATGGCTGATGCCTTACTACCTTCCTCCACCTTCCTTGTACTTAAGTAGATCTGCCTCTTCTTCCCTCATCCCCGGAGGCCCAGTGACATAGATGATGGTCATCATAGCTGCTCTGTTCTTTATGCTTAAGAGCCCATGGAATCCACATGAACACCCACTGAGGTGGGTCCCATCACTCCCTCAACTTTAGATATGAGGAAACAGAAGTGCAGAGAGGTGAAGCTCATTCCCAAGGCCTCATTGCCACTGTTGGTAAGTGCCAAGCTGAGCCAGGATTCTGAACCAGGCTGGTTGGCTTTGACGTCCACCCTAGTTCCTTCTCTGCAAACACAGCTCCACTCCCAGGTGACCTGTGCCCAGCCTGGACATGAACACACAGCGATCTCAGAGATAAGGAGATACCCTCTGAGGTTGCCCAGCTGGGGAAGGTGGAGGCCTCCTGACACCTCTGGCTATTCTCTGTGCCAACCCTGGAAGGAGCCTGGGTTTTACATCAGAAATAACGGGCTTGCATCCTGGTGGTGTGGATGGTCAATTGTGCTTCTCTCCTCGCCAGGACACAGATAGCCTTCTGATTTTAGGGTTGAGGGGTTGTGCGTGCTGCGTTTTACCTGTGGCACTGTCTTTATCAGAGGCGTCTGGTAACTAACATTTTGACCTGGGATTTTGACACAGGTACCTTCTTGGCACCTGTACTTAGCTACTCTCACATGGAGCATAGCACCCAAATAACCCCTTTGACTTCCTCGCTTGCTCTTTTGCTCCTGGTCCTGCTTCTCACAGTTATTCAGCAAGCAGGACGTCAGTGGGTGGTGCCTCTTCTCCTGCCTCAGCCTCCACCTTCCCTTGGGGCCCCCAGCGTGGGGCTGGGTCTCCCTCTCCACATCCCTACTCCCCACCTCTGCTGCCCATGTGGGCCCCAGCCTATCTGGCCACACCTTCAGTGACCTCTGAGCTGGTTGGTCCTCACTTGCACCCTCATCCCACCAGACTGTTTTCTACGTGGCCACCAGGATATCCTTAAGAATATGAGTCCTTCAGGTCACTGGCCAGTTTGAAGCACCCCTACTGGCCTCCCAGTGCCCTGAGGCCCAACTCCATCGTCCCCTGGTCCAGAAGACCCCCCTTTCTGGACTGGCGCCACCAATCTCTGCAGCTGGGATGCCTAGGAGCCAAGTCCCCTAGAGCCGGCTCTCCCTGCAGAGCTCATCTTTGGCCAGGGGAGGGAGGGAGAGGAGCTCTGGGAAAACCTGCAGTAGAAAAGCCTCTTTGCTACTCCCAGGTTGGCTACTCCTGGCACAGGTTGCAACTTTCTGGACAAAACCGTGTGAGTCAGCTCCTCTGCAGTGAACAAGGCGACCTCACAGAATGTTCTGTCTCAGGCTTCAGTTTGATGCAATCATGGATAAGTCAATCCTTTGTTATGCTCCTGGCCCTCACATTAGCAGGAAGCCTCCCAGGGTCCTTCCTCATGGCACTGACCCTCCTCTGACCCATGCTGCACTCCCAGTGCCTGACCTTTCCTGCTCTCCCCTGGACTTCCCGCATCTCTGCAGGGAAGGCTGTTGGCTTCTGGCTATCAGGGCAGCTGCTTCTCAATCATCCCTGTTCCCTACAGGTAGAATTGTCAGATTTCACAAACAAAAATACCTCACAATTCATAGGGCATGGGTACTTGTGCTAAAAAGTTACTCATTATCTGGAATTCCGCTAAAAAGTTACTCATTATCTGGAATTCTGACTTCCTGGGTGTATATGGTCAGCACTTCCCCACCTGTAGGGCACGCCAGCTCTTGTGTGTGGTAGGGGTCCCAGCCTCAAGGACTTACAGAGTCCTAGGCAGCAGCTGAAGACTTGTAGAGTCTGAGACATCAACGTGGGGATGAGCATGGGGAACTCGCCTGGGCGTGTGTGCTTGTTACCTGGTGAGTGCTCTGCAGTGATTGGAGGAATGGATACTTACATAACTAAGAGCCTGTTCTAGGAGGAGTCTGAGGACCACCCTCAGGCAAGAAAGCTAGGTGGGTGGCACCGCAGGGAGCTGGGGGAGTAGGGGAGTTCCTAGGGCCTGAGCGCCCAGGTCATAGTGCACTGAACAGGACAGTCCTGCCCTTTCTTGTACTGTAGGTGGCAAAGCACCAAAAATCTGTGTGCATCTGAATCCCAAGGGGGAGCTTAAAGACTCTGCGTCAAATATTCTGACTTGTCCTGATGTATCTGATCAGGGCCAGGAATACGTATTTTTAACAAGTTCCTCAAGTAACGTTAATCAGAGTTTGAGAAACACTGCTATAGGGAGGTTGCAGGTCATAGCTTTTTTTTGCCTGGTCTCCCCTGAGCCTTCAACAACCCTGTAGCCCTGGCCTCATTACATTCATTCCCCCTGCGTGGCCCGAGAGGTGGTCACGTTGTGTCTGCTTGCGATCACCCAGCTCAGGATACCGGGCAGCAGAGACTCCACCCACTCTCCACCCTCACAACCTTGAACCCTAACATTTGTGATGTATCAAGATAAGGATCATTTACCTTGATTATCCTGATCAAATCCACACGCTTCAGAACAGCTCCTCTGGGAGAGGCTGGGAGAGAAACAGAGGCTTCTACTTAGTGGAGACACCGCTCTGGGTTCCTGACTCAGGTTCTTCCTCTGTCCGTTAGGGACAACAGGGACCACCTCAGTGGGGCACTGAGAGGGTTAAACGGGGTCACGCAGGGAAAGTGCCCGCCCTCTCCCCACCCCAGCAGGCAATGGGTGCTCAGCTCAGTACAACCAGAGGCTGTAGCTGAGTTAGCCACCCAGAATCCACAGTGCTCCAGGAGGCTGTGTGTGTGTGTGTGTGTGTGCACGCACGGTCACGCATGTGCACAGATGTGTGAGTAGAGATCCAGACGTGTGCAGGAGCAGCTGGTTAACTGTACTCTGCATGTCTGCGTAAAAAGTCACTATCAGGAAGGGCATATGGATGCCCATACTAGCTTCTTCTGGGAGTCAAAAGTGTCTTGTGTCTTGTGTCTGGCTCCTGTGTCTGTTGTCACCTTAGAGCACCTTACTCCCATCAAGGTAGTCTTGGAGAAGGGTGGCAGAGAAGGATCAGTACTGTGGACCTCCAATCCATTTTACTTTTCTGTTTTATTCTTCATTCTTTTTCATTATGTTATCTTCCACATTACAATGTCTCCTCTACAAGGGCAGGGATTTTTGTTTTCTTCATTTTTCTTCAGTGCTTGGAACAGTGCCAGGCACACAGTGGACATTCAGTGAATATCTGTGGACAGATGAATTGTTGTCATCATAGTTTGTAGTTCTGTTTATTTGTTTACCTGGTTATTGCTGGGGCCAGTGTCTGCCAGGAAGTGTCTAAGGAAGCTGGAGAGGACCGGAGATGTCACCTGCTTCCTGTCCCCTAGCCCTTTCCCCAGGTGCCTCTCAGTTCACCTCTGCATTAATTCAGCCGATGGGCACAAAGGGCTAAGGCGAGTGCCAGACACACAGGACACAGCCTCCAAGTGCTGCCTGTTATTATTACTGAGTCTGGGCACCCTACTCAGTGTCCTTGTGGCCAAGAAAAGGATGGGCCTCCCACCCACCTTCTCCTTCTCTCCCCAGCTGCTGCCACAGGCACCATCTCTCAATTCCGTGCACAGCACTCCCCTTTTCCCACTTCTGAGACTCACGGTGTCTACACCTGATTGTCCCTCAGAACTCAGTTTCAATGGCACCGCCTCAAGGAGACCCTCAGGGCCCTGGCTGTGGAAGATCCTCCCGATTGTCTCTCTTATGCCCCGTTCTCTTCTTTAACTGGTCTTCTGCTTTTGCCTTTGCAATTCCCAACCCCACTTATGTACCCTGCTACATAATGTGAGGACTGAGAGCATAACAAAGGATTGACTTATCCATGATTGCATCAAACTGAAGCCTGAGACAGAACATTCTGTGAGGTCGCCTTGTTCACTGCAGAGGAGCTGACTCACACAGTTCTGTCCCTCACCCTTCTGTCTGCACATAAGTAGATGCCTCCACGCAGCCCTTCCAGGATGCTCACCTCTATCCACAGCTGCTTCTCCAACACCCACCAGGCCCTCCCATGGAGTGAGCTCACCTACAGGGAAAAATCACCTACAGGTAAAAGAAAAAATGTTTTTCTTTTTGAAACATTTTCTTAAAAAAAGGGGATGCAGCAAACCACTGTGGTGCATCTATACCTATGTAACAAATCTGCACATATATCCCAGAACTTAAAGTATCATTTAAAAAGCTATTTTAAAACAGTTTTGGATTTACAGAAAGGTTATACAAACAGTACAGAGAGGTCCCATATACGCTCTCCCTGCTTCCACTGATGCAAATATGTACATCTCATGTGACCACAGCATGTTCCTCAGAACTGGGAAGTGGACATTGGTACAGCCTGGACTTACTTGGGTTTCACCAGCTCTCCCACTAGTGTCCTTTTCTGTCCCAGGATTCTACATTGCATTTAGTTGTCATGTCTGCTTAGTTTCCTCTGGCCAATGATGATTTCCCAGGGTTTCCTTGCCTTTCATGACCTCAACACTTTTAAGTAGGAGTGGTGGGGTATTTTGCCAAATGTCCCTAAACTTGAGATTGGCTCTCATTTTCTCATGATTAGACTGAAGTTCTGGGTTTGGAGGAAGATCCCACCAGCAAGGCAGCTTGCTCATGATGCCATATCGAAGAGAACAAGATGTCAGCACTGCTTACAGCCGGTGATGCCAACCTCGATCCCTTGGCCAAGGTGGTGTCTGCCAGGTCTTTTGGCTGAGATGTTGCCATGTTCCACTTTCTGTGCTTCATATAGATGACAGTCTCATTCCACAGTACTTGCCATCAAGTGACATGCAATCCATTTTACTTTTCTGTTTTATTCTTCATTCTTTTTCATTATGTTATCTTCCACATTACAATGTCTCCTCTACAAGGGCAGGGATTTTTGTTTTCTTCATTTTTCTTCAGCACTTGGAACAGTGCCAGGCATACTGTGGACATTCAGTGAATATCTGTGGACAGATGAATTGTTGTCATCATAGTTTGTAGTTCTGTTTATTTGTTTACCTGGTTATTACTGGGGCCCGTGTCTGCCAGGCTTACTCTTATCATTATGCTTGCACTAGTTCCATGCCTGGATTCCTACTAGGCATCCCAGGAATAGCCTTTGGATGGATGAGCTAAGTAAGCCCCACAGTCAAGGGCAGGCTGGGCATGGCTGCTCATTGTGGTGGGAAGTTCTTTCCCTGAAGACCAAGGTCATTTTTTTTAAAATTCTGGGTTTCTGCTGGGAGAGGTGGGAGAAGGAGTCCCGGGCCCTAACCTTGTATTACTTCTCTGCATTCTGATTACAGCTCACAAGAGGAGGTTTTAGAATCCATGTGGCTAGAGAGGAAAATAATGGTGGGTTTTCTAAAAACAAGAATGATCTCGGCGGCTGGGCACGGTGGCTCACGCCTGTAATCCCAGCACTTTGGGAGGCCGAGACGGGCAGATCATGAGGTCAGGAGATCTAGACCATCCTGGCTAACACGATGAAACCCCATCTCTACTAAAAAATACAAAAAAAAAAAAAATTAGCTGGGCGTGGTGGCGGACGCCTGTAGCCCCAGCTACTCTGGAGGCTGAGGCAGGAGAATGGTGTGAACCCGTGAGGCGGAGCTTGCAGTGAGCCGAGATCATGCCACCGCACTCCAGCCTGGAAGACAGAGCAAGACTCTGTCTCAAAAAAAAAAAAAAAAAAAAAAAAGAAAGAATGATCTTGGCAAAAGCTACAAAAACTCAAAGGGCAAGCAGGGGCTGAGTGTGGCCTCTGCTACAAGTCATTCATGCATTCCATGCATTGAAGCACCATGCTGGGGGTCATTGCAGCCTGTTTAACTCAGTATTTTTTTTCTTCTTTTTCGTTTTTGCCAGCTGTTCAACTCAATTGTCACACGTTCCTTCATTTCAACAATACACAAAATGATAGAGCAGTTCAGAGAAAGATCGACAGAAAGAGAGAAAGAATGAACTTCTGAGAGGTCAGGACATCTTTTGCGCAAAGGAGGACACCGAGCTGGCTTTGAAGCATGAAAAGGACCTCCCCAGACAGTGGATGTGGGAACAGGGGTTTGACTTCCAGGCAGAGAGACCGGCTGGAGATGAGTGTGATGTGATGAGCCATGGAGTATAGGGGATGTCACGGGACATCAGTCTGCATGGATGGCTGTTCCCGGGGTGTCCACTAGGAACCAGACATGGCACTAGTGCAACTGTAATAATAAGAGTGAACCTGACTGAGTTGCGTCCTCCCAAAATTCATACGCTGAAGTCCTAACCCTCAATATTTCAAAATGTGACTGTACTTGGAGATACAGTCTTTAAAGAGGTTATTAAGTTAGAATGAGGTCATTGGGGGCCCTAATGCTATAGGACGGGTGCAGATGAGGAGAGAAGAGGAAGTTAGAACCAGGCACATGCAGAGGAGGACCATGTGAGGACATAGGGAGAGGACAGCCACCTGCAAACCAAGGGGAGAGGCCTCAGGAAAACCAGCCCTGCACACGCCTTGATCTTAGATTCAAGCTCTAGAGTCAAGCTTGAATCAATTTCAGCAATGTCAGCAAATCAATTTCAGCAAATCCACTGTAGCTGCCCAGACAAGAACACTTCATGTTGGCAGCCCCATCAAATTAATACAGTAGCTGTGAATGAGGGTCCTGAGGGGAATAGTCAGGCCTATACATGCAGGAGTTCTGCAGACTGTGACCTGATTTTACCCTGTAGGTGAGCTCATTCCATGGGAGGGCCTGGTGGGTGTTGGAGAAGCAGCTGTGGATAGAGGTGAGCATCCTGGGAGGGCTGCGTGGAGACATCTACTCGTGTGTAGACAGGAGAGTGAGGGACAGAAAGGGCCCAGTGGACACTTGGAGTGTGGCATGGATGACCAAACTACCCTGAAGTTGGTATGAAAGAGATCAGACAAAACATTGGCCTCCGGTTCAGGATCTCTGTCACTGAACCACCAGCACAGCCACCTCCCTCCTCCTTGTCTCCTCCACATGCCCCGTGCAGGCCCAGACTGAAGTTCCGTGGGGTCCCCTACACTCCACGGCTCATCACGTCATTCTTGTCTCCAGCCAGTCCCTCTGCCTGGAGGTCTCACTCCTTTCCCACATCTGCTAGGTGAAGTCCTTCTCACGCTCCAAAGCCAGCTCAGTGTCCCCTTGTCCACGAAAACCTGACTCCTCAGAGGTTCATGCTCTGTCTCTGTCCATCTCTATCTGAGCTGCTCTACCATTTTGTGCACCCAGACTCACGTGACAATTGAGTGAAACAGCCTGCGATGACCCCCAGCACAGTGCTTCAATGTGTGACACGCAGCGGAGACCACAGTGAGCCCACCCCTGACCCCTCACACAGAAGCTGCTTTGTGACTGTTTGCTGAGTAAAGTTTGGACAGTGCTGGACCTTGGCCTTCTGTGTGAGACACAGACAGGGCTTCCCTGTGACCTTGGACAGGTTGGGTAAACCTCAAGAGATTTATTTGCCAAGACGGGCAAGGCATGATGCAAGGGAAAGCACATAGAAGTGGATGACCCTACGAAGGGGCCCTGTCCTAAAGAGCCACCCTGAGCCCGCAGCACAATTGCAGAGAAATGTCTGAATCTGGTTGCAGCCATCTGCCCTGCCACCAGCCCGCATATGTGCCATCTGGGCTTTCAGACCCTGGGCCCTCACTGTCACCAGCTGTGGGACCTTGGGAAAGCACTTATGTCCTTGTCTGTAAAACGGGAACAATAACAGACCTTGCTGGGTTGTTAAGGGATGGGTGATATCACAAGTGCAAAGCATCTGGCGTGGGCTGGTGCATGGTGGGGGCTCAATACTTTGGGGGATGAACAAGGCTTGGGGTCCTGACCTTGTTACCTCTAGTGGGCACTCATCTCTGATACAGTCCAGACTCTAGAATCAGAGGGTGGGGCACAGCCTCATGGAAACATGCTTAGAACATGCAGGGTGGGGTGGGCAGGTACACAGAGAGTCAGACTTGGATGCAGCGAAGGACTCACTCACCCATTTATTCCGTTATTGAGTGTCTGATCCTCTTCATTTGACAGATGAGGAAACATATCGTGCTTGGTGTAGGTAGGCAGGGAACTTACCTGGCTCTGGGGTAGCCGGTGCCTGAGATGCCCCTGAACGAAGCTTCTGCTCCTGGTCGTCTCTTTTCCACAGCACAGAGTACAGGACTGAGTGCAGGGCTCTGGGCCACACTCTCCCCACCAAATTCTGGCTGCACCACTTAGGAGATATGTGACTGGGTAAGCCACCTAACCACTTCAAGCCTTGCCTTTCCCATCTGTGAAATGGGGATAACAGTGGTGCCTTTCTTCATAGGAGTCTTATGAGGGGTAAATGCGACCATCTAGGTGAAGGGCCAGGTACCCGGCCTGGAGCATGGTAAGCAATCAATGTCACCATTCCCAGAGCTGCCTCTATAAAGACAGTTATAACCAGTGTTTGCAAAATGCTTTATTGTTAATGCCAACATAAAATACAAAAAGTTAGTCATTGGCACCTGCAACTGATACTCTACTATTCGCAGCAGGCTTCCCTTCTTCCACTCCCAGCCAGGCCCATAAGATTACAACTATATCCACAAGATGATATAATCAATCATTAAATGGGCCATTTCCACCTTGATATCCAGATGTTTTTCTTAAAGGATGAATGGCACTTGAGTGTATTGAAATCAACCATGATTGACAGGGCACACCCCAGCCTTTCTATATGATTTCAGGAGTTCTTGAATCACAGCAAGAATCTGATCCTTGTATACAGACAGAAACTGAGGTCCAGAGAGGGGAAGTGTTGCCCCAGTGTCACACAGCAGGTTGGGACCAAAACAGTAGCTCCATTTCAGACTCCCATTCCAACATTTTTCCCATGCAGGATGAACTGACAGTTGCTGTTGCTGATAGGTAGGGGACCAACCTTGGACCTGTGCTTCCTGGTGGCCCTCATCCACTGGAACAACCCTCCTACTGAGCTTTGTGGCACTGAGCTGAGCATCAAGGGTCTGGACTCTGGACCTCTCTTTGCCACTAACATGCTGGTGAACTTGAGCAAGTCATCCAGCCTCTCTGGATCTCAGTGCTAATCTTCATTGAGGAAGAGTGAGGGCGAGATTGAATGTTCTCCAAATTTCTCCAAGGCACCTGTGTCTTGCAGTTGTGTGGGTGGAAGCAATCATCATGGAGTAATATTATTTGTAATGCCTCATTAATCAACTAAACCTGTGTAAATCACTAGCTACCAGCATACAGATGGGCCATAGCATAGCCACCTTCATCTCCCACCCTGAGGCGTGTAGAGTTAAGAAGCCCCACCTCAGGGGCGGTTCACTTTGCCGAGGAAGAGGATATCATTATCCACAATGAACATCAGAAAAGGCCTGTTGAACACTATCCTCTGAGAGCTCAGGCGGGCCGACCTGAACGTGAAGATTGTCCCCGTGGCTGCCGCTGCTCTGGTTCCTGACTCATCCACCTCCACCACAGCTTTGTGCACCATCTGCAGGGGAGACACCAGGCATCACCAGGCCACTAGGGGTGGGTGAAGCCATCATATCAAATGGCAAAGCTTCTGCCTATGGGCATCACCCTCTAAGTATCTGTTCAACTGAGCCATGGAGCAAGTAGGAAATGCAACAATAGAGCAGCTACTCTGCCCCAGGCACTGTGCTGGGAGGTGACGTCACATGTGTCTGTCATTGAATTCTCATGACATCTTGGAGCAAGGTGTAATTCTTCAATTTTATAGAAGAGAGAAAGGAGGCTCAGAGAGTCAAGTATTTTTATCACACAGCTAGGAAGTGCTTTCTTAGTTCTGATTGTTTAAAACAAGACTCCTTAACTCAAGGAACAGTGGTGGATATGGCTTCCCATTACATGAAGGATAAGACATAAAGTGAAACTTTTGCTTCTTAGGGGAAAAGAGAGGGAGAGGGAGAGAATAGAATAGAATAGAATAGAGGAGTGGAGTGCAGTGGAGTGGAGTGGAGTGGACTGCAAAGGAATGGAGTGGAGGGGAGGGGAGTGGAATAGAATAGTAGAGAGTGAAGTGGAGTGGACTGGAATGGAATGGAAGAGAATAGAGTGGAATGGAATGGAACGGAATGGAATGGAATAGAATAGAATAGAATAGAATAGAATGGAATAGAGTAGAATGGAGTGGAGTGGAGGAGTGGAGTGGAGGAGTGGAATGGAGTGGAGTGGAAAAGTGGAGTGGAGGAGTGCAGGAGTGGAGGAGTGGAGTGGAGGAATGGAGTGAAGTGGAATGGAATAGAATAGAATGGAGTAGAGTGGAATGGAAGGGGATGGGAGGGAATGGAATGGAGTGGAGTGGAATGGAATAGAGTGAACTGGAGTGGAGTGGAGTGGAGGAGTGGAGTGGAAGAGTGGAGTGGAGGAATGGAGTGGAGGAATGGAGGAGTGGAGTAATGGAGTAGAATAGAATGGAGTAGAGTGGAATGGAATGGGATGGAATGGAATGGAGTGGAGTGAAATGGAATAGAGTGAACTGGAGTGGAATGAAGTGGAGTGGAGGAGTAGAGTGGAGTGGAATGGAATAGAGTGAACTGGAGTGTAGTGGAGTGGAAGAGTGGAGTGTAGTGGAATGGAATAAAATAGAATGGAGCAAAGTGGAATGGAATGGGATGGAATGGAGTGGAGTGGAGTGGAATAGAAGAGAGTGAACTAGAGTGGAGTGGAGGAGTGGAGTGGAGTGGATTGGAGGATTGGAGTGGTGGAGTGCAGTGGAGTGGAAGAGTGGAGTGGAGGACTGGAGTGGAGTGGAGGAGTGGAATGGAGGAGTGGAGGAGTGGAGTGGATGAGAGGAGTGGAGGAGAGGAGTGGAGTGGAAGAGTGGAGTGGAGGACTGGAGTGGAGGACTGGAATGGAGGAGTGGAGGAGTGGAGTGGAGGAGTGGAGTGGAGTGGAGGAGTGGAGTGGAGGAGAGGAGTGGAGTGCAGTGGAGGAGAGGAGTGGATTGGAGTGGAGGAGAGGAGTGGAGTGGAGGAGTGGAGTGGAGTGGAGGAGTGGAGTAGAGTGGAGGAGTGGAGCGGAGGAGTGGAGTGGAGTGGAGGTGTGGAGTGGAGGAGTAGAGTGGAGTGGAGGAGTGGAGTGGAATGGAACAGAGTGAACTGGAGTGGAGTGGAGTGGAATGGAATGGAATGAAATGGGGTAGAGTGGAATAGAAAGAATAGAATAGAATATCTTGGAAAGTGGTTGCATAGGAGCTTCTGAACCCACCTCAGACACCTGGATATTTGTGTGGTTACTGATGCCGGACAGGTCAGCATGGGAGGTGAAGACGTCACTGATCCCCAGCTTGGGAAGGACTTTCTCCAGTTGATAGGAGCCCTCAATGGAGAATTTGGGAAGGTAAAGCTCAAGCTGCCTAGAAAAGGAAAAAGGGAGTTTTCTTAGACTGTTCTAGGGCATTGGCACACTGAGGTTCACCCCTTGGCTTCATAATGCACTGGATTCTTAGTTTTGATGCTTTAAAAAAAGGACTCTTTAACCCAAGGAACAATGGTGGTTATGGATCCTCTGGCCTCTTGTCTAGGATGAGCCTCCCTTTGCTCTGGACTTGGACATCGGCTGCCCCAGAGGTCTCTGCCCACTCTGGCACCACCCTACAGAACCCAGCTACCAGCCCTTGTCCCTCCAACTGGGCTAGGACCCCAGGACCTGGATGTCACAGGATGCCTCTGGGCTTGAAGGCAGCTCCTTGGCTGGGCGAGTCCTTCCCACCAGTGCTGTGTGGCCCTGGTAGGGCATGTGCGTCTCCCTGGGGCTGTATGGAGTTAGGCTGGCCGTGGGGTAGTCTGAAAGTACCTCTTTTTGAACATCTTAAGCCACTTCCTCAGTGTTTTCTCCCTCAGTCCATTCTCCACCTGCTGCATCTTTCCCTCACTGGGGAGAATGAACAAAGCCGTGGCATTGCCTTGGTAGGGGACCCCCACCACCCTGCAGGAGAGGTTCCGGTCCAGGAGGTAGTGATACTGGTCCTCGCGGCTCATCATGGGTACCCGCACAACAGTCTCTGGAGTCACATAGAAGTCTTGCTCTTGGGTGCCTTTGTGGTTGAAGCTTGTCTCCCACTTAGCTAAAGATGAAAAGAAAGAAAAACGAGAAAGAATTTTGTGGAAGAATTGGAAATTCTCAGCTGCAAACAAAAGGAGTGAAGACAGTAAAGATAGCCAGCAGAGACCATCTTTATGGCAGCCTCAGAGCAGTGACTGTTGAACCTCTTGAATGTCAAGGCAAGTCCTTTTATAACACTGGGCCCATTCTCTGACTTTTCACAGGGCTTTTCCTTCCACATCTGCAAAACAAGGAGGCCGGTTTTCACATCTTCAGAGGCCCTGGGCCCCTAATGTTCTTTGACTCTCTAATGTTTTACTCAAGGCCAAATCTCCAAGTGAAGAGGGTAAAAAATGTGCCTGGCCGTGAATGCCGCCTGATGTCTGGGTGAGCTTCTCTGTTTGCACTTTCTTCTCAATATTTTAATTTAAGTTTTAGAGAGAAGTTCATATGGATCCTGGAAACGAATGGTTTTTCCCATTGGGAAGTCTTCAGTGACCCTTCCTATGGGACCTTCCTATGGGAACTTCTGAACAAAATGCTACAAGTAATTGCTTCCAACTTCTTTTTTAAAAATTTTATTTATTAATTTATTAATTTATCTATTTGAGATGGAGTCTCGTTCTGTAACTAGACTGGAGTTCAGTGGCACAATTTTGGCTCTCTACAGCCCCCACCTCCCAGGTTCAAGCGATTCTCCTGCCTCAGCCTCCCAAGTAGCTGGAATTACAGGTGTCTACCACCACACCTGGCTAATTTCCATATTTTTTAAGTAGAGACGGGGTTTCACTATGTTGGCCAAGCTGGTCTCGAACTCCTGACTTCAGGTGGTCTGCCCACCTTGGCCTCCTAAAGTGTTGGGATTACAGGCATGAGTCACCACGCCTGGCCTGTTTCCAACTTCTTCATTGTTATCAAAGGAAGACCGCACCCAATATCATCCTTAGCTTATTTCCCAGTTGTCCTCAGCAATCTGGTGTAATGGGGACTGCCTTGCACCAGGGGATAGGAAATCTCAGAGTCTAAGTTCAACACTCACTGCTGCGGTCTCAATGTGTGTGTCCCCACATTGTTCATATGTTGAAACCTAACCCCGAGGTGGTGGTATTAGGACGGGGGGCCTTTGGGAGTTGATTAGTTCATGAGGGTAGAGCTGTCATGAACAGGATCGATGTCCTTACAAAAGAGACCACAGAGAGCTGCCTTGCTCCTTCGAGCAAGGACATACTAAGAAGGCACTGTCATGAACCAAGGAACGGGCACTGCATCTGCCAGTGCCTTGATCCTGGACTTCTCAGCCTCCAGGACTATGAGAAATTAATGTTTGTTGTTGCTAAGTCACCCAGTTTACCGTATTTTGTTATAGCCACGCAAATGGCCAAAGATACGATCTGTGACCATAGGAAGGGGCGGTGTTAACAATTTACCTTCCTTCCCAACCCTTCCCACCCTCTCCTCTCCTCTCTTCTCCTCTCTATCCATTCTTGCTTTCCTCAGGGTCAGCACCTGGCGGGAGTTGCAGACGCAAACAGAAATGCTTACAAGGAGTGTCGGGGAGATAAGCAGAGGTCAGCTCTTACTTAGGAGTCTGGAGGAGGCATTTCAGAGGAAGAAGCATTTGTCTGAGGGAGTCGTGGCCTCTATGAGGGCAGAGGGGCCAGGATCTGGGGCATATGGGGGACTGGGAAATGCCCTCTAAGCCCTTCTGGGATCCGTGTCCTGCCCTGAGTGGCTGAGGTGTTGGTGTCTTTATCATGGTGGCCACAATGGGTTCATGCTTCAGAGCCTGTATGAAAGCTGGGGCTTTGGATGCTCCCAGGGGCCCAAAGACAGCAATCAGCTCTTCCTCCGTGGAGGAAACAGCATCTCAGGCTCACTAACCGCATCCACAGCGAGAAGGCACTCATCTTACCTTCTCTGGCTACTTGTTTACTTAATTTTTCTCAGCAGGCACCCGAAAGAACTTAATCTACTCCCCATCCTTTACGTATGTGAGGAAATTGGGAATTCTTTAGAAAAAAGCAGCAGAAAAGCCAGAGAAAGCGCAGGTTTGGGCCCAAGGCCCTTACCTTTAAAGAAGATGTAATTCACCATGACCAGGACCGCGTTGCTGTCGAGGTTCTTAAGCAAGTCCACAATCTTGCCCTTCGTTTGCTTTGCCACATAATCATTGATCTGCTTCAGGGCTCCCGCAGAGTCCCCAAAGTTGGTGGGGAAAGAGTCTGCCAGGTACAGTGTCTTCATGGCACTCATGAAGGTGTCCTGCACGTCCACCACCAGGTCGGTGAAAAGGGCATTGCCGAGGCTCAGCTGGAAGCCATCTCTGGGCTGGCTGAGCTCCTGCAGGAGCTGCTGAAAGCTTCTGTGCAGCTCCTCCTCTGAGTTTTTCTGGAGGTCGAGGCCCAGGCCCTCCAGGATCTGCCTCTTTGTGCTGGACCCAGCCCCCAGAGAGAGCATGGCCAGGCTCATGGAGATGCTCAGAGGGGAGAAGAAGATGTTCTGGCTGGGGGCAGCGGAAGCCAAGGCCCTGTAGAGGTCGAACGTAAAGTCCCTTCTGCTGCTGGGGGCCACCGTGGCACCTACATGGAGGTCCTTGACTCTCTTCTTCATCTCCCGGGGGTGGTGGCGGTGAAGGGAGGCCTCCTGAGGGCTGAGAAGCACCAGGCACAAGAGGAGGAAGAGCTGCATGGCGGCTGTTCTTTGTTCTGAAAGGGAAAGAAGGTGTCCTCAGAGAGGGGTGGGGCTGGTCCAGGCACTGATTTTCCAGAGATGTCCCCACCCAACACTCAATGGGTAGGTTTGGTCCATTCAGCTTCAAAGAGAAGGGATGGCACCCCCAAGACTGGGGATGAGAGTTTACACAGGGTGGCAGTGGCTCGAGGACAAAGATTTAGGGACAATGGGGAGAAGAAGGAGGGCGGGGAGGTGCAGACCGAAGGCAGGGGCCTGGCTGCCAGGACAGGAGCCCTCCCTGCCCATCCACATCAAGGGACACATTTTGGAGGATGGGACATGGAGGGAGAGGATTCCCCCTGCTCTGCTTTGTCTCATCAGCATCTCAAGGTTACCAGGGAACTAAGCTGCTTCCATGTGAGCTTCTGGCCTTCAATCTGGTGTCTTGGTTTGGCACATGGCAGGGCCCTGTGGTCCTTCTATGAACTCAGACCAGCTACGTGCCTGGGGCCATCAGCACTGCTGGCCTTGCCCTGTTCATTCAGCAAACATGGAGTGAGCATCCACCCTGGGGTAGGCAGGATACCAGGATGCCAACTGTCCCTTTCTCCTTCCCCCAGGGGCTGCTCCATGCCACCCTTGTCTCACAGAAAGACACCTTCCCCTCCTAAGGGAATTCTGCCTGCCCTCTTCATGTGAGCATCTCCACCGTCCTCCTGTTCTGGGCTGAATTGTGCCCCCCAAAACGCATATGCTTAAGTCCTAACCTTCAATACCCTAGAATGTGACTGTATTTGGAGACAGGGCTTTTAAAGAGGGGACTGAGTTAGCATGAGGTCACTAGAGTGGGCCCTATGGACATATGACTATGTCCTTACACAAAACTTAAAAAGAGGAGATCAGGATAGAGACACGCACAGAGGGAAGACCAGGTGAAGACAGTGAGAAGGCAGCCACCTGTGAGCCAAGGAGAAGGGCCTTGGAAGGAACAAATCCTGCTGGCGCCTAAACCTCAGACTTCCAGCTTCCGGAGTTGTAAGGAAAGAAATTTCTGTTGTTGAAGCCCCCTAGCCTGTGGGACTTTGTGACGGCAGCCCATGCAGGCAAAGACATCTCTTCATCTTCTAGACGAGGAGGCATTCATCTTTGACTCTAGAGCTTCTCAGGGGGAACTTTGTGGGGTCTCTCATCACTCCTGATGTGGCCTTTGCCTTCAGTCCTCCTCTTCCTCCCTCCACTTCACCCAGGAGCTGCTTCTGTGTCCATGCCTCCCCATCTGGCTACGGGTAGAAGTCTTGCCTCCTCCCTCCGCAGTAGGAAACAGCCCAGGCTCTGAAGCCACTGCTGGGTTCAAATCTCAGCCCTGCTGTGTCCTTGCAGTGAGATTTTGGGCAAGTCAGTTACACCCTGAGCCACTCTCCACAACTGTAAGACAGTGATGATAGCAGCACCTACACCCTGAGCCACTCTCCACAACTGTAAGACAGTGATGATAGCAGCACCTACACCCTGAGCCACTCTCCACAACTGTAAGACAGTGATGATAGCAGCACCTACACCCTGAGCCACTCTCCACAACTGTAAGACAGTGATGATAGCAGCACCTACACCTTGAGCCACTCTTCACAACTGTAAGACGGTGATGATAGCAGCACCTGCACCCTGAGCCACTCTCCACAACTGTAAGACAGTGATGATAGCAGCACCTACACCCTGAGCCACTCTCCACAACTGTAAGACAGTGATGATAGCAGCACCTACACCTTGAGCCACTCTTCACAACTGTAAGACGGTGATGATAGCAGCACCTGCACCCTGAGCCACTCTCCACAACTGTAAGACGGTGATGATAGCAGCACCTACACCCTGAGCCACTCTCCACAACTGTAAGACAGTGATGATAGCAGCACCTACACCACGGGGTGCTTGGGGGCACGTGCTGTGGAAGGATGAGCAGTAGGCATGGCAGTTTCTGGCAAAAGCCCCATCTGAGGCCCCCATATTCCCTGGCAGCACCCGGGCCAGCTAATTATCAGGTGCAGAGGGCCTGCCTGGCTTCTGATGTGAGCTTTGCCCTGTGTGTCACCTTGGAGAGAGCCCCTTTCTGCTGGGCTCTTTCTATGGGCACAATGTCATCAGGGTTCCCAGATCCCCACCAGGCAGGGGCAGCCTGTCACAGCATCCCGTGACCCAAATAAAACCAAACTCCAAAGGGCCCCAAACAGCTGTGTGGGAAATCGCTTGCAGAGTGGCCGTGGGGCTCAGCAGTGGAGAGAGAATTGTCTCAGGAATTGGGCAGGCTGGGACTGCAGGCCTGTCTTTAAGTGAAGTTGAATAACTCCAGCAGGTCACTCTTGCCAGTCCAGCCTCTAAATTGCGCCCTGAGCTCCCTCTGAGAAGGAGGCTCATGTAGAAGGTTCTGCCTGCAGAACCCAACCTGGCACCGAACCCAGCAGCCGTAGCAATTGGGCGCATTGTCCTCACCCTTTTTCAGGCACTGTGCCAACTCCTTCAGCCCCATACCACCCAGAAAGGTACGTCTTGCTGCTAGCTCTATTTTACAGATGGGTAATCCGAGATTCAGAGAGATGGAGTCGCCTGCTAACATTAGCAAAGCTTGGACTCAGGCCTGGTTACCACTGTGCCTCTACAGAGTCCTGCCTCCTCCGTTCCTGTGCTGCATCTTCCTGATTTTGAAATCCCTGACTTAGTAGCCACCAACAATAGCCCTAATCTGCAGATAATGAGTGAGCAGAGTCTGGGCTTCCCCCCCGCTGACACTCCCTGCCTGTTCCCACCATGGCAGTCGCCTGGAGAGCTTTGAAGGACATGGGTGGGTGGTTTAATCTCTGGCTCCTCTAAATGAGTCTATTTTGCAGCACAGTATGGTCCCTCCTGCCAAGTGTTGGAACCAGCCATGTATGGAGATGCTGCTAAAGAAACAATGTGGCTCAACCCCCCACAGAGTCACACTGAGCTGATAATTTCGAGAACAGTTTCAGAAGCAGGGGAGTTTCCTTCTTGGATAGAGCCCAGGGGCAGCTGACCAAGAGTCCCAGTGAGGCCCTGGCCTCCATTCTCTCATCTATGCAACTGCTAGGTCACCCTGGGCAAGCCTCACCCTTTCTGGGCCTCAGTTTCTTCATCTGCAGTCTGCCGTGTGCTGTGGACACCCCTTTGGGACCCCTGCCCCCTGCCAAGCACTAGAGATCCGACGGGGAGAAGCTGCTTCTCCAGGTGTGCACTGAGCCTCCCCCAGGGTCTGTTTGGAGAGGGCCCCAGGTTCACTTAGGCTCTCCTGGGCTCCACGTTTGAGACCCAGAAATCTTGCTCCCTCTGGGCCCACTGACTATCTTTTAGTAAAACCGCTAATTATTCAAGACCTACTAGACACTCCATAAATATTACTATGTTTAGCCTTCACCAAAAGTAAGCTCTCTATTTTACAGAGTTTTCCAAAAGTAAACTCACTCTGTTTTACAGATTGAATAGACTGAGGCTAAGTGAACTGGAAAAGCTTGTTCCCGTTACTGAGTGATGGAACCAGAATTAAAATCCGGGTTCCTCTGACTCATGCACAGTCTGTCTCTGAGTGGCTCTGAGGAGTGATACCTTGTTCCTCCTCGATCTCACCTCCTGGTGTCCTCAGGAGGTTCACCTGTATTAGCCCATTTATACTTCTCCACAGTAACATGGAGTTGGTATCATTATCCTAACAGTGCAAAAGAAGAAACAGAGGATTAGAGAGGTGGCTCCAAGAGGCAGTGGGGTCCTCAGTGCTTGTTTTACGTTTCTTAGTTTCAAAGTCCCGGGTTTGCCATCACACTCTTGGGCCTCTAGTGGAAATATATGGCTTTGACAGAGACACGTGAAGCCCTAGGAGCCTCCCATCCCCTAGACCAGCCTCCACCGAGTGCCTTGAGAGCCTGGTCGGGCTGCCCTTCTCCTGGTCCCTGGCTGTAGTGTTTCTGCAGAGGGAAGAGAGGGCATCAGTCAAGTTCATCTGTCATCTCAGGCCAAGGTGAATTGAAGTGGCAGGTGCTGGGGATGTGATGGGTGGGCCTTGGTCAGTCCTCCCGCTGGCCCCCACCATCCATGAAGCCCAAATCTGCTGACTGATATTTCCCGTGTTGGGCAACGAAGTCATGCCCAGTTCTGCCCTGGACTGAGCTGTGGGAACTGTGTTAGTGAGGAGGGTCTGTCCAATATCTTCTAATTACAAAGAGGGATGTGAGGCTTGGAGCCCAGGCAGAGATGAGAGACAAAGTCATAGCTTCCTCTACATCCTAAAGACCCAGGAACAGAACTTCCCAGAAGAAGTAATCTTGACTTTCTGTTCCACTCCAGCCCATCAGCAAGGCTTGTCAGTTTTAGCTCCAAAACAGGTCTTAAAACTGCCGCTTCTCCCTGGCTTTCTCACTGCCCCCAATGGAATCTCCCACCATCTTCCCCTGGGCTACCCCAGTAGCTTCCTTTCTTTGCCCTGCAAGGCTTTCTATACACAGCATATAAAAGAATCTCCTTCAAGCATAAATACGGTCACAGCACTTCCTTGCCTAAGAAACTCATGGCCAACCCCTGTGTTTAGGATAAATGCTAACTTTGATTTGTGCTCTAACCCATAAGGGCTCCTGTGATCTGGCTTTACCTGGCCTGGACCTGCTCTGCCCTGGATCACAAGATACCCCCAGGCTCACTTTTCCCAGTTTCTCAAATGCAGCAAGTTCTGTCCTAACCCTGGGCCTTTGCACACCTTCCCTCTCTGCTGGAACCCTCCCCTGACCTTTCTCACCAAGGCCAACTTCTGCACAGGCTACAGGCCTTTGCTTAAATGTCACTTCTTTGCAATACCTTATCACACTGGACCTTTTCCCCTTCCACAGCTATTCTCTGGAACGGTGCCTTGACTGTTTCTCTCAAAGCTCCTTCAATTACACATATGCCTTTACATATGCATTTGTCATTGACGTTTTCCATTCTAGCCTCTCTCTGCATGGGACCCTCATCTGTGCTGCTCTCACCTTCAGGAACTTGCAGTCATGAGAGATGCTCCATACACCTTTGTAGAACGAACGAACGAATGAATGAATGAACTGACCCCTGTCTCCTTTTCTGTAATTCAGAGACATTAGACTGCAAGTTGGACACTGAGCAGTGGAAAAAGCCAGGCTATCCACCCAGAGCTGAGCTCTCTCCACCCCGGGGGTCACTTGCCAGATGACCTTGAACAACTCCCTCCCTGTCTCTCAGCTCTGGTTTCCTTTCATTTCTTTATTAAAACCGCTTAATTGAGACATGACTGCTATTCACAAAGTTGCACGTATTTAATGTCTACAACCTGACAAGTTTGGAGATGAGTCTACATATGTCACTTATCATCACCGTCAACACCATGAACACGTCCGTCACCGCTAGGCCTCTGCCGCCTGTATGCTTCATGCTTCGGTTTCCTGATCTATGAGCAAGGACTCTGGCCCAAGGAAGTGGTTTCCCCTTTTATCGCTGTGTATCTGGCCAAAAGCCCTACCCTCAGAAAAACAAAAAATTCTGCTTACTTTATTTTTACATTTTGTTCATTTAACAAACTGCCAAGTGGTTACTGTCTCTCAGGAGCAGCTACCACGACCGGCCTGGGTGGCAGCCTCCAGGCAAGATGCCCTTATCTCAGGGAAGCAGATGATATTAGATCATTGTTCCTGATTTCCAAAGGCCCAAGACTCCAGGCACAGAAAACAACAAAAGCCGCCATTTACTGAGCACCTCCTATCCAGCTGACATTTTGTCCCCCCAGCCTTATTTCAGGGTCTCTCAACCTTGATCCCGTTGACCTTTTCAACAGGCTGATGCTCTGCGATCTTGTCCTGGGCATTGTGGGATCATCAGCAGCATCGCTGGCCTCTAGATGCCACTGACCCCCATCTCCCTTCCAGTTGTGGCAACCAAATGTGTCTGCAGACATGGCCAGATGTGCTGAGTGAGAGCACCCGCTGTATTTAATCTTCAGTCACACCATCCAAAGGGTATAATTATTTCCATCTTACCTATGAGGAAACGGAGACTCTGCCAGAGTTAGTGTGGAGCATAAGGTCACAGAGCTCAGGGGACCCACTCACCTCTGCTGCCTTGGATACCTGAAACTGCAGAGGTGAGACTCCTTCAGAGCTTTGCAGCCCCCAAACCCCAAAACTCTAGAGTCCATCCTTTCCTCGCCCCACATGCTCTCAAGCCCACGGGACCTCCTGTTGAGGCATCTGTACTTACTGTGTCCTGTAGCCAAGCGTGCACACAGTGGAGGTGGCGGTCCCTCGGTCTCAGGAAAGGGCAGAGGGCTGGCTGGATTGCAGGCAGCATTTGTCACTGACCACAGCCAGCCCTGTCTCCACCCCTCCCTAGCCCCGCCCCAGGCCAGCCCTTTCCTTTCCTGGCAGGTTTCCAGCCAGCAGGCCTGCCTGCAGACGCAGCTGCCTGCTCCAGAGGCTTTGACCACGATGCACACTCGCTGCCCCCCAAGACTTACGCCACCAACCAGGTCACCATTTGCCTGGAACGGCATGGGCACTCCTGAGAGACAAGACCAAAGAGCCTGCCCGCTGTTGGCATTCCAGAGACAGGGAAAGGGACAGCTCCAGCAAACCCTCTCTTTTTCCAGGCACTATTCCTTGGTTTTCTGCAGCGAATTTCTTGTAGATTAGTGGGGGCATAGGCTTGAGCCTGAGAGCTCCTCACAGGCCTGCGATGCTGACTGGGTCATAGATCCCAATAGTTGGATTCTAGTGGGAATGAGAGGAATTGAGAGTCTCACCATGCCTGCAGTGAATGGGTCGCTGTAGCCAAGCCTGTGATTGCACCAGTCGCTGAATTGGGGCTCTGAAGAATGAAGGGAATTCTTAAAGTCATGCATTTAATTAGGGGCAGAGTGGGGCTGGTGCCCAGGTGGCTGACTCTCAGGCCAGTACTTGTTGCTGAGAAAGGAGCTGCATTCGGGATTTCTATGGGCTTGGGTGGATTCTCCCTTTCTACTTTGAAATCCAGGTTCCCTAACTCAGCCACACACTCTTAAGAGCATTTCCAAGACAGCGGTGCAGGGTGCTGTCTCAAACCTGGTTATGTTTCCAAGGTTCCTGTGCCTGGGGGACACAGTGTGTTGTGTATGGCCATGATCATGGAAGGTTGTGTGGCTGCAGGTGGGGTGTGGAGTTGGTAGAGCAAATCAGAGGTAATACCTGGAAAGTGATCTTGATGTTCAGCAAACACAGTCCATCAACCTTTAAGACATTCCTTCTTCATGGTTTTGGGGCCCAATTATGGGGCTGTTGGATATCCACAGAAATAATAAGAACTAGTATTTATTCACACTTTTAAAAAGACCACATATTACACCAAGTGCTTTACACACATTATGTCTTTTCATCCTTACAACAACCCTTCAAGGGAGACACTGATCTCAGCCCAGTCTAGAGATGAGCACTGGGTATCTAGAGCCAAGTCCAAGTACGACTACATCTCTAGAAGCATGCACAGTACTGCTGGGTATCTAGAGGAAGCACAATCACTACCGGCTATCTAAAGCCAGGCATGATCACTGCCGGGTATCCAGAAGCAGGTGGGATTGCTACCGTAGGATATCCAGAAGCAGGTGGGATCGCTACTATAGGATATCCAGAAGCAGGCAGGATCGCTACTGGGTATCCAGAGGCAAGTCCCACTACTACTAGGTATCTAGCCCTTAGTTTTTGCTCAGTGCCCTCACAGTTCATTCCTGTTGAGTTGGAGAGAATACAGAACTGAGCAAGTCAGGGAATCAGCCCCAAATCCCACAGTTAAAAACAAGAGGCTCTAAGAAGGGAAGCTGAGTCCCCTCTTTCTAGGGTTGGCTTTCTTCCCATTATGCCATGTAACATGAGCAAGAGTCCGTTATCTCATTGACCTAGAGATCCTAGGAAGCTTCTAGAAGCTGCAGAAGGCAAGGAATGGATCCTCCCCTAGAGCCCCCCAGAAAGAGTGGAGCCCTGCCAATGTCTTCATTCTAGCCCAGTGAGGCCTCTGGCCTCTGCAACCATGAAAGAAGAATTTTGTGTTGTCTGAGCCACTGTTTGTGATAACTTCTTAGAGCAGCCATCAGAAACTAGGGCAACACCCCCCAAATGGGTTCCAGATGAAACTACTTTGGGAAAGGTGGGCTAACCAAGGTCCTGTGGGCCGTCTCCAGCCTGTGTGTGCTGTCTGTGCTCTGACCACCCAGGAGGGAAAGACATCACGTGCCGTTTCCCAAGCTTACACCAGAAGGAATGTCTTGAGAATTGGGGGGAAAGTCTGAGGTAACTCATGACTCCCACTGCCACACGGAAAGGACTCTGAAGGAATCAGTACTGACGGGGGTGAGTTTTGAAAGGAGAGATTTGGAAGGGGTCTCGGGGGCATGGCATCCCAGTCTATCAGTCTTCTCTGGCTGCCGTTTAAACACACACTGGCTTAAACAATAGAAATGTATTTTCTTACAGTTCTGGAGGCTGGAAATTAAAGCTCAAGGTGCTGTCAGGGTTGGTCTCTGGAAGGCTCTCTGCCTGTCTTGTAGATGGTTGCCTTCACTGTCCTCCCAGGGCCTCTTCCCGGTGAGCCCACACTGGACACACACATACATGCGCACACACACACACACACACACACACACACACCAAGAGAGGGAGTGGACAGAGGGAGAGAGTGAGCTCTCTGATTTCTCTTCCTCTTCTTAAAAGGACACCAGTCTTACCAGATTAGGGTGTCACCTTATAACCTTATTTAACTTTAATTACTCCCTAAAGGTCCAATCTCTATAAACAGTCATAACGAGTCCTACAAGCTAGGACTTCAACATAAGAAATTGCGGGAGATGCAATTCAGTCCATAACACCCAGGGTGCTTGCATAGGGGGAGCCAGTGGCCAGAATATGAGACTTTGGTGTCCTAGAGCCTAGCAGGGCATGGGAAGGGATCAAAGTGGGGAGGTGATTTCTGGGAGAAGGGCTGAGAAACCAATGCTGGCCCCTGTGATGCCTTGCCCTGCTGAGCACAGGTGCTCCTCTGCTTGGCCCTCGGCCTCCCTGCCCTCTGTTCCATGGTACTGGACCTCATGGGGATTGAATGAGACCAGTTCAAGAGCCTACAAGATGTCACTCAGGGCCCAGCTGATGCTTCTGCTCTGAAGTGGGTCACTGGTCTTAATCACTAGTAGGGTGTCCAACCATTCCAATTTGCCTGGGACTGAGCAATTTCAGATGGTGTGGGATATTCAGTGCTAAAACTGGCAAAGACCTTGGCAAACTGGCATGGGTTGGCTACCTGAGTTATTAGGCTCTTGCCTTGTTCTGGGATCCAGCCTCTAGCTCCTGATCTAGGCCTTGTGTTTTAATAACGTTCCCATTTTTCTTGTCTTCTCAGTCTTTGCGGGGCTGTCAATCTTGCCTTAAACATCTGCTATGATCCTCCTATAATCAGCCACCATGCTTCCCTCTGCCCATCATCTGCCTGCCTGAATGAGCTAAAACATACTGGTACCACCTTTCCCCTTCCCTCCCTCCCTCCCTCCCTCCCTCCCTTTCTTCCTTCCTTCCTTCCTTCCTTCCTTCCTTCCTTCCTTCCTTCCTTCTTTCCTTCCTTCCTTCCTTCCATCCATTCACCCATCCATCCACCCATTTATTCATCCATTCTTCCAACCATCCATCCATCCATCCATTCATACATCCACCCACCCATCTATCCATTTTTCCATCCATCCATCCATCTATCCATCCATCCATTTATCCTTATAGCCTTCCATCCATCCTTCCTTCATTTCATCTCTCCAATAGCAATGTTTATTGAGCTCTAACCATGTCCCAGAAAATACCCCTGGCCTCAAGAAAGGAGATCAATATCTCAATAGATGAACTAAAGACAGAGCGTCAATGCTCTGACACATGTCTCCACAGTAAAGACACACAGGGAGGCATGGTCCATTCTCCCATGGTTGGAGAGAGGAATGGAACAGGAAAGGCTTTGTGAAGTTGGTGACCTTGGATCTGGGTTTTTGAACCTTGTCTAGGTTTTTATCAGCCCTAGCTAGGTGGAGAGAAGTGAACAGACAGAAGAGCTTACAGCACAGCAGTGGGAGACTGCATTTTGGGCTGAGAGAACCACAGGAGTGATAGCAGTATAGCCTGAGGGGGTGGTGGGGCACCAGGAGCCTGTCAGAGAGGAGGAGGGGAGGACAGAGAGAAGCCAGATCAGGGCCAGATGGGGAGCTTGGAAGTCCTGCTGGGCTGGGAACCAGGGATGAACTTCATTCTGTAAGAGAAGAAGGGAGGAATTATCTTGGGCTGTCATGGGTATGGTTGCCTAGAGATCAAGACAGGACCAAGTGACACTGTTGTGGTAATCCAGGTGAGAGATGATGGTGGTGTGTGCCAAGGCACCAGGGGTGAGTCTGGAGAGGAGGAGACACATTAAGGAAGGAGAATGGACCTGGTGTGAGCTGAGGGGTAGATTTTGGAAGCCTGCATGGAGGATGATGAGTTCAGTTTTGGACCTAGTGAGCCTGAAGGGCCTGTGGTGCCTACTGGCGGAGATGACACAGGTGAATGGGTCTAAAGAGAGATTTGGAGGCAAGAACAGAGACAGGAACTAAAGTGAAGGAAGCACCTGGGATCAGGGGGCCTCCTGGGGCAAGGAGAGGACAAGAAAAGAGGATGAAGCATAGAACTTTGAGACCCTCAGCATAAGCCTGAGCAGAGAGAGAGCTCACAAAGGTGATGATGGCCGGGACGGAGGAGAACCAGGGCAGATAACAAGGGAGGACAAGGGATGCCACTGTCAGTGTCAGGTGCAGCAGAACATTCAAGTAGATAAGGATAGTCACTGGTCCACAGAAGCCACCAGGGTGATCTAGTTGGGGAGGTGGGAGCAGGATCCCAGGGCCAGCAGGCTGAGAAGTCAAGGGGATGGTCAAGGCAGATTGCCCCTTGATGAGAAGGCTGGGAAGGAGGTGGGGCAGAGGGAGCTGTGGCTTGGAGGGAAGGACTTCCCAGGTTTGGGGGAAGAAGCTGAAAGGGAGGTTAAAGGTGGTTATTAATGGAAGGAGACTCCCCCAGGTAACAGGAGACCAAGAGGACACACAGCTGTGTGTCAAGAAGAGTGACACCTGTTCTTATGAAATTGGAGGAAAAGAGGAATGTTAGCTTGCTAGGGCTGCCATAATTAATCACCACAAACTGGGTGGCTTGAAACAATAGGAATTCACTCTCTCACAGTTCTGGAGGCCAGAAGTCTGAATCAAGGTGCTGGTGGAGCCATGTTCCCATTGCAGTCAACCACTCCAGGAGAGCTAAACACTTGAGCAGGTGGCTCTGAGGACGTGCGAACTTGGCTGGCCCCATTTGGTCTGTTCTCCAGCCCTGTTCGGCATCTCAGCAGCCAGAGAGCCAGTCAGGGCTGGTGAGGGCTGACCTCTGCCGGCCTAGTGGGGTGGCCTCATTAACTCAGTCTTGATGGGCTTAGGCCTTGGCTTAAAGGCAATTGTTCCTTTCTAGACCACATGGTTGGCTTCATGCCCAGTTCTTGTCAAATCAGCATTCTTCTTTCAGAATAGCTGTTAACCCTACCTAAGGACCAGGTAGCTCATGGTCGATTTTTTCCATTGATATCAAGAGCAACAAGGAGCTTTCCCCTCCATAGGTGAGTTTCATGCCATACATTATTATGTAACAATGTCAAGTAGAATGCCTCTAAATGGGGGCTCTTACTGTCTTGCCTGCCTGGGCCGCATCTCTAGCAGCCCACTGTGTCTGTTTGGGTGACCTGCCCAGCTCTGGCAGGCATACCAGTTGTCACCCACATTCCACAGCACACAGTTGTTACAAAAGATGAATGAGATAACAGCAGTTAACGTTTGTAAGGCACTAATGCTGAACCACTAGCTTAAGTGTTTTACGTACAGGAGCTCAGCAAACACCCACGATAGGCTTATGAGTTAGGTATTGTCATCTCCATTCCATAGGTGAGGGAACTGAGGCACAGAGAGACCACCCAAGTCCCTCACCCAGTGTTATGGGTTGAATTGCCCCGACCCTTCAAATTCATGTGTTGAAGCCCATACCAGGAGTACCACAGGATAGGACCTTATTTAGAAATACAGTCCTTGCAGACGTAATTAGTTAAAATGAGGTCATAACGGAGTAGAGTGGACCGCTACTCCAGTATTATTGGTGTTTTTTTACAAAGGAGGAATTTGGACACCAGCACTCATGAAGAAAGAACACCACAGGGGGAGGAAAGCAGAGATTGAGATGATGTTCCTACATTTAAGGGACGTTCAAGATTGCCAGAAAACCTTCAGAAGCTGGGGAGGAGGTGTGGAATAGATGCTTCATCACTGATCTCAGATTCCTGGCCTCCAGAACTGAGAGACAATGTATTTCTGTTGGTTAAACCACACCATTTGTGGTCCTTCCTTAGAGCAGCACTAGCAAACAAATACACTCAGTAATTGCTGGATTTCAGATTTAGATTTAAGCATCCTGGCTCCAAAGTCCAGGTCCTATACTTGGATGCTTGCGGCCTCTTGATACTTCCTAGCAAGCACTTGGCACCATGCCTTGCCCATTGCAGGTGCTCAGAGCACGGGAGCTGTTCATATTAGTTCTGCCTCTTCTGCGAGAATGGCCCACTCGTAGGCAGTCAGGGAGGAAGCAGACCCGTGTGCCCTTCACCCGCTCCATGGAGTCAGAAGCCAAGGACTCCCAGGTCTGTGTCTTCAGCGGATCCCATGTCCATCCTCCCGTTTCCACTGTCACAGCTGCAGTGGGTCGCTGTGCCCAGAGGACACCGCCATGTACAGGTGAGGAAATTAAGACCCAAACAGGTAAAGCAATTGCCCCACAGTGCACTGTTAGTGAAGAAGCTGAGACTGCAGCCTTGTCTGAATCCAAATTTTACACTGGGGAGGTCCCTCTGGCTTCCTGGCTAGCAGCCTGTGAAACGGTGACATATTAATAATAAGAAATATACATTTAGTCTCTGGTTCGAGTTCCTGAGACAGTGCTTCTAGCACCCTTGTAGATAGGGGTACTAAGAGAATTGTTGGTTTAGTATTTGGTCTTTGACCTGATTCCCGAGAGCTTAGTAATTTCCAGAGTGACAAGAGCATCTGATGAAGAGCTCCTGGATCCTTTGCAGTTTCTTGGGTGATAGGAACATCTTTTGTTCTAGTGAAGCAAGTCTTGGTGGGTTCCTGGGTAGGCTCATAAGGAATCTGGTTACCAGGGAAACCAACCATGAATCAGAGGGTTGAAGCTTTCAGCCCATTCCCCTCCTCATGACCTCCCGAGATGGGAGAGAGGCTGCAGGTTGAGTTGATCACCAGTGGCCAGTGATGTAATCAATCATGCCTATGTAATGAAACATCCATAAAAACCCCAAAAAGGACAGGGTTTAGGCACTTTGGGACAGCTGAAAGCGTGGAGGCTCCTGGAGGGTGGTACACTGGGAGAGGACATGGAAGCTGTGTGCCCAGTACCCCATACCTGACCCTCTGACTCTCATTTATCTGGCTGTTCATATGTGTGCTTTATTAATAAAATAGACCAGTAAGCATAAGTATTTCCCTGAGTTCTGTGAGCCCTCTTAGCTAATGAACTGAACCTGAGGAGGGAGTTGTGGGAATCTCACTTTATAGCCAGTTGTTCATAAAGTATAGGTGACAGCCTACTACTTGCAACTGGCATCTGAAGTGGGGGCAGTCTAGTGCGACAGAGCCCTAAACCGATGGGATCTGACGTTATCTCCAGGTATAAAGTGTTGGAATTGAATTGAATTGAACTGCAGGACACCCAGTTAGTGTCTGCTGGACAATTTGGTGGTTGGAGAAATTCCACACACATTTTGGTGACCAGAGGTGAACTGTAGTGTTGAGAACTTGAAAAAGTTTGTTTTCTCCTATCTCAAACACGGCCAAAGCCCACTCTGTAACTAGCTGTTGAATGAAAGAATGAAAAACCGAATAAACCCATGCTGCATTTCTCTACACACCAGTTTACTAGAGTCACGCAAACTTGTCACCTTCCACTAGGCTACATCACTGCCACTCACACTGGCTTCCTCTGCCCTTTCCCCCAGTTGCAAAGTACAGAAGGACCTTGTTTTCCTGCTGGAGGATAACTTCTGAACTCACAAACATGCAGGGTTCCTCCGAGCACTCACTGCTGCTGTTGAGAGATAGACCTCTCTAGTGGTATAACAAGGACCACACAAATGAGAGACCCCACAGGTGAGCGCCAATGGAAAAACTGGACTCAGGCACTGCTCTAAAGAGGCAAGATCTCCTGCATGAAGTCTTTTTAATTTTTAATTTTTTTAATGCTCCAAAAGGGCGTTTTGAAATCTGAGGAGCTGAACTAAATATTTGCCCAATCAATTCCAGGGCCATGTCAAGGGGTGGTGATGCAGAACAAATAGTCGGTGACCTTGCTCCTGGCTCAGCCTTTTCTATCCATTCATTCATTTATTCATTCGTTCACGCAACAAATAGTAGTTGGGCCTCTCTCATATCCAGCTGGCACTGAGGCCAGGTGGGCTGAAGGAATGCAGGGTGAACAGGGCCCCACCTTTGAAATGTCCTATCTAATAGGAATGGTGGGGGTGGGGGGCAGACATTGTTATCAGGTCAACCATGTTTGATGATGGGATGACAGTCTGCCTTAGGGAGCTGAGGGGTTTCTGTGAGATCTTGAGAGAGTGCAGGTTCTTAGAGGTGGGACGCTATGGGAAACCTGGGAAAACAAGACTTTCTGTGACTGCAGCCACTGGGTACATGAGAGCAAGAGGAGGAACTGAGGCAGAACAGGCAGGAGGTGACCAGATCAGGGAGGGCCTTGACTGTAGATAGAGGCTTTGAACCTTATTTTGTAGGCAATACGGAGCCATTGGCTATTTTTGAGTAGTGGAGGGTTGAGATTAATCAGAATAAGGAGGCTTCACTCTCAAGGCTGAATCGAAAATGACTTGCTTCCTTTCTCTCTCCTTCATCACATCAGGGCTGCGGTCATTCAATGTCACCACCCCCTGCCGTGCTGTTGCCATAGTAACCCTAGACCTTGGCCTTCTTTCAGGCTTGTCTTCCACTCTGGAATTCACTCACCCACCTGCCTCTGTGGGGGCAGAGGAGGGAGCGAGTCAGCCTGGGCCTTACTTTATTTCTTGCCTGATTGTTGAAAAACAGAATCCAACTTCCCAGAAGGCACAGGGGGAAATGAATCACTCTTTGAGCTAGCAGGCTTGCTTTTCGGCCAATAAAATCAAGGAGTAGAAACAAGGGCGTGCATTCCCCTGAGCCCCAGAGGCCTTGGGTGCCCTCAGGCATTTACTGGACAGCTTCTCCTGAGTGAAGCCCAGAGCTGGTATAACTAACTCCAAATGGCCTCGCCAGGCAATTTCCTTTACAGAACATTTCCTCCTCAAGTTCTCCTGAGGCTGCACTCATGTCGAGCTCAGGGCTATGTTTTACGGGCAGGAAGGGAGAGGAACCCCTTTGGGCTTTCCCGTTCCATCTTCCTCCCTTCGCAAGGACTTTTCCACTATACAAGAGTAGTCTGTCTATTGCTCCAAATATCGGTTTCCTGGTTTCCTGGCAGCGAGCCTATTCCTGCGGTTGCAGCATTATTTGGGCCAGGGAACCCCATGTCACACAATTACTGGAATATTTTGACTCTTAAACAATCATCAACACTGGAGGCAGCTCTCCCCTGTTCCCCGGTCACCTTCTCCTTGGTGAAAATTCTGGGTTTGTGACAGTGAGACATCCTGCTTGCCAGAGCCAAGAGCCTGGGCCAGCTGGGTCTTGTTCTGAAGTCCATGGCTGAGCTTTCAGTATCGGCCCCAGGCCTCCTGGACACTGAGTAAGCGCCCTAGAGTGCACATGGCAAGCAGCCACGATTCCCAAAGCCTAGAAGATTCTTTGAGCTGGTCCTAAAGTAACAGCCCCCAATCTTTCAGTCCAGGACAGACTCTGGGGGAAGATTCTGCCCCCACTGGATCTACCAAGAGAGGAGAGCTGAGCGCTGAACACTTATTTAGAAAAACTTCCAGAAGCTCAGTTGGGAACTTCAGGCACCACTGTGCCTTTTTGGAACTTCCCCTTGGGAGGATTCAGTGTCAATTTTCCTGCGTAGCGAAAGTGGCAACATGGAAAAGGTGTGGGGTCCCCAGATGGCAGTGGGGTTTTGTGGAGAGAGCCCCAGCTCAGAGCCTGTGGTGGCAGCACTGACTGTCAGGGCTGCTGGAATGAAGGTAATAATAATATAGCTAATGTTTGCATAGCGCTGTTGTGAGACTTGACATATACAGTCACTGATTAATCCTCCCAACAGCCCTATGAGGTCAGTAGTGTTATCATCATCCCAATTTATGGATGAATATACTGAGGCCCAGAGACGTGAAATGACTTCCCCAGGATCACACAGCTTCTAAGGAGCACAGCTGGGACCTGAACCCAGGAATTCTGGTTTTGAACATGCTGGCAACCTGGATGCCACCGAGTGGGAGTGAAATGGCCTGCCTGGCAGGAGGATCAGCGCTGACAGGAGAGCGTGTGGGAACTGTTGTGCTGGCCCTGAAGGCACAGGGTGAGCTGGGCCGAGGAAAAGGAAAGGAGACGTCCTTCCTGGCTGGACCGTTCCCAGCTCTAACTGTCCCGGGAACTTGGTGTCCATGGTCAAGGGCTGGAGACGGTGCTGGAACCCAGCTGCCTTGGTGGCCCTGGCCACAGGGTCCTGCCCAGAGAAATGCATTTGCCAGACATCACCGAGGCTCAGGGCAAACAGAACCACATCCCATCCACCTGCCTTGCCCTGTGGAAGGGATGGTTTATTCTCACAGACTCTGGGTGGGTCCACTCCACATACTCAACCAGTCTGAGCTGGACCACCTGGGTCAGAAAGGTGGGGAAACTGAGGGCCAACAGGGTGAGGATTTGCCCGAAGATCCAGAACACAGAGCCTGGATGCAAAAGCAAGAGCCTCTGGGTCTGCAATGTGCTCTGTGGCCACAGCCACTGTCCTGGGAGAGACACAGGCCACATCTCTGTAGCCACAGGAGGGGGCAGTGCCTCACTGGGCTCTTCTGACCAGGTCCCTGTGGAAGCCGCCCTGATGGTGCCTGCCCTTCCGTGGCTTTCTCAGCCCCTGCTCTGGAGCAAGGTACTAGCCCTGCCTGAGGCAGCTGACTGCCCACACCCTGTCCCCTCCCCATAAACCTGGGTAACCTGCTGGAACGGGACTTGGAGCTCCTCATACCTTGTGTCTGGGACCAGGTCTGCCAGGGGAGTCTGGGGCAAACCCCGGAGGGACAGGCAGAGGACGCATTTATTGAGTGTCTACCAAGTACGAGACACTGAACCAGGGTCTTCGTGGCATTGTGCTGTTTACTCGGAACAACCACCCTGTTGTGGAAAGGGCCCGCCAGGGGCAGAAGTTCCAGAGACAGAAACTTGCTCCAAGAGGTTGGATGCTTTGCCAGAGGCTGCACAGCGCCAGGGTGTGGAATGTCCAGGCCCTGCCCATCTCAGTGCCGCTCCCCACTCCCCACGGGCCAGCACTTGCTGTCCTGGACTCCTGAACCTTCAGTGTCTTCCTTGTCCCCACTCTAAACACAGAACTACTCACACCCAGCCCTCCCCTGCCGCATCCTCCTGCTTGAAACAGATGAGCAGCCCTGGGAGGGCTATGGTTTCGTGGGGTCGACGACCTTGCCCAGAAAGAGGACACTCTGGGTGCTGGTGGAAAAGATCACCACAAGGAAGGGCCGGTTGAACCGCAGTACATGGCGATTGGTCTGGGCAGAGAAGAATTTGACTGCAAAGCCGGTGGCTGCTGCAGCCTCGGTGCCAGCCTCATCCACATCCAAGGTGGCCTTGTGGAAACTCTGGGAGGAAAATCACAAGCATTAGCTCCAAGCCAGCAAGAGAAGGGGCCTGGACAAGACTGCGAGAGTCAGAAACTGCTAGGGAATAACATTGCCCCTTATAGCCTGCAAGGTCACTTCTTGGGGATAACACAGCAAGAATTTCATTTGGGAGGATTTTTGAGCTGGAGACCTCCTGCCACACACAGTCATGGCAGCTCTCATTAAATGAGCGCTTGCTCTGTGCTCGGGGCTTTGCTTGCATCTTATTTGATCTTCATAGCCATCCTATGAGATCAGCAGTATGATACCCATTTTAAAAGTAAGGAATGTAAATTCAGAAACTAGTACCCCTTCAATAACATAAGAGGAAGAACCAGAATTCAAGCTCAAACCCAAGGCTCTACCCCCTCGCACACTTTTCTTAGCAGAAGTCTTGAGTCTCTTTCTCTCATCTACGAAGTCTCCCTCATACAGATGCACCCAGTGCGGCCTCACCTGTGTCTCTCCTCTCTGTTTCCTCCTTTTTTTTTTCTTTTCTTTTTCTTTTCTTTTCTTTTTCTTTTTTTTTTTTTTTTTGAGATGGAGTCTCACTCACTCTGTCACCTAGGCTGCAGTGCAGTGGCCTGATCTCTGGACACATTGCAACCTCCACCTCCCAGCCTCAAGTGATTCTCCTACCTCAGCCTCCTGAGTAGCTGGGATTACAGGTGCCCACCACCTGTCACCACACCAGGCTAATTTTTATATTTTTAGTAGAGTTGAAGTTTCACCATTTTGGCCAGACTGGTCTCAAACTCCTGACCTCAAGTAATCTGCTTGCCTCTGCCTCCCAAAGTACTGGGATTACAGGTGTGAGTTACCATGCCCGGCCCCACCTCCATTTTCTATCATTGCATGTATCTCTCTCTGAAGATGTTGTGTCCCTGACTCGTCTGGGAGAGCTGTCTGAGTTGGGGGGCTGATTCAACACTATATCCCAGCACCGAGCACCACATCCAGGGCTGGTTGACTGGTGGATGCTGATGTCTGCAGATGACTGAACACACTCAGGCTCTGAGACTCCATGTGGCAGCTTGGGAGCCCCATCACCTGGCAACTCCCATGGGCACAAGTGCCCCACCAAGTTCTCTAGGGGTTGATGACTTACTTTGGATGCCTCCAGTTTTCGCTCTTTGGTGATGCCAGATAAGTCAGCCCACTTGGAGAACAGATCCACGAAGCCCAGCCTGGGCAAAATCTGATCTAGTACATAGGAGCCAGAAATGGAGAACTTGGGGAAATGCAACTCTAGCTTCTTGTAAAAATTCCTGAAGGGGGCATTGGGTTAAAACATTAGATTAATGAACAAGCCAGGATCCCTGCTGGGCACAGCCCTCCTTGGTGGCCCTCTTTAGCTGGCTATATTCCATCTGAGTTCTATCCCCACAAACAGCTTTGGCTCAGACTACCTACCTCCCACAAACGGGTGTTGAAAGGCCAGGTTCCTTTGTCCCCAGGGCCTGCTGTCTGTGGGATCTCATGTCCGTGGTAGCCCCTCTTCAGAGATTGCTTTCTGTGGGTGTTCAGGTGCCCAGGGAGACAGATGTAAGTCTCGCCAGGTGGCAGTTTTGCCCTTGCCTCTTATAGCCCTGTGAGTTTTACTCTTTGTGAACCAGCTAATTTCTTTGTATTGGATTCCCTCCATCATGAAAGTTGTGTGATTTTTCTATTCACATGTCCCTTGGGCTAGGATCCTTTTCTTATATATGGTTGAAGACTTTTTCCAATCATAGCCAGCATGATGGGAAGCCTTCCTGTTAATTCCTTGGGTGGGTGGATGGAGTTTTTTTGAATCCCGCTATAGCAGCTTAGTCAACCATCTGGGCCAGAGGGGCTACCTCTTCATTGCACAGAGGTAACCCGCCAAGAGGCAGAGTCACTTGACCCAAGTCTCGTGCAGTGGAAGAGCTACGTCTAGAACCAGGACTCTGAAGTCCTACTGTGGTTCTTTTTTCCCTAACGAGGGGAAGTCATAGTTTAAATACAACAGGAGAGTTCATCATTTAAAGGAAGCCCATGGAAGGTCTCAGAGCAAGTGAGAATTCTCTCATAATTTGGCAATCACTCCCTATTTTGGGGCACTGTCTTTCATTAGAAAGGTATATTTGATGGATAGTACCTTAGATTCAGCCCCCATAGCACACTGATTACCTCTTCTGCAACAAGTTGTTCCACCTCATTAACATCTCTGGAGTCAAAACCTCTTCGATCTCCCTCATTTTGCCTTGGTTAGGGAGAATGAAAAACACGGTTGCGTCTCCTTTGTAATCCATCCGTAGCACTGAGCAGGGCAAGTATCTGTCATGAAGATACCAGTGGTGCTCCTGGTCCTGCAGCATCATGGGCACCTGGACTGTTGTACTCTCATCAACATAGAAGTCTTTGGGAGTGGTCCTTGAGGAAATGAATGGTTTCTCCCACAGGGCTGAAGGGAAGATGAAAAGAAGGTACAGGACATCTGCGGGCCACAGAGTCAGTCCTCCAGGCAGGGAATGCCACCTGGTGTTCCGAGCTACTGAAAGAGTCGCTCCAGATCCTGCCCTATGAGCTCATCACGTTGTCCCATTTTGACCATTCAAAACCTGACATGCCTGGGGAATGGATTCCTTAGGCCTCATTTAAATTTAAAATGAGAGATAGCAGAGGATGTTCATTTTCTAATATGTGAATAGGATTGATAGAGAAGAAACCAGGGATGCTGGAAAGAGGGGCTTATTGTTAGGTAAGCATCCTTGAGAAGGAGGGAGGAGATGGCAGAGTGTGAGCAGAGGGGTTGGCCTTCCGTGAGAGGTGGGTCACTACTGCCATGATGAGAGGAGGATGTCTGAGCTTGTGGGTTCAAATGCAGGGAGGTGAGTAGATTTGGAGGTGAGTACATTTGGAGGTGAGAAGATTTGGAGGTGAGAAGATGAGAGATTTCCTGTTTAACTGATTCTGTTTTCTCAATGAAGAGTGAGACAAGATTTTTAAGTGAAAGTTGTGAGTGGGGAGGACATTTGAGAAGGATGAATCTGTTATTTTAGTTGTTTTGGAGAGTGGAGATATATAAGTAGGATTACTGGACAGTGTAGAGAGATCAATGAAGATTTGCATTCACAAATATCAAGTGAGACCATCAGTCTAGTTGGATGTTTTTCTTCAACCACATTCAGCTGCTGCATGCAGATGTAGACTAATTAGACCTTTAGGTTTAAGCAGGTTTGCAATTTTGGAGGGTAAGTATGATAGAGGGAGGGAAAACCAAGGAAGTTAAGACTTCAGAGTATTTGCAAGGAAGTGACCACAATGATGGCCATGCAGTGTGAGGAGGGAAGCAAGGACAGCAAGCGATGTGCAATGAGGTGATGGCAGGCAGGGTGAATGGACTGAGGTCTCCATGCCAGGAATTTTGGTCCAGGGAAAAGCAAGGGATCTGGGATTCTAATCAATGTCTTCCTGACAGTGAAACCCGTACTACTGTTTCCCTTCCTTCCTTAGTTAATTTTTTTTTTAAGTTTAAAAGTTTTGCTATTTCAAAGCAAAGCTTCTTTTTTGGAGGTGGAGTCTCATTCTGTTGCCCAGGCCAGAGTGCAGTGTCACAATCTCAGCAACCTCCACTTCCTGAGTTCAAGCAATTCTCCTGCCTCAGCCTCCTGAGTAGCTGGGATTACAGGCATGTGCCATGAAGCCCGGCTAATTTTTTTTTTTTTTTTGTATTATTAGCAGAGACAGGGTTTTACCATGCTGGCCAGGCTGGTCTTGAACTCCTGATTTTAAGATACGCCTGCCTTGGCCTCCCAAAGTGCTAGAATTATAGGTGTGAGCCGCTACGCCCAGCCTCAAAACAAAAGTTTTTTAAAAAGTTTTCAATAGTGCATGAAAATTCCACATGCAAATTACATGGAATGACTAATTTGGCTGAATCATTAGGCTGAGAGTTGCTCCCTAGAATTTTGTTCCCTGTAAATTCTGGGTTCAAGCTGGTTAGAACTGTGAGATTTCAAAGTAAATTGCTCTCTGAAGGCCCTGGTGGTCAGATATGATGATGGTCAGACTCAGCAGAGCTCCAGTTTGCACCTGCTTGTCTCCAAGCTCCTTTTCCCAACTCTAACCCCACTAAACAACAGCAGCCCCAGGTTACCACCAGAAACTACTCAGTGATGCTTCCCTCCATGGTGGCACTCTGATGGCTGGATGAGCTTGGCATATAGATTCCCCTCCAAGCTCTGACTTGTCCGCTTGCATCGACAACTTTCTCTCTGTCCTTCCAACTCTTCTTTCCTCTAGACCTTCACTTTCCCAGCCACAGTTGTGTGGGGTCTAACTCCTATAACAATCTCCTTACCATTGACTTGAGATGGCTCTCCTTCTCTGATGAAACCCTGACTAATCCACACTGTACAAAATTGTTTGCACACTGTGATATCAACTGTGTGGACATATATGTGTGTGAATGGAAGGTAAGGAAAAGATGCTAAAACATTAACATTTGTTGCCTCTGAGTGGTAGGACTAGAGATTATGTCTACTTTCTCCTTTATGCTTTTACATATTTGTAAAGCTTCAAAATGAGCATTGTTATCATTAGATGAACCATAGTTGCTATTTATTGAGTACATAAAATGGTCAGAGGTCGACAAACAAAAAAGTTTGTAGAGATATTAACTATTTTAGGCATTGCAGATCATTCCATCTCTGCAGTAATGAATCAATCTGCCATTGTAGCACGAAATCAGCCACAGACAATACATAAATGAATGGGCCTGGCTGTGTGCCAATAAAACTTTATTTACAAAACCAGTGGCTGAACACATTTGGCCCAGGGGCTGCAGTTTGTCCATCTCTTTAGATCCTTTTAGGAGTATACACATGGGTTAATCATTTGATCCTCAAAGCCAACCTTTGAAGTAGAGATTTGTCTCATCCCTGCTTTGAGCAAACAAGCTGACTTGTTTGCACTGTTGGTAGAGGCTGAGCTCAGATATGAATCCAGCAATTCAATTCATGATCACTGGCTCTAATGCATTTTGTACGTTACTTTTATTAAGAAAATGAATAAGAAAATATGTCTAAAGATAGGAAGGAATGGAAACCTCTATACTACAGAGCCTTCAACATACAACATTCTAACATTGCATTCTCTGAGGGCTGCTTAACTTTATCAGACACAACCTTTTTACTTACCCTTTTGTAAAAATATATTTAACCAGTCAACAAATTAGGGGGTTGGAGGTGGGGGTGTGGATTTAGCACATACCAATGATCTGACTCTCACCTTTGAAGTAAATGTAATTCACCAGCACCATCAAGACGTCCTTCTTGAGCTCACTGACCAAATCCACAATCTTCCCTCGAGTTTCCTTCTTGACATGGTCATTGATAAGCTGGATTGTGCCCACAGTGTCATAGAAGTTGGTGTGGAAGAGTTTGGCCTCATAGAAGGCCGCAGTGTCATTCAGGAATTTTGCAAGGAACTTCAGGCTGTGGCTCAGGAACAGAGCACTGCCCACGTGTGTTTCCAGCCCATGATCGGGGAGGCTGAGAGTGTGCAGGAGGTGCTGGAAGCCCCGGTGGATGTCGGACTCAGACAGCTCCGTGAGGTTGAAGCCCAGGCCCTCAAGGATCTGACTGCGGCTATGTGAGCAGGCCCCCAGGGAAAGCATAGCGTAGGCAGCCGAGATGCTCAGCGGGGAGAAAAAGATGTTCTTCCCCGGGGTCTCCGAGGCGATCAGGTAGTAGAAGCGGAAGGCAAAGTCAGCATTGGCAGGGGCGATCTTGAGGCTGGGGGACCCCTCACCTGTCTCCAGAATCTGCTGGTGGGAGCTGTTACTGCAACTCTCACCATCATGCTCAACGTGCAGCTGGCCATGAGAAAGGGCCAGTAGTCCAACCAGCAGGAGGAGCAGGTAGTTGATAAGATGCATCCTCTGCACTCTCAGGCCTATGGGAGGGAAGAGAATGCCCAGGAAATTCCCCCAGCAGAACACCTGGCCCTGCTGAGAAGGCGGGCAGTGGGCCAGCACCCAGAGATCGTGAATGACACCCTCAACTCCTGCAGATGAGCTTGTGAAAGACAATGGAACGCCCACCACCCTCCACATGTGTGGTGACAGCAACACTATTGGACGGCAATGCTTTAGACATACAAGGCACACTCCTGGCGTCCATCACGTCATTGTGCTTCCCAACCATGTGAGCTCTGCACAGCACTAGACTCCATTCTCACCCAACAGAGCAGGAAACGAAGACTCCCAAAGTGACTCACCCAAGTCACCTACCTAACAAATATCCTAGCCAGAACCCACATCCCCAAACTCAGGTGCTGCTTCTCCCACACTTCTCTTTCAGATGAGTTGATTTCAGTAGCACAGTGATTTGGCATAGAGGATGGCAATCATCAGAGTTTATTTTAGCGTCTGCTCCACAAACATCTGTAGAGTGCTTTATATCATTTACAAACCACTTTCATGCCATTTAGTTTGACCCTCCCACTCCTGTAGAGGTCAGTAGAACTGGTCTTTGTATTGTTACCCCGTACAGATGAGGACATGGATGTTTAATAAGTGTCCTCACTTATTAAAGTGAGGATCAGGACAAAGTTGTGGGGATAGAATTGGTACCCTTTCCATAATGAACATCTGTCCAAGATAGGATGCTCCAGTTTCTCCCCCAGATCTGCTCCTGCCCCATCAAATGGTCCCACCAGTATCTGGTTGTCAGGCCAAAAAACCTCTAGCCTCCTATCCACCCACAATCCATTTAATCCACTTCCGTGGACTGCAGGGTTGGGTTGATTTTATTTTATTCTATTTTTTGAGACAGGGTCTCACTCTGTCACCCAAGCTGGAGTGCAATGCTGTAATCATGGCTCACTGCAGCCTTGACTTCCTGAGCTCGGGTGATCCTCCCACTTCAGCCTTCCAAGTAGCTGTAACCACAGGCATGCACAGCCACACCCAGCTAAATTTTTGTAGAGTCAGGGTCTCACCATGCTGCCCAAGCTGGTCTCCAACTCCTAGACTTTCTTATAGGTTCTTCAGCCTCTCACCCACTCCACTGTTATGATCCTCAACCAGGGCTCAGAAAACTTTTTCTGCAAAGGGCCAGATAGTAATATCTGTGGTTTTGCAGACCACACAGTCTCTGCTGCCACTACTCAACTCTGCTGTGGCAGCTGGAAACAGTCTCAGACCAGACATGCATGAACAAGTGTGGCTGTGTTTCAGTGAAACTTCACTTACGGACACTGAAATGTGAATTTCATATTATTTTCCTATGTCACAAAATGTTGTTCCTCTATTGATTTTTCAACCCTTTGTATATTTACCTTTTATACTTATCACTTATATTTTATATTTATACTTTGTTTCTTGCATTCTTAGCTCATGGGCGGTGGGTCAGATTTGACCTACAAGCTGTGGTTTGTTGATCCCTGACCTAGACCCTTGCAGAAAACTTTCTAGTCTTTCTGCTCTCTGTTCTCCACTCAGCAGTTGGAGGGATCATTTAGAAACATACATAGGACCGCATCACTCACAGACACACCTCCCCTCCGGCATGAACTCCCCAAGATCACCTGGATTGGGAGCCAGAAGACCTTGGCCCCCAGTCAGTGCTGCCCTGTACCAGCTGTGTGTCCCTGGGGGAGGTTTTTCTGGGTCTCCAGGCACAGTCACCCACCAGTGCCCATGGATCCGAGGTTGGGGACTTTCTAGCCTGAGTATTTCTCACCTCTAGAAAGAGTGACCACAAGTGTCCCAGCTTGCCTGGGACTTTCCTGGTTTTAGCACTGAAAGTATGTCCTAGAAGAATTCTCAGTCTTGAGCAAAAAAGAACAGTTTGTCACCCTCCCTCTAGAGTCTCTCTCGTCTCCATTGTCTCAGAGGGTTACTCACGGCACAGTCTGTCCTGGAGTGGACCCCCTGGGTAGCTGTCTCAGCTCTGTCTTGTCAAGCCCAGGAGGACTGGTCAAACCACGCCTTCTCAGTACCACCCACTGTCTCCCAACCAGGTAATTATTAACAGGCCATGGGCACAGCATTGCCTAGACAAGGAAAACTCACCAGAAGTTACTTCACCCTCTCCCAAAAAGACACCCCACTTCCCACCTGGGGAACCCCAAGAGCGTTCACTTCTTCATGTTTGTACAGTGCATGGAGGTTCGCCTGGTGCTTGGTGCTCCCTGAGGGCCCCAGGAGCCCCTTGGAAGGTCTGGTCTCCACCCGGCCCCTCACTGGCTATGTGAAGTTGAGCTCATTTACTCCCTCTCTGAGCTTCAGTCATCCACCTCCTACCTACAACATGAGGGGCTGGATCATACGGGGCAGCAAGCTCCAGCGCCTTCATAGACCAGATAAGGAAGACTCCATGGTGCCACGGTGGGGAATGGTGGGGATGTGGGGAGAGAGCCAGTTCTCTACAGGCCAGGCAAGACCCACTTGTGGGCGGGGCCTTGCAGCGGGGCCTCCAGTTTGCAATCCTGGACTCTGTGATTTCTGAGGATAGAGTCCACTGAGATCTCATAGGTCATACCATAAGGACAGTACATCCTAGGGCAAGGGTGGCATGGGGTGGGACGAGGAACCTCCTTTGGCCAGGAATTCAACTTGCATTTTTCTTCTTTAGCCATGGAATTGAACTTGTTCTCTCCCCAGTAATCAGTGAACCTCTGCACCCTTGCACCTTATACCCTCCTGGGGCAGCCATTTCTCACGCCATGTGGGGAAGGACTGCAGGAAGCAAAGTGGCCTTGGGTGTCCTGACTGAGATGACCTTGACCATTTAGGCATCCTCTAGCAGACTTTCTGGGTGTGTTTCCAGCTTGCTGGGCCTTAAGGTAAGTGGAATATATACCACTGAGCAGCACAGTGGGCTGGGATCCCTGAGCGATGGAGACACATGGGATGGCAGAGCAAGCACAAGCACAGCCCTGGAGCCAGCTGGCCTGAAGTCCAAAATGGGTCAACACCAGGACAAGAGAGGAAGCTGGTGGGTCAGGCAGAGTGAGAGCTACTGTCTCAGTGGATTCTCGCTTTCCCTCACTCATCTCTCTCTTTCTCTTGCCTACACACTCTAGGAGTACTATGCGTGGCCCATTTAGAAATGAGACAATGTAAGCCCGAAGACATTGTTAGCTCAGATTCCAGAGTCAGGGTCTGCACCGGGGCCACTGAACATGAAGCTCATGTTCCTTCCCAGCACCTGCTGCTCCTCCATGCGGACAGACCTTTCCTGCCACCAGAATAGCAGCTCCTAGTTTGCTCACTGCTGTACCATGCACTAGAGCAGAATGTGGTGCAAGGGACATGCTCTATGGATGTTGACTGAGTGAGTCAGTGAGTGAAAGATGGCCATGGACTTTTGCTCTGATGGATGTGAAAATACATCATTCCCCTTACAATGGTCTACAGTCTGGGGTTTTGCTCTTTCAGTCTTGCTTCTTCAGTGAGTTAGGGGCTGATGCTACAGATTCCAGGGGTTAGCATGTACTTGGCTGCAGCCCAGGGGATGGACAGCTTGTCCCTGCCATGAGCACACAGTCACTGCCCTTTAGTTCCTGGTGCCTGCCCCGGGACGCTCTGGACAGAAGTTGGGCTTTGGCATCAGACAGGCTCCCTCACTGCTGAGATGTGTGACCTCAGGCAAGTCACTCCACTTCTCTGAACCTCAGTTTTTCACCTGCCAAATGAGAGGCAATAATCACTAATCAGAAAAACTGATATGAAGGGCAGAGGCAGCGCCCTCAAACGTTCCGAGCCCCACATCAGGCTTCCCTTCCCATCCCAGCAGGGGTGGACAGCCAGATTGTCTGGATTGAATCTGGACTCTGCCACTACTTAAGTTACTTAACTCTGCCTCAGTGTCTTCATCTGTAAACTGTGGGTAATAATTGCCCCTAAATCTCAGAGTTGTCAAGAAGAGTCAGTAAACTGACATCTGTAAAGTCCTAGAATAGCATCTGGCCATAGTGAGTGCAGTGGAAGCGTGAGTTAGTCCGTCGTATTATTCCAGACAGGCTGTACATTACTCATTTATCCCCAAAGGTGTACACATGGCTGAAACCATGTTGTCAAACTTTTTTGGAGTTGTGGTCCTGATTATCTCAAGAAAGCTTTGAACTCTCCCTGAAATATGCACAGATGCATGTTTTACAATTTAGGGAGATTCTTGAATCCCATGAAGTCCATGCAGTCCCTGTGGGCTAGGGCAGTTATTTTTTCCTGCAAAGAGCAGGCCCATATAAAGGAAAGGTGGAAAGAACTCTCAGGCATGTAGTGGGAGCCACTGACTTGGACCCTGCAGGAGAAGGAAGGAATGACTGCCATTGGTGTGGCTGCAGGCTGGGCTCAGTCACTAGCTCCAGGCTCAGTCCTGCCTAGCAGCCTGGCTGCTTCTTGTCTTAAGGTCTCTGGGAGGGCTTCAGGATTGTTGAACCCTTGCCTGTCACACCTTGAAGGCCAAGCATTTCTTGTTAATCATTCGCAAGTTCCCAGAGGACAATGAATTGTGCCACAGTCATACGTGGGCACATCAGAACAGGCCTGGCCTATAGAAGATGCGTAGCAGAAGCCAGTCATTGAATGAATGAATGAATGAATAAATGAGGAGATGCCAAAGGCCCTGCTCAAAGGTGTTGCTCAGGTGTTCCAGTGGCAAGATCCTAAAATCTGCAACACTCTCGGCAAGTACTGGTTTAAGGAAGCGGGGATCAGCTGCCTGACCAGGAAGGCCAGGGTGGATATGGGGAAGAAGAGGGCTTGACCGCTTCTCTTTGCCCCTAGGAAATACCACTGGGCCAGGTGGGGCAGCTGCTGTGACACCATTGATGTCCCCGGCAGGGAGCCAGTTTTTCCAGCATCCCAGAAGCTGCCTGAACTGTGCTGTAGGCATGAATCGCACTCCCTGACACCTTCCTCTGCTCCACTGCATCCTAAATCATAGCCCAGCCCTTTCTCAATGGCTGTCTTGGCCTCCCATTCCAGCACAGGCTCCACTTATGCTGCCCTCCTGCTAACTGCTCCCAAACCCCTTCCCATTCCCTGGATTCCAAATGGAGCCAGGAATTTAATCTGCCCTTAAAAAGGCTGTCCTTGTTTTGAATTTGATTGGCAATGTAATAATAATGGTCATCATGAAAAATGTGGGAAAATAAAAAAATCTGGAAAAGAAAATAAAATCATTTGCAAACCTGGTATTCAGCTTATGACTAGACATAATTGGTTTCCTTCCAGTCTTATAAGAAATGAGTATGTGCTCATACAGAACAGCAACAACAAAGCTCTTCCAGTCTTGGTTTGGATGGAGGTACAAAGACTATAGATGGTATAGTCCAAAGAGAGCTCCATGCAAAAATTCCAGAGTAGGTGGTCAAGAACAGGTCTCCTGATTCTTAAATGCTTTACTTATGTGAAAGAGGACTGAAAAGTGGTGAGAGGTGGAGACTGAGAAGGAATTACAAAGAGGAAGGAGGGAAGTGCTTCCACCATGTTATCTTAAGAGTGCAGGACTTCAACAAAACACTCATGCAACACCATATATATCCCTGAAGTTAGAGAGGCTCAGGGGACTGGGGCTTGATGCTTGTCTGGAAATGCTAAAAGGTGTAGGTGGGCTGTTTAGACTCTTTAGGAACTCTACATCTAATTCTCTGTCCCTCTCTTAAACTCATCATTTTCTATCTGGCATTTAGATACATGGATACACAGGATACACATATGTCCTAGTTATGTATGGCTGGGAAACAAGCCACCCCAAATTTAGTGGCATAAAACAACAGCAGTTGTTTGTCATTATTATTGCTATCTCTACAGTTCTGGGGGTTGATTGGGCTCAGCTGGGTGGTTTTTGCTCAGGGTCTCTTATGAGGTTGCAATTGGACAGGAGCTGAGACTAGAGTCATCTTTAAGGTGGACATGCTTTCAGATCACCACATGTGATGTCCCTGTCGGACTATGGGCTTTTAGGAAGCAAGGAAAGTGTTTTATTCCTTTTTCTTCCTGAATTTGTGTCTTTCCCTCTAACTTCATAGCTTAGCACATTGCTTAGCACAGAACAAGTCCTATGTTAGGGTCTGTTGAATAAAAAACAATAATTAGACTTCATTCAGGATCACCCTGGTGGATGGGAGGCAAGACTAGATTGCAGCTCTGACTCGGATGGACAGAGCAGCATGCGGAGGCTTGCAGGGTGAATTTTAGTGCCAAAATGACTTCAAGAACAAACCAGGAATCCTGAGAAGACACACAGACCCTCTGAAGGAAGTGGACTGCCCCTGCAGAACCGGGAGACACCCCAAATACTGTGAGCACCCAAACTGCGGAAATGGGAAAGGGAGACCCTCCGCTATGAAACACGCATCCCTACTGGGGAAAATGAAGGCGTAGTTTGTGGGAGAAGTTTCTGACCTTACCTGGAGTTGAGTCAATTTAGACAAGAGAAATACAGGGGTAGAGGAAGCAGGGGAAAGGCCCTGGGGGCTCGCTGGGTCCCCAAGCCGGCTATTCCTGCCTGGCACCACAGGAGCCCTTCAGGAGGGTGGCCAGAGGTGTGGGGGAAAATGCCACAGGGAGAAGGAAGTCTCCAGCTGAAATTTGTAACAATTTGAAGAGGGTGAGAAGCTTCCTGGCCAGAACTCAGGGAAGGGTGCGAATCTTGTGTGCAGACTCCACAGGTGGCGGAAGAACCGAAGCCCTGTTCTTTCACAGTTGGGAGGTGGGTAACCTGGGGCAAGTTCTCAAGCCCTGCTCGCCCACTGCCTGGAAACAGACTCAGGGCTGTTAGCAGGGGCATGGTGGGAGTGAGACCGGCCCTTCACATTGTTTGGGAGCTAGGTGAGGCCTGTGACTGCTCGCTTTCCCCCACTTTCCTGACTACCTGCATGACTCAGTAGAGGCAGCTGTAATCCTCCTAGGTACACAACTCCATTGACATGGGAACCTCTCTCCCATCCCCCACAGCAGCCATAACAAGGTCCACCCGAGGAAAGTCAGAGCTCAGACACACCTAGCCCTGCCCCTCGATGGAGCTTCCCTATCCACCCTGATAGCTGAAAACAGAGAACATATACTCTTGGGAGTTCTAGAACCCCACCACCACCAGTTCCTTTCCATACTACCACAACTGATGCTCTCTGGAAAGCACCAGCTCCTGGCAGAAGGCCGACCAATAGAAAAATAGAACATTAAACCACCAAAGCTAAACATCCTCACAGAGTTCATTTCACTCCCCTGCCACCTCCACCAAAACGGGTGCTGGTATCCATGTGAACCCACAGACGGTTCACATCACAGGACTCTGTGCAGACAAACCCCAGTACCAGCCTAGATCCAGGCAGACTTGCTGGGTGGCTAGACTCGGAAGAAAGGTATCACTGCAACTTGGCTCACAGGAAGCCATATCCATAGGAAAAGGGGGAGAGTACTACATCAAGGGAACACAGTGTGGGACAAAAGAATCTGAAAAACAGCCTTCAGCCCTAGACCTTCCCTCCGACGGAGCCTACCCAAATGAGAAGGAATCAGAAAATCAACTCTGGTGATATGACAAAACAAGGCTTTTTAACACCCACCCCACCACCACCACCCCACACTAGCTCACCAGCAATGGATCCAAACTAAGAAGAAATCCCTGATTTATGTGAAAAAGAATTCAGGAGGTTAGTTATTAAGCTAATCTGGGAGGCACCAGAGAAAGGTGAAGTCCAATGCAAGGAAATCCAAAAAATAATACAAGAAGTAAAGGGAGAAATACTCGAGGAAATAGCATTAAAAAAAATCAAAACTTCAGGAAACATTGAATACACTGATAGAAACACTGATAGAAATACAAAATGCTCTGGAAAGTCTTACAATAGAATTGAACAAGTAGAAGAAAGAAATTCAGAGTTCAAAGACAAGGTCTTCAAATTAACTCAATCAAACAAAGACAAAGAAAAAAGAATAAGAAAATATGAACAAAGTCTCCAAGAAGTGTGGGATTATGCTAAATGACCAAACCTAACAATCATCGGTGTTCCTGAGGAAGAAGGGAATATTCTCTGGGAATAATCAAGGAAATCTTTCCCAGTCTTGCTACAGACCTAAATATCCAAATACAAGAAGCACAAAGAACACCGGGGAAATTCATTGCAAAAGATAATCACCTAGGCACATTGTCATCAGGGTTATCTAAAGTTAAGACAAAGAAAAGAATTTTAAGAGCTGTGACACAAAACCACCAGGCAACCTATAAAGGCAAACTTATCAGATTAACAGCAGATCTCTCAGCAGAGAAATCTACAAGCTAAAAGGGATTGGGGCCCTATCTTCAGCCTTCTCAAATAAAACAATTTTCAGCTAAATATTTTTATCTAGTGATATTAAGCATCAGCAAAAAAGCCAAAATACTTAGGAATATACCTAACCAAGGAGGTAAAAGACCTATATTAGGAAAACTACAAAACACTCCTGAAAGAAATCATAGATGACAAAAACAAATGGAAACACATCTCATGCTTATGGATGGGTAGTATCAACATTGTGAAAATGACCATACTACCAAAAACATTCTACAAATTCAATGCAATCCCCATCAAAATGCCACCATCATTTTTCACAGAACTAGGAAAAACAATTCTAAAATTGACATGGAACCAAAAAAAGTGCCTGCATAGCCAAAGCAAGACTAAACAAAAAGAATAAATCTGGGGGCATCACACCACCTGACTTCAAGCTATACTGTAAGACCATAGTCACCAAAACAGCATGGTACTGGTTTAAAAATAGGCACATAGACCAATGGAACAGAATAGAGAGCCTAGAAATAAACCCAAATACTTACAGCCAACTGATCTTTGACAAAGCAAACAAAAACATAAACTGAGGGAAAGGACACCCTTTCCAAAAATAGTGCTGGGATAATTAGCCACACATAGAAGAATGAAACTGGATCCTCGTCTCTCATCTTAATACAAAAATCAAGTCAAGATGGATTAAGGACTTAAATCTAAGACCTGAAACTATAAAAATTCTGGAAGACAATATTGAAAAAACCCTTCTAGACATTGGCTTAGGCAAGAGTTTCATGACCAAGGACCCAAAAGCAAATGCAATAAAAACAAAGATAAATAGTTGGGACCTAATTAAACTAAAGAGCTTTTGCATGGCAAAAGGACCCATCAGCAGAGTAAACAGACAGCCCACAGAATGGGAGAAAATCTTCACAATCTATACATCTGACAAAGGACTAATATCCAGAATCTACAGTGAACTCAAATACATCTGTAAGAACAAAACAAACAATCCCATCAAAAAGTGGGCTAACGATATGAATAGACAATTCTCAAAAGAAGATATACAAATGGCCAAGAAACATATGAAAAAATCCTCTATGTCACTAATGATCAGGGAAATGCAAATCAAAACCACAATGTGTTACCACCTTACTACTGCAAGAATGGCCATAATCATAAAATCAAGAAACCGTAGATGTTGGCATGGACGCAGTGAACAGGGACCACATCTGCACAGCTGGTGGGAATGTAAATGAGTACAGCCACTATGGAAAATAGTGTGGAGATTCCTTAAAGAACTAAAAGTAGAACTACCATTTGATCCAGCAATCCCTCTACCGGGTAACTACCCAGAGGAAAAGAAGTCATTATACAAAAAAGATACTTGCATACACATGTTTATAGTAGCACAATTTGCAATTACAAAATCATGGAACCAACCCAAATGCCCATCAGTGAGTAGATAAAGAGACTGTAGTATGTATTCACAATGGAATGTTACTCAGTCATAAAAAGGAATGCATTAACGGCATTTGCAGCGACCTGGATGAGACTGGAGACTATTCTAAGTGAGGTAATTCAGGAATGGAAAACCAAACATCGCATGTTCTCATTGATATGTGGGAACTAAGTTATGAGGATATACTGGCATAAGAACGATAAAGTGGACTTTGGGAACTTGGGGGAAGGGTGGGAGGGAGGTGAGGGATAAAAGACTACAAATATGGTACAGTGTATACTGCTCGGGTGATGTGTGCACCAAAATCTCACAAATCACCACTGAAGAACTTACTCATGTAACCAAATACCACCAGTACCCCAATAACCTATGGAAAAAAACAATAAAAATAACTACAATAGTAACTACAACAAAACCAGCTCCTGTTTGTTGAGTTTTTGCAATGTGCTGGGTCTTGTGTTTGATGATGTATTGACATTAAATCATCCTAGGAATCCCAACAGACATGCTTTATCCTCATTAAAGAGAGGAGGTGGTGGAGGCCCAGGGGGGCTAAATATCTTCCTTGAGGTCATACAGCTCCTATATGGGAAAACTTAGATTTGAACCCAGAAATTTCTGGTGCCAAAGTCCAAGCTCTTCACCTCTGCCTTGACTAGTACTATTAGAAAGGAAATGTAACCTCAACCAGTTGTGCAGCCACCCAGGGGCAGTCCCAACCCACACTTCCCTCTCAAAGAGGATTGGACTCTTTTCTTGGGTTATGTGGGTAAACTGAGTCCCCTGTGGGCCTGTGACCCTGCAGGAAGCTGTGCATCTCCCAGGGAAATTCTGCTACCCTGAGGCCACACCCACAGTCTCAGAGGCTAGGCCACTGCCCGGTAGGACCACAGACGTACTAGGAAACGAAAGAATTCAGCTGCTTTTTGCTCAAGACCAACATTCCTCAAAATGTGATGCTGGAGTCCTCCATAAGAGAGGTACTCGTTAATTATTTTTGGGACAGAATCTTGCTCTGTCACCCAGGCTGGAGGTCAGTGGCACGATCTTGGCTCACTACAGCCGCAACCTCCTGAGCTCAGATGATTCTCCCACCACAGCCTCCCAAGTAACTGGGACTTCAGGCATGCACCACCACACCCAGCTAATTTTTGTATTTTTTGTAGAGACGGGGGTTTCACTGCGTTACCCAGGCTGGTCCGGAACTCCTGGGCTCAAGCCATGCATCCACCTTGGCCTCCCAAAATGCTAGGAGCCACTGTGCCTGGCCTAGAAGTTGTAATCAAAAGCAAAGAACCACAGGCTTTCCCCCAAGTCTCTTGAATCGGAATCACGGGCGTGGACGTGCAGGGCGGGTCTTGGTGGGGGGCCTGCACTTAATGCTTTCCCCAAGGGAGTCTTCAGAATCACCCACCGCCTCAGGGCAAGCGCTTGGCGGGGCCTGATCGCTGCAGTTTGAACTTTCACCACCAGAGGGCGCACCTCCATTTCTTAAACGCATTGGCACCTCCTCCGCCTTCAGGCGCTCCTAAAACCGGCGCCCTGGAACTTTGGGTGGGAAACGGTGGCTTTTGCGTTTGGGAACACAGGTTTAGTCCTCTACTGTTCTGAAAATGTTAACACTGGCTCATCTAGCCAAACACCGCCTCTTACGTGAGGGACAGAACTTGACTAAGTCAAGTTAATGGAGGAGCTGGGCTCAAAAAGATTCGCAACAGCAGGGTCCACACCACACAGGCCCCTTCCTCTCCTGAGCTTAGACTTGTCGAAGGTTGGAGGGGAAAGAGAAATAGCCTCTGGCCCTGTGGGGAGAAGACTTCAGCAGGACCCTGCGTTCATTCCTTCATTGATTCTTGCGCTTGTTCTCAGCTACTTACTGAGCTCCTGCTGCAGTGAGCAAAATCACCCTGTTTTGGTTGGTGGGAGCCACCCCTGCAGCTGCACAGTGTGGGCGGGCTCTGAAGAGGAGAGCAGGAGCTGGGATTGACGGCAACCGGGACTCGCTCTGGCTGGGGGAGGGGGCCTTCAGGAAGGGCTTCCTGGAGAAGGAGCATTTGAACTGAGCAGAACGACAAAGAGGTACCAAGTGTGGAACAGTGTTCCAGGTAGGGCAATAGCATGGGCAAATGTCCTGCAGAAGTATGGAACATGGAATGATGATGGCTGTGTTCGGGAACCAGGTCACATCCAGGACACAGACGTGAGCAACCTTGACCTTAGAGAGCAGCAAGGACATGGTGAGGCAGCCTCAGGTGAGGCCATAGACCGTAGAGCAAGGCGAGGGAAGGGGAGATAGGGGCAGGCATCGTGGAGGAGGGGGCATTAGGTTGATCCCTATTTGGTTTGATTTGAGGACACTGATTCTGGCCATGCAGAGCAGGTATCACCTTAGCCATGAGGATTTTCTAATTGATGCTGAGCTGATGATTTCAGAAGGTGATGACATTTCTGAACTGAGGAGGGAGGGAGGGGAGGGCGATCTCTGTTCTTCAAGGGCCTGCTTCAATCCTCCAAACCCTATCCCTCTGCCCACTATGGCTCCAGCCCAGCCTTGTCACCCTTCCCACCCCAGGCTTCCTGCATACGCTGTGGTCTCTGTGCAGTGCTGACGAAAGTCCAGAGTCAGAGCAAACACCTGACCTTCTGCCCTGTCTTTCTGTACCCCTCAACTCAGGGCCTCCTAGGTCTCAGTGCTTTGGAGCTGTTGTGGATTGTAGCGTAAGGAGAGGAGCAGGTTTTCCAAACTCCTGTGTGGCTATGAAGGACTTGCAGCAGGCCCTTGGAATGCAGTCTGACTCTGTTTCTCGATGCTTGGCTGCTGACAGCTTTTAATCTTGGTTCCTCCCTCTCCGCTTTCTGCCCCACATCTGGGTCCACTGATGGGATAGCCCAGTGCCTCTCAAACTGTGCTTGGGAATTCTCACTCCAGCCCCACATACTAACCACCATAAAACACCAAGACAGTCAGTCTTCTTTCCGTGATTTCTCAAGCCATGTTCAGAGCACCTTAGGCAACCTGCCCTGCCGTCCTGAGAAGCCTCATAGTGTGAGCATTAGATCTTTCTATATCCTCGGGTGCATGTGTGTTGCTGTTGGTCTCAAAATCCAGATCCAGTTTGAGTGGGAGGTGTCCATCCTGCCTCTGGGTTGCAATCACCTCCCTTCTTCAGGATCTGCCCCCGATACCTTGCACAGTCCCTAAGGCCAGGGCCTGGGCTGTGCGTCTGTCCATGTATTAGTCCATTCTCAAGCTGCTAACAAAGACAACCCTGAGACTGGGTAATTTATAAAGGAAAGAGGTTTAATGGACTCACAGTTCCACATGGCTGGGGAGGCCTCACCATCATGGCAGAAGGTGAAGGAAGAGCAAAGTCACATCTTACATGGCAGCAGGCAAGAGACCATGTGCAGAGGAAGTACTCTTTATAAAACCATCAGATCTCCCGAGACTTACTCACTGTCATGAGAACAGCACAGGAAACACCCACCCCCATGATTCAATTACCTTGCACCAGGTCCCTCCCATGACACGTGTGGATTATGGGCACTACAATTCAAGATGAGATTTGGGTGGGGACACAGCCAGACCGTATCAGTCCCTCAGGCTGGAGCTAGCAGCACACCTGAATAATGGGCCACTGAGTCTCTGTCCTGGAAAGTGAGATTTGGACGTGAGGAAAACAGTGAGCAAGAGTCTTGAGTGCTGAGTTGTGGTTGCAGGAGAGCCTCAAAAGACAGCCCATAGCCCCCTGTGGCTGAGTCCCCAGAGCTGGCTTTTCTGTGATCCAGTCCTTCCATGCTCTGTGAGGCTCACCCACAACCTGGCAGTCCTTCCAATATTTTTGTTTATTTGTTTAAGCAATCCAAAAGGGTCTCTAAGATTATGTTTTTGTAACCAAAAGAAGTATAACTAGCACAGGTATTAGCATATTTCACAAGTTGAGCTGATATTCTCCCTCAATTTTGTCCTTAGTATTACTTTCCACAGCAAACTCATCCTTTATCTTAGTCCATCATTGTGCTTAGCCTTTTCGTGGATAATTGTAATCCTCAAATTAGTGGCACTGAGTGAGGCCTGATCCCATGGAGTATACATTTATCCAAGTCTTTTTGGTGGCATCTGGGAAGGGATTTGTCCCTGTGGTGGATGATATATGGCTTCAAGGCCTTTGCTGCTCTTCCCATAAAAGGTGGAGCCTATTTCCCCTTTCTCTGAGTTTAGACATCAGTTGTGGCTTGTCTTAACAATATGGGAGAAGTGATGCAACGTGAGGCTTAGCCTTAAGTTCTGCAGCTTCTGCTTTTACATGCTGGAATGCTCCTTTTGGGAAGCCAGCTGCCATGTATGAAGTCCGAATGATCTGAAACTGCCATGTTGTGAGGAAGCCCAAGCTACCGAATAGAGAGAGGGGTATCATGGAAGAACACTTAGGCACCAGACATGTGAGCAAAGCCTCTGTGGCCTTCCAGGCCAGCTCAGCCAGTCATGGTATGAATGCAGCTAAGTGAATGACTCTGGCTGGCACTACATGGAACCAAAGAACCACTTGGCTAAGTCCTGAATTCCTAACCCACTGAATCTTCAGCAAATAAAGCCGTTGTTGTTTTCAGCCACTGAGATTTGGGGTCATCTGTTACATTGCAATGGATTCTCCAAACAGTACCATACTTAAAAGACTTTTCAAGTCATTGTTCCTTTTCCTTTTTCTTTTTGAAGAACTCCAAAGCATAGCTCGCCTAACAGACACTACATAGCCCAACATCACACCTGGATAAATGATGTTCCCATGGACTAGAAGGCTGAGATCTGGAAAGGAGACGTGGGGCCAGTTACTTAATCACTGGTTATTTATTGAGTACCTACTCTGTGGCAGTCACTGTGCAAGGCTCTGGAAATTGAGCATTGAGCAGGACAAAGTTCTACCCTTGTGGAATGTATATTCTAGACAGAGTGGTGGGCAGTAAACAAATAAACAAATAATAAAATTTCAGCTTGTGGTAAGTGCCAGAAGATGTCCAGCGGGGAACAGGAGATAAAGAGTAATTAGGGGCAAAACGTCAGTGACGTCCACTCTGAGGAAGTGGCATCTGAACCAAGAGCTGCATGGAGGGAGAGGACAAACCATATGAACAAGCATGGCTGAGCATTTTGGGCTCAGGGAAGAGCACAGGTTTCCCAGGCCACACAAGAAGTCAGCAGCAGAAGGAGGTTGCTGGGGCACCTAGGCCACACCAGGAAGTCTCTGGAGAAGAGGTAGCCTCTGCTTCACTCAGATGCCACAGCACCCGCTGCCGTGGAAACCATCTTGCAAAGAAAGTGATGGTCTCTGGCTCAGCAGCACCATAGAAACGGCAAGGAGAGAGACGGTGAGGGGGTGAGTGCCGGGGGAGAACTGGGCGGTTGCCAACCTCCAATAGGTGTGTGGGTGGGAAGACGAAAGGCTTCAGAGACAACTAGCTGAGCATCACATACAGCTGAAATGATGGGTTTCACTGCAGGGATGACTGGGTTGGATGAGCCTGCTGAGAGCTTGATCATAGTAAGTTAAAAAAAATTAAAAAATCAAAGGCAAACAACCTAAGGAACAGCAAAGCTACCCACATGGTGGACTTGTGGCTCTCATGAGTCAGATGCCAGGCTGCCTGGACAGCGGGAGGGGATGGACCTGCCAGTGACATGCATTCCTGGTGGAAGTCGCTGCCTGCCCTCAGCTGGAGGCTGGAGAGGGGCCCCTCCCCACAGGGTCAGATCAGCCCAGCACAGGACACATTTACTAAAACACCGGGGTCCTGGCAGCACTGAGGGAGCCCCTCCCTAGGGGCGGTTCCTGGTGGAGGGAGCTGGAGAGAAACTGGACTGGATCATGGGGGTAGGGGAGTGGCTGCCTGAAGCCACCCAGCCGGGCTCAGACGAATGTCCTGGGAACTGGAGCCAGGAGGCCTGGGTTCCAGTTCTACGTCTGCCACTGGTCACTAAGTGGTCTTCAGCAAGTCACATTCTCTCTCTGGGCCTCAGTTTCCTCATCTGTAAATCAAGGTGACTGGACCAGCAAAGCGTTGTAAACTGGACCATCTGGGGCCAGGTCATTAACATGACAAGGAGGCAGGTCACAGGAGCTCAGAGGAGAGCCTGCTGGCAGCTTCAGGTGCACCAGGATCCCTGACCGTGCCACTGCCATGTATATCACCAGTGCCTGGGGCTGTGTCCACACGGCACAGATGCTCCTTGAATACTTGTTAGAGGTATAGATGAAACTGTGTGTCCAGTCTAATGACCACGTCAACGGATCTCCTGATTACACCAAAGAAGTTGGAAATTTGGGCATTTTAAATTATAAACTATCCCAATTTTTAACTGTGGGCCTCTAATTTCAGTAAGTTAGGGACATTTGTACATACCAAACAGTACAGGTTTGTGTACGTTCAGCTTAAAGATCTTCAAGGCCTTTTCCAACCCTGCATTCTTGGGGGGATGAAAATGTTTATGTCACACTTGATCCCATAAAGGATTTCAGGCAGCTTTGAAGACCTCCCCAATTTAAATTTAAAAAATTTAAAATTAGGCCGGGCATAGTGGCTCATGCCTGCAATCCCAGCACTTTGGGAGGCCGAGGCAGGTGGATCACCTGAGGTCAGAAGTTCGAGAGCAGCCTGGCCAACATGGCAAAACTCTGTCTCTACTAAAAATACAAAAATTAGCCAGATGTGGTGGCGCACACCTATAATCCCAGCTACCTGGAAAGCTGAGGCAGGAGAATTGCTTGAACCCAGGAGGCGGAGGTTGCAGTGAGCTGAGATCATGCCACTGCACTCCCTTTCAAAAAAGAATTAAAATTTAAAAGGCATACCTAAACAATCAGGAGAGATAATCAAAACAGAATGCTGATCAAAGCAATAATAAAAGAGAACAAAAGTAGAGGACTTACCCTACCTGACTTCAGGACTGACTACAAAGAACTGGTCAAGGAATCAGAACAGAATGCTGCAGCCAGGAGGCTGTGTGGACTCAGTGTGTAGAGCGTGCATGTTTATAGCTGGAAGGCGTCATGCAGCTATTTGCCTCCAAGTTTCCAAGAGACCAAGGTCAAAAGCCTCATTCTGGCTGTTATGATGAGAAAGGGATACTGGTTCTTCATGTCCCAGCCCCTAACCTGGAAGGAAAATTCTGACTTCAGAACGTCCTGTGGCTCCTGCTGGCTGCACACCCACCTTCTCCTGCTTCAGGACTGGACATGCCTGGGAAGGGCAGAGCCGGGGACCTGGGACTTATTCTTGGCAGCTCTGCCCTTAAATGAGAATCAAGGGCTCCTTCTAATCCATGCCAGGCTGGCCTCACCATTCAGGATCACCCAGACAGCACCACCTGGCCCTGCCAGGATTACCCATAGATTGCAGACCCCGCGGGTGCTGACTCAGCAGACCAGGACGAGGGGGGCGGGGAGGCCCAGGGATGTTTGACTTGGTCTCCAGGGTGACGGGATGCCCATAGGGTTTGGGGATTTCTGGAGCAGCCAAGAGCAGGCCAGCCCAGTTGTGTCATTGGGGGAGCTCAGTGCATGTCTCAGGGATGCCAGGACACCCCTCAGGTGTCTCACCAACCTCAAGACCAGCTCCCAAAGTGGCAGACGGGGCAAAGAGAAGCTGGGGTTGCCAAGAATGCCTTGGATTTAGGTCTAGATTTCGACCTAGACAGCTCTGCTTTTCCATCTCCACGCCATGCCTCTGTAGGTGTTCACACCCATGTGTAGCTGGTTACAGACAGGCCTGCACACACGTCTACCTGCAGTTATCTCTGTCTCTCTCTATGGACATGAGTGATTTATGTTACACAGAGAGCCATGCATGCATAGAGTACTATATGACACATGTGAACACACACACACAGAGGAGGACAGAGGAGATAGTAACTTATGACTTCATAAAAACAGGGCCCCCACATGCTAACATTGCTGGATTTTCTTCCTGCAGGAGGCCGGCGGGTAAATGGGCCTCAGGAAGTGGCAGTCAGGCCTCTGTAGGAGGCATTTGATTAAGGCCTGCTGGTGTCGTGCGGCATATCGTGTTTGGGGCATCTACAGATACAGAGGCATGGGCAGTGATGGCAGACAGAGGCTGGGGGTGCCCCTGGCGTTCAAGGCACACACATTCTGCAGGTGGCATCACACCATCACACGAGGGTCTTCTTAGACTTCAGTCCTGTCCTTGCAGACGGGCTGGAGGTCCTCCACAGGGGGACAGGGTCTTGTGCAAGCCACCTTCTTCAGGAAGCACTTTCTGGAAGCGAATGCTCTTTTCCTCTTGGTAGGCCCTGACCTTCAGGGCTCTCGGCAGACACCCCTGAACCTGGGATCCACACATCCTCTGTTGGTGGAAGAGCAGGCATGGGGAAGCAGGACTTTCGCAAGTTCTGGTGTTTAATCTGATTTGGGCGTCTACCCTGTCCACGTCCCCAGAAGCCTGTGGCAGGAAGTGCTTCCCTTCATGTCGCATGACCACGCAGGTGCTCTCAATGCAGAGGCCACTGTGGGAGGGTGACGTGTCAGTGCCTGATTCCTGGGCTGCAGTCAATACACTGCTTCTTCCTTCCAGTTGGAAACGCTTGTCTCAGTGAGTCATGGCACACGCTCTCTGCCTGCTTACCAGTACATGATCAATTCTAGGCCTTGGAGGGGACACCTCTGTCTCTCCTCCCATGCACCCTCTGGCTCTAGGCAGCTGTGCTGTGCAAAATTTGCAGCTGGACAGAAATTCCATCAAGTCAGGCCCTACCACTGCTGTGTGCATGCCCAGGGGCAGGTGATTTCTCCAGCTGGGACTCAGTTTTCACATCTGGAAAATGGGAACCACCCTTCCTACCACAGAGGCTTGCTCTGAGGATTAGCTGGAAGAAGTAACCTAAAAGAGCTTTGTGAATTTTCAAGTTTTGCCCAAATGTACGGCCCGTGGGTGCCCTATCTCCAACAGTTGTCACCCAAAGCACTGTGGTTGAAAGATGGCGAAAGTCGGTGCCCATGGTCCCAGGGTACCTTCCTTCTTTTCTGGGAGCTGCTACTCTGCCATTCACCAGGTCTCCATTCACTGACTGCAACATTGGGTCCTTGAGGGAGGGAGGACAAGGCTTTGGATTGCCAGAAGATGGCACAGAAATGTTTCTAAGGCGTCTGCAGATGCTGACTTCCCTGTGTTTCCTGATTTACTCTCAGAGCTGGATGACACTGGGGCTGAGAGGGACCTTAGAGCCATGGTTCTCAGCAGGGGGTAATTTTTGCTACCTCTGCGAACATTTCTGGTTTTCACAACTGCAGGGGGATGCTAGTGGCATCCGGGAGATGACAGGAATGCTGCTGAACATCCTAGCATGTACAGGACAGCCCTCCATGACAACGGATTATCCAGCCCAAAATGTCAATCATGCTGAGCCTGGAAAACTCCAGTTTACCGATAGATGAACTGAGGCCACAGAGGGGTAGCCTAGCAGTGTGTTGGCTTCCCACCGTGGTTTCAGGATGTGGTTACAGGATGGGAAGAAACCTCTTCGTGGCTGAGGTTTGAAGCACTGTTCACCATATTCTAAATAGTGTGCTTGTTAAGGAGTTGCATCCCTTCACACACTGTCTTGCGCTCACCTTTGTGATGGTCAGAGCTGGGGGGAGGCAAGGTCTTTTGGACATCATGAAATTAACTGGTCAATCAACAGACCTCCTTGTCCCTCTCTGAATGTTCAGGATGCCCTGCACCTCTGTGCTTTGCACAATCTGTTCACCCTGCAGCACAATCCCAGCGCTGCTTGCTTCACTTGACCCATGCATCTCCTTGAAGACCCTACTCAGACATCGTCCTTCTGGAAAAACTTTCCTGATTATTGACCCTGCCCTGGCCTGGGCTCCTCTCCCATGACACACTGCCCTTAATTGCCCTACTGTGTGGAAGCCACAAGCTCTGAAAAGAGGAGGGCAGGAGAATGGAGCTGGGTTTCGAAGAGAAGCAAAGGTACAGATGGAGAGGTGGGGCAAAGCAGGGCAGATTCCCGGGAGCTTGTTCCCCAGGACCTCAGCTTCTCTCTTTATCCCATGCACATACTTCTCACTCCACAAAACTGAGAGTTCTGTAAAAGCCTCAGAAGTTCCATCAACACACAAAGCCTGTGAGTTTGGCTTTATGTCCTTGGAGGTTCTCATACGCATAAAATATCTAGATGTATTTAACCAGGCTATCTCAGAACTGATCACATTACAGTGACCTAAGCACATTATATTTTTTAAAACAACATTTTGGGCATCCTAATTTCAACAAACGGGGTATCTCAGACACAGTGCCTGGTATTCTAATGGGCATTGTCCATACCTTTTGCTGTCAAACTGCATAATTGCCTTCGAAGATTAAAGCAAATGATTCGTTTTGTAGGTGAAAAAACTGAGACTTGGGTGAGGTAAGGTGGCCCGGGACGCACAGCTGATAGGTGACATGAGAGTGGAATCTGAGCTGGTTTTCACTCTTTCCAAGTCCTCTGGGTCCTAGCATCCACTTCCCAAGGTAAGGGAAGGGAAGTGACTAGAGCAACGGTTGAATGAAATAAAGCCCAGTGCATGACAGTATCGCTCTCTTCTCCACAACCCTTCCCCACTGCCACCAGCTCCACCATTGCTGACTCATGCTCCCTTTTATTTCCCAGGGGTGGTGTCTCCTTTACTGCTTTGGGGAAAAAAAAATAAACAAATTAACGGAAAGAAATGCATTTGCCCAGGCCTGCCACCTTCCACTGGGATATTTCTGGTTCCTTTCGTCTCTTCTTTGCCTCTGCCCTCATGGTCCTACCCCGGGCTGACCCTCCTCTGCGGGTTCACTTTCATAGCTTCCTGACACATTTCTTGCCTTCCATACTCTCATTGGCTCTAGGCTGCAGGCTGCTTGATGGCAGAGGGCCTGGTTTCAGTGTCTCTCCCCGGTGCATTCCCCAGTAGTGCTCAGGAAGTCAGCTCAATTGACTCCTCCACACTGCAGGTGGATGATGGCTGTAGGTGCATCTCAGCACCACGTCCTGAAAAGCTATTCTAATGGATAGGAGGTGGTGCTGAGATGCACCTACAGCCATCATCCACCTGCAGTGTGGAGGAGTCAATTGAGCAGTTCCCATTTATGAACTGGGCAGCAACTGAACGATGTCATCATGAGGTAGGAGCCCCACAGGACTTATTGTTAAAACTGCAACTACTTTTATACCAACCTGATAATATTTCCCAGTCTCTGATGGATGAAGTGAAAAAATCAGCAGGAACCAGCAGGTGGTGCTGAAGGCAACCTCTAGTTGCCCTCACTGCTCATCAGCATAAGATACTCCCACCAGTGCCATGATAGGTTACAAATGACACGTCAGTAACCCAGAAGTTACCACCCCTTTCCATGGCAACAACCTGGAAATTACTGCCTGTTTCCTAGAAAGTTCTAAATAACCCACCTCTCAATTTGCATTAACCTGCCCCTTAATTTGCATGTAATTAAAGTTGGTACAGCTGACTATAAAGAGAGTTGCCAACAACTCATGGGTTGCTGACTCTGGGTACACTGCAATGAGTTAGCCCTGATCACAAGAAGGAGTCCCACTCAATAAAATATTGCTAACACCACTGGCTCACCCTTGAATTCTCTCCTGGGTGCAGTCAACAACCCTCCTGGGCTAAGCCCCAATTTGGGGGCTGCCTGTCCTGCATCAATCACATCTCCCTATGAGAAGCATAATTGTGAGTGTTTTGTTGCTGGTTTGTTTTTGTATTTGTTTCTTCAACCCTCAGAGGCTGTGAGGTTGAGAAACCTTTGGAACTTTTAGCCATAGCCCCACGTTTCTCTCATTTTATTGTCTCATATTTTTACTAGGTAATGACAGCCTTGGTTGGGTTGACTTTTCTAGAAATGATATTGCAACAAGAGTTGTGGGTTTTTGGAGTTTTCCTCTGTGCTCCCCTGTCTGGTCTGTGCCCCTGCCTCCTGCTCCTGAGCCAGAGGAAGCTCCAACAGCAGCTGCCTCACCTGGGATTCCTTTCATTGTGTCTTGATCTGAAGAGAGGACCCTTAGCTTTCACTACATTCCTCAAGGAGTTGCTCACCCCAAAATGGAGAAGAATAACTAGCCAATTCCAAGTATTCAGGGGAACTGAGGACCAGCAAGGTCTGTGGTGGTGCAACGCTAAGTAAGGCAGGATGGGATCACAATTGTGTGAGGCTGAGATGGCTTACTCCCCCCTGCTCTCTCCACCTACATGTCATGGGGCCAGGTTGCTGCCATTTGCTGGGATAATGGCAGGTGGGAAAACAGAAGCAGAAGGTGAAAAAGGGAGTGACAGGAGGTAGCCAAAGCGAGCCAGAGAGTGGCTGCCCAGAGAGGGGAGCGGAGCATGGCAGGTCCCCTCTGGGAAGGAGGCATTTGAGCAGAGACCTCTGAAGCCAACCAGTATCTCTAGAAAGGGTGTGATCTTCAGAGGCTACAGAACAAGGTCAGAATCTCAGCTCTGGTTCTAAACAGCCAGTGATAGTTCAAGTCACTCAGATCTCTGAGCCTCAGATTTCTCACTTACATGTGGGGACACCTACCCCACAGGGCTGTGGTAAATGCAATAATCTACATAATCTGCAATAATCTACGTAATCCACAATAATCTGCCTGGCCCATAGCAGGTGCTCAATTGATGCTCCTCTGCTTGTGTCATACCTACAAGTTGCATTGAAAGCAAACAGAATCTAGAATGAGGGTGATGGAAGTCCTCTATCCTCTACCTGCTTCTGACCCTGCCTGGAGCAGAGTCCCAAAATAAGTACTCCCTCCTGCAGGCAGAGACAATGGGAATGTGGCTGGAGAATATAGACAGGGATGATAAGGGCTCTCTGGGATTGTGTCCTGAAACCCATCTAAGGAACAGATGGCATATACATAGACAAAAGATAGTACAGGGACAAGCTGAGGTGCTTTGTGAGATACCTGAAGGCCGGTCAACCATGCATCCATTCAGCCCTTGTTAAGTGCTTCTGTGTGCCAGCCGCATGCAGTGCTCTGGGAACACCATGCCAGATATAGTGCTCACTCAGAAGGAACTCACAGACTTTGTGGCCAACATTTGGGAAGGAGTAGGCTGTGCCACTCTATGCACTCCAATGTCTAATGGCTTCCTGTTCCGATTAAGATGATGTCCAGAGTTCTTAATATTGTCCAAAATCCATTGAATGGTCAGCCTCTAAATACTTTCCTGTTTCACTTTCTACCACCGTCCCCTTCACTTACTCCACTCCAGCCCCCACTCCAGAAACCCCACTTTCTTTCTGTTCCAACGTGCTAAACTCAGTCTACCCCGTGGCCTTTGCACATCCTATTTCTCCTTCAAGGGCAACTCTTCCAGGCTGGTCCTCCTTGTCACACAAGTCTCTGCTCAAGTGTGACCTCCTCAGGGACTGTCCATGACAGCCTATGGAAGGAGTTTGCCCATTCTCTGCCCAGAGTCACCCCATATCACATTGTCCCATTTAGTTCCTTCAAAGCAATGATCTTCACACAAAATCATGTGTCCATTTACCTGTTTGCTCATTTGCTGTCTTCCCTACTAGCATGTAACCTTCATGAAGGCAGGGACCTGCCTATGTGGGAGTCTCAGGGTCTCTAAAGCAAAGCATGCAAGATGATCCATTGCGGGATAGGAAGAAAATATAGAACTTTGTTTAACTTTTACTATTCTAATAAAAAAGAAAGACATTAATCTCTACTAATACGTAATAAATGGGTTGAGTCTGGGTCCCTCACTTGGTTCACAGGTCACTCAGGCACCTGCCATGTGCAGGATCTGAGGTATGCTGATGGGAGGGTGAGAGCCCTGTGGCTGGCAGTGAGGGTGGGAAGAAGGGTTGTCCTCAGTCCTTGGTTCAGCTTCCAACTATTGGCTCTCATTGCAGTTTCTATGTGCCTGGGTAAGTGTATTTACCAAATACATAGAATCTATTACTAGGGGTTAACTAAACTAACCCTCACAATGCACAACCCATGTCAAGAGATTTCTCCATCACCTGGGTGGACGTCTTCTACCGTCTGCACAAAAGCTAGCATGCGCTTCCTGTGTGGGCTCCCACCTCTGGTTCTGGGCCCTCATCAGCCACATCAGTTCTGACGGCCAAGCCATATCTGATAAGGAGTCAGCTAAAGCACACTAGAGGCCGCAAAGGCAACTGAGAAATCATATTTATAGCTATGATCAGTAACTCCACCAGGTTTTGACTGGGAGACACTGCTTGTTGCCTCTCCAATGGCCAGTCCTGCCTTTTTGTTTTGTTTTGTTTTTTAACAGAACTCTGGTTTTATATGGGGTAGCCATGTACCCAGCAAAAAAGCTACATTTCCCAGCTTCCCTTGCTACTAAGGGTGATCATGTAACAAATATGGCCAAAGAGAAATAATAGGACATCTCTTAAGGATTTTTGAAAAAGCTTTTTCTTTTATTTTTCTCACATAGACAATGCCCTTCCTCCTCATGGCTTCCTCCTTCTCCCCTTCTGGAATGTAGATGTGATGACTGGCGGTGTGGCAGTTGTCTTGTGCTCCTGAGAGAAAGGACAAGACAGTGATAAAGACTCATCTGTGACATCTTCAAGCTGCTGAAACAATACTGGAATATTGGAACTGTTGTCTTTCTGTTATGTGAGAAAGCACAACCCTCTAATTTGTTTAAGCGATTGTTTGATCAGGTTTTGCGTCCCTTGTGGCTGAACACAATTCTAAAAGATTCACTCCTCTTTAGCAAATGTTGTTGTATGAAATATTAGTTATAGTAGTGTGGAACCATCACAATTAGCCAACTATTTAAGAACTAAGCTTGACTGAGCATGGTGGCTCAAGCCTGTAAACACAGCACTTTGGGAGGCCCAGGCAGGCAGATCACTGGAGGTCAGGTGTTCGAGATCAGCCTGGCCAATATGGTGAAACCCTGTCTCTACTAAAAATACAAAAATTAGCCAGGCATGCTGGTGCATGCCTGTAATCCCAGCTACTTGGGAGGCTGGGCAGAAGAATTGCTTGAACCTGGGAGTTGGAGTTTGCAGTGAGCTGAGACCATATCACTGCACTCCAGCCTGGGCAACGGAACTAGACTCCATCTCCAAAAAAAACAAACAAAAAAAATTAGAACTAAGCTCAACATCTGTAAGTTTTTTTCAGTAATATCTAAAATCGTGTGTTATTCAATTTGGTATGTTAGAAAATTGTATCAATTTTAATAACACATTAAATATCTCTTTAAGCATTGTTATTAAAATGTAATACACATATGGAAACAAGCACATAAGTATAGAGCTCCTTAATTATTCATAAACCAAGTGCATCCAAGCAGACAAGACCCAGATCAGGAAAGAGAATGTGACCAGCTTCCTGGGAGAAACCTCTTTTGAGATTTGATTCTTCATTGTGAAAACAAAAAAGCTACACCCTGTTGGTCATAGAAAAATGACTGAAATAGTCTGTGAAAAATAATAGCATGCTAAAATAAACGTATTTGTCAGCAAATACTGTTTAATGATGCAGAGAAAACATTGTTAAAGAATCAAAGCAAATATTGCTGGAACGAATTTCTCATGTGGGCTGTTTGCTGTATGGTTGGGTAACAGCACTGATGAATCTAATATGTCTCAATTAGGATGCTTGCTAGAGGTTTCGATTCTGTTTCAGCTTTGGATTTTACTTAACTGTTATTTTTCCATGAAACCCTGAAAGAAAGTTGTACTGGAGAGTATGTATTTTTCAACACTGTATTATTTCTAAAGTCAAAACAATATTTTTACGGAAAAATGTGCAGGTACAGACACAGTATTTGTTTAGACTAGAATATACAAAGAATTCTGGGGTATGTTTCTAGAAATAAAACCGTATATGAAACTCTGTCTTTATATTTGCTGTAAGCAAGCTACAAGATATTATCAATGTGTTAAATTTTATAAAAAGAAGTCTTTAAAATTAAATCTTTAGAATTCTTTATAAAAAGATGAAGAGTCATTTTAAATGTCCTGATTTTACGAAAAGAATATCATAAAATGGAATCCTTACAAGAGGAGGAATCATGTGGAAAGCCCTGATACCACACAGAAATTTTCTGCTTATCTTGTGCAAGATACTCGCCAAGTGTGATCCTTAAAAATGAGTTGTGTATTTTTTCTTTCACATAACAAATATTTTAAATTTGTTAACTTTTTTTTTCAATTTGAAATGGATCCCATTGCAAAGTGTATTTATTCCCCCCCGCCAATTTCCTATCTCTCTGATATAAAAGATAGGCTTTTATTATGAAATTAGAAAGTAAAACTTTTCAAAAGACATAAAAAAAAGCCAGCCTCGGGCTTGGCAGAATTTTTTAAAAGCAAAAAAGTTTTGAAATCTTTTAATCTACTAAAAAATTTTTGCAAGCAAAGTGTTTTAGTGAATTTGAACCTGGGGTAGACTGTTGTGTTTGCTGCTCCTCCTTGGGAAAAGATTATATGTTGATCTTGCACAGTGAAATAAGTGCAGAAGTGATGTGATTACTTCTGGAAGTAGGCCTCACAAGCCATGCATGGCTCACCATGCTTTTCTCACCACTGCCACTAGCCACTACAGTTGGTGATATTTGGGAAAGATTTTGGGTTCCAGAGGGAAGATTATGTGGACCAGCAGCCAATCTGTGACTGACCTGTGGCATGAGCAAGAATCAACTGTTGTTGCTTTAAGACCCTGAAATTTCAGGCCATTTGTTATTGCAGCATAGTCTTATCTTTCCTGACGGATACATGACTTGTTGGTTAAAAATATAAAAATACACCAGTTGCCAATTTGTTGATAAATGCAAGCTGATTAAACTCCAAAAAGTTTAAAAAATAGAATCTCCAAATTAACAACAAAATCCTTTGCCTAGTCAGTGGGTCTCTTATCTTACTATTGGCAGTTGTTTCCTAGTCTGCCTGTCGTACTAGCCTGGGAGATCCTTGAGGGCATAGAGATGTCTCTTTAATCTTTGCAGTTCCAGAGTTTACCCCAGATATGGCACAAGTAGTTACTAAATTAAATGTTTACTGAGTAAATGTGTATGTGTAGAGCCTACTTCATCTTAGATCAGCTGTCTTCATTCTTCATAATTCAGTTTATTATATCTGGTATTTGCAAAGCCTTCATTCCAGGAAGTGGTGGGAAAATGGGTGTGGGTAGGTAGAGTCAGGGAATCTGGATTAATGGCTGGCTACAACATTTATTCACTGTGGCTGTGTGATTTTAAATGCATGGTCTAACCTATCTTACTCTCCTCAACTGTGAAATGGGTGAATGTTCATCTCACAGGGTTATTGAGGGGGATTGAATTAGTTAACATTATCAGAGAACTTTGTGACTTCCTATATGATGTTATAATTTTATCATCTCTTAAGTACTGTTGGGAGTACACTGGTTGCTTTGAATCTGTTTCTGTTACTGAAACTGGTCTATATGAAGGCTCTGGAAAAAAAGTCAGGAACTGGGATAGAAGGTTGTATCACGAACAAAATAAAAGAAACAAATACTTCCCCTGTGTTCCTATTTAGCTGAGTGGTGTCATTAAACTTAGTACACGCACCTCTCCATTTCTCCCACAAAGCCCCGACCCCTGATCTTTCCAGAGGCGGAATTGTCAAATGCTGCTGGGAGTGCATGCTGGTCCCTTTGGGAATTAATAGTACTGCCCTTCCCCAGCGTGCCACTGAGCATGTTTTCCCAGGGCTTGTCCTTCAAAGCCTTTCCCACTCCACATCCCCTCTACAGGCCCACCCTACTTTGCAAAGCAGTTCTTTCCCAGGGCTGAGTCACAGGGTGAGGAGGAGAGGCCTGTGGCTCAAAATTTGGTACCTGAAGTTACTTTTTTACTCTGATGTAGGAAAAAATTTAATCCTTTAATCTTTGCCAGTGTAGCAAAGAATGCAAATCCTTTAAAAATCATACGTGCAAATGCAGCAGGAGAATAGGGTCTGGAGGCAGGGAACCTAAGGCCAATTTGTATGCACTAACTTCCTAGAACTGAATCAAAACGAAAACCCCAACTTTGCACGCATAAGTAACAAAAGAATCAGAGGCTACTCCCTTTGCAATCCCCCCTCTGCTCTTTTTCTGAAAAATGTAAAGTATCTCTGATTGATTCCCTCTCACAACCAATCAGACTGGCCACAGGCCTAGTCTTCATTTGCATAGCACTATAGCTTTGCAACTCCACTTCAGCCTTTCATTGGCTCCCTCCTGCAACCAATCAGATTTTTGCATAAAGTGTAACTTTGTAACCTCACTTCAGCCTCTGATTGGTCACCTTCTGCAATTAATCAGACTGGTTGTGGGTCACTACTTCATTTACATGGGGTGTTAACCAAGTAACCAACAGGAAACCTCTAGAGGGTATTCAAACACCAGAAAATTCTGTAACCAGCACTCTTGCACCGCTTGCTTGAGCCTGTTCCCATTCTGTGGAGTGTACTTTTGTTTCAGTAAATCTGTGCTTTTAGTGCTTCATTCTTTTGTTCCTTTGTTTGTGCATTTTGTCCAATTCTTTGTTCAAAACACCAAGAACATGGACAACTCATTCTGAAGACCCTCCACCAGTAACACAAACAGCTGCTCCTTGAACAGCCTCAAAGGAGACAGTGGAGAATACAGACAATGCAGAGTAGGAGAAGCCTGAGTTTGAATTTTGGTTTTGTGTTTTATAAGTGGCATAACCTTAGGCAAGTCGCTTAACCTCTGAGCCTCAATGTCCTTTTCCATAAAAGGGGTAAAAATCACTCACTTGGGGATGAGAATTAAATAAGGTAACTCCAATATTATCACATTTTGCTGCTTTGCTGCATTTCTGTCTTTGCTGGCCAGTTCCCTCCTTCAATTATTCATTTTTGTGAAATTTCACGTGGGTTTGTAATTGGGGGACAAGGAAGCAACATACCTACACACTTTGCAGTCTATGCCTGACCCAAACAACAGATGCAAATGAACCAATTGCCAACAGACATTGAAAGAAGTAATATAATTGGCCACTGATCATTATGCACTTCTATTATTTACTGAATAGCTAGTGAAGAAGTTTGCTCTTTGGGAAGTTATTCTCAGCTCCCAATTCACAGCATTGGGAGTTGGCCTGTGGGAAAAGCTTTCTTTCTATATATATACCTTCCTTGCAACTAGGGAAAGATAATAGTTGCCTTATATTTGAATCCTAATAAATTCTCATAGTTTGGACTCTTTCTCAAATAGTTTATTTTGAACAGGAAAGTTCTAAATGGGGAAGATACATAAGCCTTAAACCAACTCCATCAGTGCTAGTTAGGGATGCTTATAGAGATCATATAAGAGAACTTCAGAAAAGGAGACCAGAAGGCTACATAGATTAGGTCTTAATTTGTTACAGTTCTAGCCCTGTAACTCAAAGTCCTGGATTTTGCTATATGCAAACCTTTTAAATAACATTATTTGATAAAATACATAATTTTAATTATATGGATAATTAACTAAATGAAACGTGACTTTTGTGTTCATTTCTAAAAGGTTATGTTTTTGTGTTGCCATCCCTAAAATTTATATTTTTTAATTGATCAAATTGAGCATATACTGTATTTTTCAACTTAAAAGGTATTGGAGGATATTAAAGCCATTTCTAAGGGGCTCAACCAAATGGGATAATCTGAAGAGAAACCCCTTATCTGGGGGCTTAATGATGTTCATTCATATATGATGTTTCCTTGGATCCTTGTTTTCTACCCCAGGAAGATAATCCCATGTTTTTCAATCTACCATTGTGAAGGTGAGAATGAGAGCAGCTAATAGTCTCAGCAGGATTATTCTGAGGCAAGCAATGGACTAAGGGTTATAATATGGTTATCTCATCTTGCAGGTGGCTAGTACCCGGCAGTAAACATGACCATGCAAGGTGACATCCTGCACCATGATCTTAACAATTGATGGGAAAAATCACAATTATTCTTTAATTTTGTCAAACGCCAACATTCTCTTACTGTTGGCTATAAATGGATAGAAAATGAAAAAAAATAAAACTAATATTTGTTTAGTACTCTGTAATTTAAAACATGGAAACATAGAGAATTAAAGTGTTTTATTTATTTGTTAAAAATACCTTATCAACAGCAGTCAGAGCAATGCTTGTCTTCTTATTGTATTCTTCATGATCCAGAGCAAGGATCTTTAACTTACTCCTTTCTAAGTTTAGATGGGCTTCTAAGATTTTAGCTTTTGTTCTTTTGATGTCATGAAATATCACTGAGAGTCTGGTCTTCACCAGGTTCCTCTGGCTGCATTATCTGTAAAGCCTTTCTAATGGTGGATGTCAACATTTTCATCACCAGCTATCTTTTTCATAACTCCATTTTTGTTCTATTCAGATTTCAGTTCTAGTATTATCATATTTTTCTGCTTTTCTGCATTTCTGTCTTTGCTGGCCAATTCCCTCCTTCAACTGTCCATTTTTGTGAAATCTCACATGGGCTTGTAATTGGGAGACAGGGAGGCAACATACCTACACACTTTGCTGTCTGTGCCTGACCTGAACAACAGATGCAAATGAATCAGTGGTTGACAGACATTGAAAGAAGTGACATGACTGACCACTGATTGTGATACACTTCCGTTATTTACTGAATAGCTAGTGGATAAATTTGTACTTTGGGAAGTTATTCACAGGTAGAACATTGTAGCAACTGAAATCTGAATGGTGTTGTTGAAAGACTGATGCTACTTAGCAAAATCATGTAAGTGAAATTCATTCACATTGGAACTGTGCAAAGGGGGAATGGTCTGTATTTGCTGAGTTTCCAGTGAGAAGTCTGAGCTCTGGTTGGTCGAAGATGTTACATCTAGGATATCTTTTGATATGGTTTGAATCTGTGTCCCTGCCAAATTTATGTTGAAATGTAATCCCTGGTGCTGGAGGTAAGGCCTGGTGGGAGGTGTTTGGATCATGGGGGCAGATCCCTCATGAATGGCTTAGCACCAACCCCTTTGTGATGAGCGAGTTCTCATGAGATCTGGTTGTTTAAAAGTGTGAGAACTTCCCACTCTCTCTCTCTCACTCCCACTCTCACCATATGGTATGCCAGCTCCCCGTCTGTAAGTTCCCTGAGGCCTTCCCAGAAGTCCAGAAGATGCCGGTGCCATGCATGTACAGCCTGCAGAACTGTGATCCAATTAACTCTCTTCTCTTTATAAATTACCCAGTCTCAGGTATTTCTTTATAGTAATGCAAGAACAGCCTGACACACCTTTCCTGGCAGTGTGGGTCCCTGAGACCCTGGGATAGGAGAATAGGAGAAGAAAGACGAAGATAGCTCTCAACAACTTGGCCAATACTATTATCTTCACGAAGTCAGGAAGTTTTATGGCAGAGGTTCACATCATACCCTAGTCTTCAATGCTCTCAGTCTTACCTATGTTTAGGTGGATCTTGGAAAGACCTTTTCCCTGAGGTGCCTCAGTGGGGGTGGAAAAGTTTTTTCTTTTTAAAAATAGCTTTATTGAGGTGTAATTGTTTTACAAAATACCCCTGCACATGCTTAATTTATATAATTTGATGAGTTTGGACATATGCATCTTGTGACACTGTCACCACAGTCAAGGTAATAAACATGTCCATCATGTCCCAAAGTTTCTTTGTGTCCCTTTAAGATTTTTTTAAAAAGAACATTTAATATGACATCTACACTCTTTACAAATGTTTAAGTGCACAATATCATATTGTTGACTATAGGCAGGGAGGGTAGATTTGGATGCAAAGCTAGTCACTGGTTGATGCTGAATTAGAGTCTCCTCATCACTAAATTTTCTAAGTTTTTTTAAGGTTAAGAATCACTAGCATTTTTATTTTTAAAATATTTTTAATTTTTATTTTAGGTTCAGGGGTACATGTGAAGGTTTGTTATAGAGGTAAGTTGTGTGTCACAGAGGTTTGTAGTACAGATGATTTCATCACCCAGGTAATAAGCATAGTACCTGATAGGTATTCTTTCTGATCTTCTCCCTCCTTCCACCCTCCATCCTCAAATCGGCCCCAGTGTCTGTTGTTCCTTTCCTAGTATCCACATATTCTCATTATTTAGCTCCCACTTATAAGTGAGAACACGCAGAATTTGGTTTTCTGTTCCTGCCTTAGTTTGCTTAGGATAATGGCCTCCAGTTTCAGGTTGCTGCAAAAGACATGATGTTCTTTTTTATAGTTGCATAGTATTCCAGTATGCCGTGGTGTATATGTACCACATTTTCTTTATTCAGTCTACCACTGTTGGGCATTTAGGTTGATTCCATGTCTTTGCTATTGTGAACAGTGTTGCAATGAATATTCACATGCATGTGTCTTTATGGCAGAATGATTTACATTCCTTTGGGTAAATATTCAATAATGAGATTTCTGGGTCGAATGGTTATTTCATTTTATGTTCTTTGAGGAATCACCACACTGCTTTCCACAATGACTGAACTAATTTACACTCCCACCAGCAGTGTACAAGCATTCCCTTTTCTCCACAATTTCACCAGCATCTATTATTTTTTGACTTTTCATGAACGGCCATTCTGACTTACGTGAGATGGTATCTCATTATGATTTTGAGTTGCATTTTTCTAATGATCAGTGATATTCAGTATTTTTTCATATGCTTGTTGGCCACATGTATGTGTATGTCTTCTTTTGAAAAGTGTCTGTTCACATCATTTGCCCACTTTTTAATGGGGTTGTTTGTTTTTGGCTTGTAAGTTTAAGTTCCTTATAGATGCTGGGTATTAGACCATTGTAGGATGCATAGTTTGCAAATAGTTTCTGTTTACTTCGTTGATAATTTCTTCAGCTGTGTAGAAGCTCTTTAGTTTACTTTAATCCTATTGGTCCATGCTTGTTTCTGTTGCAATTGCTTTTGGAGTCTTTCTTATGAAACCTTTGCCAAGTCCTGTGTCCAGAATTGTATTTTCTAGATTGTCTTCCAGTCTTTTTATCGTTTTACATTTTACATTTAAGTCTTTAATCCATCTTACATTGATTTTTATATGTGGTATAAGGTAGAGGTCCAGTTTCAATCTTCTGCTTATAGCTAGTCAATTATCCCAGCACCATTTATTGAGTGGCAAGTCCTTTCCCCATCACTTATTTTTTTCAGCTTTGTCAAAGATCAGGTAGTTGTAGGTGTGTGGCATTATTTCTGGGCCCTATATTTTGTTCCATTGGTCTATGTGTCTGTTTTCATACCGGCATCATGCTGTTTTGGTGCAACTACTGTATTAGTCCATTTTCATGCTGTTAATAAATACATACCTGAGACTTGGTAATTTATAAAGGAAAAGAGGTTTAATGGACTCACAGTTCTATGTGCCTGGGGAGGCCTCACAATCATGGTGGAAGGCAAAAGCTATGTCTTACATGGCCATGGGGAGGATGAGAGAATGAGAGCCAAGTGAAAGAAGAAACCACGTATAAAACCATCAGATCTCGTGAGACTTATTGACTACCACGAGAACAATATGGGGGAAAATACCCCCATGATTCAATTATCTCCCACCAGGTCCATCCAAAAACACGTGGGTATTATGGGAGCTATAATTCAAGATGAGATTTGGGTGAGGACACAGTCAAATCATATCAAATAACATGCTGTTTTTGTTACTGTAGCACTGTAGCATCATTTAAAGTTAGGTAACATGACGCCTCCAGCTTTGTTCCTTTTGCTTAGGATGCTTTGACTATTTGAGCCCTTTTTGGTTCCACACAAATTTTAAAATAGTTTTTTTTCTAATTCTGTGAAGAATTTCATTTGTAGCTTGATAGGTATAACACTGAATCTGTAAATTGCTTTGTGCAGTATGACCATTTTAATATTGATTCCTCCTATCCATGAGCATGAAATGTTTTTTCATTTGCTTGAGACATCTCTCTCTGATTGCTTTGAGCAGTTTTTGTAATTCTTGTTGTAGAGATCTTTTACCTACCTAGTTAGCTGTATTCCTAGGTATTTTATTTCTTTTGTGGCAATTGTGAATAGGACTGCATTCCTGATTTGGCTCTCAGATTGGATGTTGTTGGTTTATAGGAATGCTACTGATTTTTGTATGTTGACTATGTATCCTAAAACTGTACTGAAGTAATTTATTTAGATCAAGGAGCTTTTGGGCAGAGACTATGAGGTTTTCTAGATATAGAGTCATGTGGTCTGCAAACAGGGATAGTTTGACTTCCTGTCTTCCTATTTGAATGCCTATTCCCATTTCTTTCTCTTGCCTGATTGCTCTGGCAAGGACTTCCAATACTATGTTGAATAGGAGTGGTGAGAGAGGGCATCCTTGTATTGTGCTGGTTTTCAAAGGGAATGCTTCCAGCTTTTGTCAATTCAGTATGATGTTCTTTTCTAAGTTTTCACAAAGTCCCCATATTTCCCAGGGGAACTCCCATAAGGAAAAGAGAGGACCCACCTCAAGGCAGCAGAGACTATTCTGAAAAGAGAGATTCTAGTAAGGTGAAGGGAGGGAGAGTGTCATGGCCTAAGTTTGGTCATGTCCAGGTCAGGGCTCAGAGGCCCTGGGGCTCTGCTACCACCAGGCAGCCTGAAACAATATTTCCCTGGAGGATTTATGTTTCAGTTGGAGGTAGAAACTCAGGATGGAGAGATGGAGAGATGCAGCAGAAACAGAGTGGCTTTGGCTAAGCTAAGTCTTGCCTTGTGGGCCACAGGGGCTTGGAGTGGGAGTGCCTGGGTGAAGGAGACCTTTCCCAAAGGCCCTTTCCTTTGCAACCTGAGATGGAGACTTGGAGAGATCACAGAAAACAGGGAATAGTTTAGAGAGGAGAAAAAAACTTCCAGGAAACTTCATGATGCAAATGATCCTCTTCACTATTGTCAAATTTAATCACATATATTTCATTTGTTTGATGCTTTCCTTAAGTAAGTTTCTTTGGATGGTAAGAAGCCAACTGTTGCCCAAGGGGGGTCTCCTAGAACAAATGGATACTGATGCAATCCAGCCCTCTTCCTTCATCTTCTCCTTCTCACAACCTTTTACACTTTCTTCATTGTTTTGTTTTTCTGTATTGCTACCAACTGATTTTTATCCCCTCCTTAGTCCACATGGCAGGATGAAGCCACCAAGAGCTCCAAATTTATATCTCTTTCATTTCAGAGAGCAGTCACACTAAGCATCCCTTAACTTGGAGTCCAAATTCCTCAAGAAGGAGGCTAATTGACCCATCTCGGGTCAATCACTTAGATCAATCACATACAGAGTTTGGGGATACATTGTACCATGGTAGCAGCTGCCATAGTAAAGATCCAGTGGATGGAAAATTGAAAGTTTTCTGTTAAGGGGGTCCTCAGCCAACAAAAACAATAGGTATCAACTATCACTGCTTAATTTTTAAAATTCAGTGAACTTGCAGTATTTTATGAAATAACAATTTTTAATATCTGTTCATAAGGGGTCAGTATATGCACATTCCTCAGCTTCTTAGTGTAATATCTATATTTTCTCATAAAATAAAAGCAAAAAAATAGTGTCTACGGAAACTCCATGTCCATGTGTGTCTCCTCATTCAAATCCCTGATTTTCTGTTTTCCATGAATGAGCATGTGTAATAAACTGTTCTGCTGGCAACAACAATATTCTTTTGCCTGGTGTCATCTAGAGAAAGAGACCATGACAATGATCTGTTGTGTTTCACAGAGCTTTATAAATATGCTAAATTGTGTATCTACACATACACAGAATCGTGCCCTTTCATGGTTTAGAATGTGAATTATTCCTCAACAAAGCTGCTGAAGAAAAAGTCTGTGAGGCCGGGGGCGGTGGCTCACGCCTGTAATCCCAGCACTTTGGGAGGCCAAGCCAGGCAGATCACGAGGTCAGGAGATCAAAACCATCCTGGATAACATGGTGAAACCCTGCCTCTACTAAAAATACAAAAATTAGCCAGGCGTGGTGGTGGGCGCCTGTAGTTCCAGCTACAGGGGAGGCTGAGGCAGGAGAATGGCGTGAACCCGGGAGGCGGAGCTTGCAGTGAGTGGAGATTGCTGCCACTGCACTCCAGCCTGGGCGACAGAGAGAGATTCCATCTGAAAAAAAAAAAAAGTTTGTGTAGGCCGGACGCAGTGGCTCAGGCCTGTAATCCTAGCATTTTGGGAGGCCGAGGCGGGCTGATCACGAGGTCAGGAGATCGAGACCATCCTGGCTAACACAGTGAAACCCTGTCTGTGCTAAAAATACAAAAAAATTAGCCCGGCGTGGTGGCGGCCACCTGTAGTCCCAGCTACACAGGAGGCTGAAGCAGAAGAGTGGCCTGAACCCAGGAGGCAGAGCTTGCAGTGAGCCGAGATCATGGCCACTGCACTCCAGCCTGGGTGACAAAGCGAGACTCCATCGAAAAAAAAAAAAAAGTTTGTGTAATCATCCTCCCGACAAATATATCTTGATCATCCACCTCAAGTCAAGCACTGTTCTAAGCCCTGGAAGAAGAGCAAGGAAGCATCTTTCCCTGCGGAGATTACATTCTAGTCCGCAGAGGAGACAGACAATAAGCAAATAAACAAATATGGTGATAAGTGCTAGTGGGAAAAATAAGGCATAACAGGGGATAGAATTAGGGGATTATGTGCTATTTGTTACATACAATAGGTCATCACGGGAGACATCTCTGAAGCTAGCATTCGGGCAGAGGCCTGAGAAGGTGAGCAGGTGGTCTGGAATCCCCAGGTTACAGACCTAGGAGCAGCTCCAGGGGGCTCACACTCCAACCAGGGGTTCTACATGGTGACCCACAGCTTCCTCAGAGGCCAGCCAGTCAGGTGCCATGGCAGGATGGGTGGGGTGTTCCCTCCAACCCTCCACAGCCTGTCCTGTAATCAGAGAGCACCTCTGCTTTGCCTGTGCTTGTTTTATTGGAGCTCCATGTAAAATTCTCTTTGAAAAAATGGTTGCGCTGCAAAATCAAACATTGAAAAGAACAGAACTGGGTTTTGGGATGGGGTAGGAGAAGGGAGGTGGCCTTTTTAGAAAATATTATGCTAACATGTGAGTGAGACTAGGATGAAGGCATAACAGGTGTTAGGAACTGAGATGTGTCTCCTCCAAATAAAAGAGGGGTTGAGTTCCTAATCCCCAGCATCTCCGAATGTGATCATATCTGGAAATAGATTCTTTACAGAGGTAAAGTTAAAATGAAGTCATTGTGAAGCTATCTTTCCAAAGAGGGGAAATTTGAACGCAGAGACAGAAGTGCACAGAGGGAGATGACATGAATACGGCCACGTGATGGCAGAGGCAGATATTGGACGGATGCAGCCACCATTTGAGGAGCACCAGGCATTGTCGTCACCACCATAGGCTGGAAAGAGGTAAGGAAGGGTTCTACCCAGAGTCCCGGAGGGAGCGTGGCCCTGCCCACACCTTGCTTCGGACTTCCACCCTCCAGAACTGAGAGACAAGTGTCTGTCGTGTCAGCCTACCAGCCTGTGCTCCTTGCAACACACTGATGCTGCAGGGGGCACGCGATCCCAGAGCTCGGAGTGCTTAGTTCTGTGAGCAGGTGAGGGTGGAGTATGGCACAGGACACTGGACCTGAAGAGGGGCCACCTGTCGGGTGAGTATTGCAACAGCTGGTGACAGTGCTGAGGGCCTGCCCAAACCAGGCCCTCACAGTCAGCTTGGGAGATGTGGTCACCTCAAGGACAGGTGGCATCATGACCTGGTGCTGAGGGAGAGGGAGGGGTTAGGGTGATGACCAAGGATCTGGGTGGCATCCACTAAGATCATAAACCCAGGCACAGGAGTGGTAGTAAGGATTGGGGACAGGGGAGTCTACCTGGGGCTACTGGGGCTGAGGGCATTTGGGGAGGCATCCAGGTGGCAGTTGGGCATACAGGGCCAGGAGAAGAGTTCTTCCCATGTCTGGCTCCTCAACCTTCAGGACTCAGAATGAACATCTCCTCAGAGAAACTTTTCTGCAACACGGGAAGTTACCTCCAAGTTACTCTCTGTCCAATCACCCTGTCTGTTCCCGTAACATTTGCCATCATCATTCATTACTCACTTCTAGCCTGTGAGTATTGCTTCTTCTAGCCTGTCTCACCATTCTAGTCTGTGCATCCCACATTGTTTGCTGCTGGGTCTCCACTGCCCAGTGCAATTCAGCACACAGTCAGTGCTTCATTGGTATTCGCGGAATGGAAGAATAAATGGAGAAAGCCCATATAGCCAGCTGGGCTCTCTGGAAGCAGAGGCTGGGATGGCGTTTGGGGTACGAGATGTTTGTCAGGGATCCCCACCTAAGGGTGGAGCAGGCGGAGAAGTTGAGTTGCAAGGCCAGCCTGCAAAGCTTTGGCCTACTCACTCCTCAGCATGAGAGTGCTGCTCAGTTGAGTTCCCTGTTTGGGTCAAATGGCTGGACTTTCAATCTCATCTTGCTCAGCCCCTGGGTGATGCCTGCCCCAGGGAGGGCAGGTCCTGAACGAACAGGCAGCCCAACCACAGTCCCCGTGGCTGAAGGCGGTTCATCTCCACTCCTTCCAAACCCAAGCTGGACACACAGATCCACAGGGTCATGGACTGAAACCAGGACAGAGAACAAATGATGAGTCCACAAACAACCTGTGGTCCTTATCACAGGAAGCGCACAGGTCAAGCACTGTGGGAAAGAGAGAAGGGTGTCACCTCTTCTAACTCTGAAAAAAATCCAGGGAGGCTTTTGTGAGGTGGTGGAGTTTGAGTTGAAGAGTTTGTTTTGTGTGGATATAGGAAGCTGGAATGGAGGCAGCCCTGGGATGGCGAGCCGCCTCTTGATATTTATGAGAAGGGATGTGCAAAGCTTAGCTGCAGTGTGGACGTTCCTGGAAAGGTAGGTGGAGGCCCACAGATCCACATAGAGTGGGTTCTGGATGATGGGCCGCAGACAGCCTATCTGAGGACAGACTTTGTGAGAAAAGAAGCTCTTTCCCAGCAAGGCCATTGCATTCTCTTTTAAGACCCAGCAGGGAAGCAGAGTAAAACAGGGTCTGCTTAGGAAACTGGAACAGGGCAGGCCGAGTCAGGGCATGCAGATGGGAGGCTGGGCTTCTGCAGAACATCATGTTATGCAACTGTTCTAGAATCAAAGTCCCATTTAAAGAAAAGAGAAGCAGAGTTCGAGAGAATTTTGACATCGGGCATCTCTTTAGAAACCACTGGGAAAGACATTAAGGAAACAGGATCACAAGTCACCCACAAGGTGACAGAAAAATCTGTCTTCTACTACAGTCGCCCAGAGACAAAGCAGAGCTTTCACCTTCTAAGAAAACCCCTGATGGTCATTGCTGTCCCTCCAGGGTGGGAGATAGAGTTGCTGGCACATTTTATCCTTCTGATTAGAGATGGAACAATGGGGAAGGCCATTGGAGGTGGCACCACCAACCTGGAGATGATGTGGCCAGGCTCAATGCCACTTGTCCCCAGTAGGTCTCCCTGGGCGGGAGCAATGGGGTTGGATCTCATGTCAGGTGGCATTTCAGGTCCCAGAGGGGATTCTGCCTGCTGGTACTCCCCCGAGCTACACCTGCCTACTTCTCCCTACCCGCTCACCTCCTTGCAACTAGGGAAAGATAATGGTTGCCTCCCAGGCCTAAGCCTGACACACCAGAGAGTCTGGAGACTGTGGGCCCTCTGGACTGTCACTTAATCTTTTACTAGATTAAGAGTTCCATTGAGGAATTATGTGCATTTTTTTTCTTTTATTAAATTTCTGGGTTTGGAGACTGTCTTAGTCCATTTTCTGCTGCTATTCAGGATACCTGAGAAGGTAATTTAAAAATAAAAAAGATTTATTTCTTACAGCCGGGGGCTGGGAAGTCCAAGATCAGGTAGCCGCATCTGATCAGCTTCTTGTGAGGGCCTCATCCTGTGTCACAACTTGGCAGAAGACATGACAGGGCGAGAGGGGTACACTGAAAACCAAACTGACTTCTATTAAAAAACCCACTCCTGTAATAACCCATTAATTCATTAATCCGTGAATGGACAAATCCATTCATGAGGGCAGAGCCCTCATAACCCAATCACCTCTTAAAGGCCCCAACTCTTAACACTGTTACATTAGGGATTGTTTCAACATGAGTTTCAGAGGGAATGAATATTTAAACCACAGCAAGGACCTAATTATCTAGATCAGCCAACTGGCACGGTGAAGCCATAGATGAATCACAGACATTTCTTCCACTGGATTCCAGGTGAAGGAGGTGAGGCCATTGCACTTCCCCCAGGAGAGGCCTGCACGTGTGGCAGCTTGGGGGAACTTGGGTTAACCTTGTGTCCTCAGCGCCTGCCACAGAGCCAGGTGCAGAGAGGGCAGTCAGTAAGAACCTGTACATGGAGGAATGAATTAATGAATTGGAGAGGCAGGCCGAGAGAACAGATTACATCTAGAGCAGCCGTCTAGAGCAATTTTCTATTCCCTGTCAGAATGACCTGTTATCTCCTCCTGCTATATCTTTGTCTATCAAAGGTGACCTTCAAAGCCTTTTTTCTCACTCAGGAATAGAATAGACGACCAAGAAGAGTTCAAAGCTGGAAGTCCTGAAGGTTAAAATGTGTTTGAATTTTAAGAGGATGAAAGAGAATACAATAAAGAACTTTCTCTTTGGGGTCACACGAAAACTATGGTTCAAAAAAGAAATAATTTAATAATTATTTAATTATTAATTATTACTTAATATTATTAGGGTAAGGATTTGTTCAGTCTCTGCACCATCATCACAACCACCACCACCATCAACTCCATCATCACCACAACTATTATCACCACTGTCACCACCACCACCTCCATCGTCACCATCACCAGCACCACCATCACCAGCCTCTCCATTGTCACCACTGTCATCACCATAACTATAATCACCACCATCACTACTACCGCCCCAGTTATTATCAACACCGTCACCACCACCACCTCCATCACTGCCACCTCAATCACCACCATCATCTCCATCGTTACCATAACCATCACCACCTCCATCATCACCATCACTAGCACCTCCACACCACCATTACCACCACCTCGATCACCACCATCACTGCCATCTCCATCACCACAGCTATTATCACCATCATCACCACCACCACCACCTCCATCACTACCATCATCTCCATTATCACCACTTCCATCACCACCATCACTTCCATCACCACCATCATCTCCATGATCACCACCTCCAGCTCCATCATCACCATCACCAGCACCATCACCTCCCTCACCATCACAACTATTATCACCACTGTCACCACCACTACCTCCATCACCACCATCATCCTTTCCATCACCACCACTGTAACCACCATAACTATAATCACCACCATCACCACCACCACCACCACCACCACCACTCCCCCATTATTATCACCACCATCACCACCATCACTACCATCACCACCACCTCCATCAACACCACCATCACTATGACAACTATCACCATCATCATCACCACCACCCTTACCACCACCTGCATCACCACCTCCAGCTCCATCATCACATCACCATCACCACCACCATCACCACCACCATCACCACCAACTCCATCAACATCATCATCACCACAACAACTATTACTTCAATCACCATCATCACCTTCATCACCACCTCCACCACCATTCTCACCACCACCATTACCATCACAACTATTATCTCCACCATCACCACTACGAGCAGCACCATCACCACCACCTTCATTACCACCACAGTCAGCACCACCATCACCACCAAAACTATTATCACCATTGCAACTACCACCACTCTCACCACTACCACCACCACCATCACCACCAGAATTAATATCACCGTTATAACCACCACCACTCTCACCACCACCAACACCACCAGAACTAATATCACCTTTACAACCACCACCTCTCTCACTACCCCACACCATCACCACCAGAACTAATATTACCACCACTGCCAGCACCATCACCCTGTCCTCATGGAAAAAGTGACATGTAAACTAGACTTTGAAGCTGGGTCAGAATTTCCCAAGTGGACAAGAAGCAGGTATTACAAACCCAAGGCCCACAATGTGTAAAGACAAGAAGGGCTTGTCTGGGGTGGAAAAGGCTAAGAATGTTGGCCCTTCCCTAATGCAAAGGTAAGAGAGGCTGAACAGGTGGGTGGACTGAGGGTTTGGGGAGTGGTAGACATTCCATTATAATCACAACGTTTTTTCACTGTTGCTGTTTAGCAAACTTGCATTTTCTGTCACAGGCAAAGGAGTTTAGAGAGGGAAATAACACCTCTTCATTCATATGTTTATTTGTTAATTTGTTCAAGAGGCATTTATTGAGTGCCTTTTATGTGCAAGGTTCAAGGTTCAAGGGATATAGCTAAGAACAAAACCACAAAAATCTGTTTAAATGATCTCATTAACCCTCACGATAAACCTAGAATGTCTATTTTGGTATTGTTAGCAAATAAGGCTTCTAAGCCCTAACTTGAAGTTCATATTCTTCATGGTGGTCCCCGGTGGTCTCCGGTGGGGTGTACAAAGTCCATTTTACAGAAAAAAACTGAGGTGTGAAGAGGTTAAACATACTATCCAGACACATCCAACTAATCAGGAATATAGCCAGGATTCAAAGCCAAGCTGCTCTGACATCAAAACTCGTGACCTTTCCCTTTCAAAGTGCTGACTGTGATAAACGCATGAAGCTGTAACTTCAGACATCGGCCACTGGTGAGTTACGAGCATTGGGATATTTTTGACATTTAATTTGATATCCTTGCCAGAGACATGCTTTCATGCTGCTTTCTTTTCCCTCCTGCTTAAATGCAGGGAAAATGACAAAGTTCTCTCTTGCCAGTATTTTTCCATTTCCCTGTGAGAACACCACAGCCTCGCCGGGAAGTTTCCTGAGCACAACTGCCCTTGGCTTTCCCCAGCCAGAGGCCACAGAGGCTTTGAACACGTTCAAAGGGCCATTTCTTCCCCACACATTCCAATGCAGCCTTTCAGCCTGAACTATCTCTGGGAGACTGGAGGTGTCACAAGCTGGGAGGATCACTGGATAATTAGGGAGACTCCCAGGTGCCAGGCAGAGAGTCCTCACTAGCCCCCTGCCGGGTGTCTGGCTGGCATTTGAGGGGACCGAACATGGCAAGAAGCAAAACAGCAGCACCAGAAACCAGTTTCTTCATCTGAAACTGAGCAGGCTCCACTCCAGAACAGAACCCACAGATCCAGGCACCCAGGCCTTCTTCTTAAGTCTGGGAAATCATTCATCCCCAGGAGAAAAAACAGCAAAAGCTTCCAGTACTGGAAAAGGGGATGTGGGGAGAAGTTTTAAACAATATCAGCCCAATATGTGTGAAAGTATGGGGTGCAGGCATCCCCAGGTGTCAAGTGTCCAGATCCGCAGACACCCTGGAACGATGGTGATCAGTGTCACTCTCTCCAACTCCAGTGTCAGTCCTAAGGGAAGAGACCACGCTGGTGCACAGTCGGTGCCAAACCCATGTTTGCAAATGAATAAGGTGAGTGAAGTTATGGAGAGAGCTAACCAGAAATCTAGGAGGTACCTCTTACAGGGAAGAACCCAGGAAAGCCGCCATGCTTGCCTCGGGAGACAGAGGTGAGTAGCGAGAATATGATGCTCGCAAAAAGCCTCCAAAACACACATTTGAAACTCTCCACTGTGCTTCCTGCTGTGACAGGCACTGCCTGGGTGCAAGGCTGTGCTACACATGGTCCCACCCTCTGATACCTGTGATGGAGTGAGGAAGTGACACTCACACACATTTATGCTGAGAGCTGTGGAGTTATGTGTGGTCCTTGGCTTCTGGGACGCAGAGAGCCATGTGCTGTGCCCCCAAAGGGCAATTTCATTGACATTATGGTCAGCAAGTTCATTGCTCTTCCCCCAAGGCTTTTTCCTCCCCCGTGTTATCCCTATTTTACTAGTTTAATGCGTGTGTGTGCAATAGCTACGGTGACACATACAGTTTTTCCTTCCTGCCCTTCCTATAGAAACTGCCCCTCCCTAGGCGCCTGCCTGTGGGAGCTGTCATTTTCTCACCTGTTCTGCCCTGACCCCTGTGTCCTGAAGTGTTTGACCTAAACAGAGGCACCTGAACCAGGTGGGGATGGTCTGAGCCTTGGAATTAGGACCTGGGGTCAGAGAGTGCAAAGGCAATAGGTCTTAGGGACAGAAACTATAAGGTATAAGCTTTGGAAGATGTCGGGGGTGATCATTCCAGCCAGGCGTGTCAGCGTAGCTAAGAATTCTCACCCTCTGTGGTTCCAGATAACAGCTGGCTACAAGAGAAAGGTACTTCTGGTTTGGAAGGCAGAAGTCAAGCAGGAACGCTCTGAGGTTGGTGTGGGGTGCTAGCTGCTGCTCCCCTTCACCTGCTGGTGCACCTGGTGGTTGTGAAGAGCATCCATGCCAAAGGCTCCTCCAGCCCACATCAGGCCTCCTCCTCCAGTTCTCCAGGTCTCAGGTCAGGTGAGGAGCACTGGCTCCTTACTCGGGTCCCTGTGTCAGCCAGGCTGGAGTGAGAGATGTGGATTCAGGCTTTGACCAGGCCTCACTCTGCCCCATCTCATACCCAGGTTTTCTTCTCCCTGCCCACCTGGCTGACCTGCAGAGATTCTGGGCTGACCACCAGACCCAGGATGACAGCCTTCCACAGACCTCTTCCGAGCTCCTACCACTGGGGGACCTAATCCCTGCAGTAACCTCCATCTCCCATCACTCTTTGCAGTGTTGCTGCCCTGGTGGAAGCCCAGCTCATGGCGGAGGAAGCCAGCTTGCAGAGAGAGCGAGAACAGAGCCAGCACACACATTGGAGCAAAGGCAAGGGCAAATGGAAAGTTCTGGCGGCATCACGTCAAGGCTCCCATCCGAGGCCTCCCTGGACCCCACTCTCTCCAGGTGTAACCTGCTTGCTGAGCACCACCTTGGATGCTGCTGGCTGGTACATTCCCCACTTGCAAAACTCTGCGGGGCTGGGTTCATCTCTTTTCTTTCCAAATATCTCAGGAAGTGGATGGTTTTTTCCAAATTTTGCAGATGAGTAAAAAGAGTCTTCGGGAGGTGCAATAGCTTTCCAGGGATGAGGTAACTGGGAGCAGAGCTGGTGTGCAAACCCGGTCTGCTCAACTCAAAATCCACAGCATTTCCCTGCCCTGAAATGACCCACATCTGCACTCCTTGCCCACATCTGCACTGCTGGTCTTTAGCTTTTCGAGTATCAGCTCCCTGAGCACAGAACCTGGCTGTCCCTGCCGTCCCCAGCTCCTGGAGCAGGGCTCAAGTGTAGCAGCATTTGCTGTCTGTGCAGACGCAGACCCTGGGATATGGGAACGTGAACGAGGCTCTGTAAGGCAGGTGTCCCCATCCACAGCGATGCTGAGTGGGTGGCTCCCTGCTCCTTCACTGCCTCTAGACATGAGGGTGGGGGATGGGAGGACACAGGTGGATTTGATTGCCTCTCGCAGGGGAAGGTGATGTAGAAACTCTGGGTTCCTCCCGTTCTATGGCCACCTTCTCCAGGAAGCCTTCCTGACTACCCAGACAGCACTGAGTCTTCCTGACACTCTGACTCTTTTAAATCCTCACCATGCAGCATCCCCTTGTGATTCTGCTTCTCTTTCAGTCTATGGCTTGTCACTCCCAATCATCTGCCTCTCCCACAGAAACATGTCACATAGTTTCAGGATCCCCCAGGCATGTCACCTTCAGCCCAACATTGGTAACCTTGGCTGTGCTGGCCCTTGGGGACCATCACTCCAGCCTTAGCAGACCCTGACCCAGGTGTCCAACTCAGCCACTGAGTCAGGCCCAGCAGCAGGTGTGTGGCTGGTGGCTTTGGCCTTCTTTTCTGGCCAGAGTGCACCATGTCTCCAGCCACAGTGCGTTTCCTCGGTCCGTGGAAGCTGGCCTCTGCCTCGGGGCCCTGATTCATTGCGTGTTCTCCCACTGGGCTGCAATCCTGTCTTGACATCCAGCCTAATCTTTGCCCACATCCACACTCTCCCCAGCTCAACTGCACTCCAACCAGTGGCTGCAGAAGCCCTGAGTCAAATAACTACAGACTCAAAGCCCCACTACCTGCCACTCTGGCCACCAACTGCCACCACCTCAGAATTCCCTTGCCCTGCACTTCCTCTGAGCCCTTAGATCTGGGACATGGCCCAGACCAAGTCCCTGGAATAGAGCCACTGGCTCAGAGAGCATCTAGCCCCAACTGCCGGACACCTGCATGGACCCAATTGCACCCCACCCCCAATGCCCAAAACAAGCCCTTTCAAGCCACCTCCAAGGGCCCACCCAGGTCCCCACCCGACCCCAGCCCTGCTCAGTTTGCCCGCTTCTTGCATTGAGTTCTAAAGTTGTTCTCCCACCTCTGCCAGCCATAATTAGGAGGTGAGTCACAGCCACCAGGGGCTGGCACAGAGTACCCGCCCTGTAGCTGTGGCGTCCAGCTCTGTCACATGCCTGCAGCACACGAGTCCCATCTGGCCTGGCATGCCCAAGGCTGTCAGCGTGTGCCAGGAGGGAGACAGCTGTGGCTGGGAGAGGGGGTGGGTGTGGATATACTTGTGGAAATGCCTTGCCTGCCATGCCTGCAGCCCTTTGGGGTTGCCTCCAAAAACAACCATCTCTGTCATCAGAGCCATCACAAAATAATAATTAAAGTTATATAAGGATAAGAATAATAGTGATTGATGATAATAAAACAAGTCAACCACCACGGAGTGCCTAAGCTGCACAGTCCAGGCACAGTCCCAGAGCTTTGCACGAATTATCTCAGCCTCTCAAGAGTCGGGAGGTGAGTATTATTGCCCTCATTTCATAGGTGAGTAGGCTGAGGCACGGATGTGCTGAGATGTGGTGTGGCCTTGGGAGTCTAGGCCTGCACCATGCTGCCCTGCTCAAACCCATACCCTGTCTCAGGACTGTGAGTCCCCCAGGGAGCCACTGGAGCAACCTCCAGGCTGTTCATTCAAGAAGGGAAAGCATTTTTGGTCTTGAGAAGTAATGCAGAGGGCCTGACCAGGGTTGAAGTCCCACTGGTCAGGTTATTCTGGCATTTGGAAACACCACTGGAAGACAATAGCAGTTGTATGGTGTTTAGGTTTTCATCCCAGCGGCACAGATTTCAAGCTGAGCACCCAGTAATTTTTAAAAAATTCATCCCAGAGTGAGGGCAAATGAAAGCCATTGGTCTAGCCCTTGGGGACCTCTGCAAAATTCCAAAGTCACAGGGCAGCCTGTGCATGGGCGGTTACAGTTTACACCGCACCTTTTACAGTCACTACTTTAGTTTACCTTCCCAGTGGATTTCTCAAACATTTCCTCAGTTTTATGGGTGAGGAAATCAAGATCCTAAGAGATGAAGTAACTTGAGGAGGGTTACACGGCTGGGAAACAGTAGCCATGGAGCCCTGAATCCAGATTTTCTGTCTCTACATAGAATTCTCTATAGTCTTTTCCCGCTCTCAGGTCCTCCCTCCCTGCTTCAGATTCCTGAGTCTCTACTGCTTCTTGGTTTGCACTGCTTAAAGGTATCTGATATCAGCCACTTGCATCTTGGTATTCTCTCTCCGAAAGTAATTGTCCTTCATTTTGTCTTGGATTATAAAGGCAGTTCTCTGTAAGACGACTGTCTGGTATTAGCAAACAAGCTGTGGCAGCTCAGAGCATGCCCTTGCAAATAAGGGTGACCTGCTTACAAGCCCACACTTCGTTTCTATCAGCCTGCTTTCGCTTATCCTGGAAGGAGAGCTGAAAACCTGGATGACTGAAGGGAAACTTCCCTTCTTCCACCTGCATGGGGAGCCGTGGGATGGCTGCTTCCAGAGCTACACTCGGTATCACTCCTCATTCTCATGCTTGTGGCTTGAGCTGGTAATGGAACCCATTTGGGAATGCATGGAACATTCTTGGAGAATACACTTGTGGGCTTGTGTATTTCTTCACTATATCTTCTCTGTGACTTGGCCCTTTCCTCGGTCTTAAGAAGACAACCACTCTGTTTTCCCAAATTTCTGAAAGCTCAGAAACGAGCTTTTCCCATCCTTAACTGTATAAAAGCACACAAAATAGTCAGAAGTTAGATGTGAACAGATAACCCTATTTGGGTAACTACTGACTATCCATCCAAATTCCTTCTGAATTTCAAGGATCTCAGCCATCCTTAACATTTGATTTTTGCTGTCTGATCCATTGTTGATGGCACATGTTTCATCTGAGGGGAAAGAATGGCGCTCCTGGGCTCCATCAGTGTTAGGCCCCCAACACCCTCACTCCTGATGCTGGAGGATGAGAATGGTGAGCAGAGTGTGACTTGGATGAGCAGAATCAGCTCCCTGTCATCATGTTTATCATTAGTAATGATACATTAATAGTAATTAATTACTATCTTATTAACTACTCTTATAACTATCGCTATGATTACTACTAATTGGCTTTAATTGATCCTCTCCACACGGGCCATTACATTTGATAGCACTGCTAACAATCTGATGAAATGAACGAAGCAGGTACTTCGGTAGTCCCATTGGACAGATGGAAATAGTGAGGCACAGAGAAGTGAGGTGACCAGGGTGAGGTGGCCCAGCCTGCTATGGCTGTAGGACCTGTTCTCCACCTCAATGTCACAATGCCTCCCTGAGATGGGACCCAGTGGGGGATGGAGCTGCTGCTTTTTTTGTTTGGAGGCCTTAATTTGATTCAATATCTGCCCCTCATGGGTGCAAGTGATGTTGAACTCACCCCTCCACAGAATTCTTGTTTTGTTTTGTTTTTTTGAGATGGAGTATCACTGTCACCCAGGCTGGAGTGCAGTGGCGCAATCTCAGCTCACCGAAACCTCTGCCTCCTGGGCTCAAGCAATTCTAATGCCTCAGCCTCCCGAGTAGCTGGGACCACAGGTGCGAGCCACCACCCCCAGCTAATTTTTGTATTTTTAATACAGATGGGGTTTTACCATATTGGCCAGGCTGGTCTCAAACTCCTGACCTCAAGTGATCCACCTGCCTTGGCCTCCCAAAGTGCTAGGAGTACAGGCATGACCCTCCAGTGTCTGTCCCTTCCCTGGTCTGTGAGCTTATGAGGACTTGGGTTATTTCTCTCTCCCCTGCACCTGGCTTGCTGCCTGGTATATTATAGACACTCGATCCACTTTTCAACTCACGTTCTGCCTCTTTGGAAGGAAGTAGGAAAGGAGGATGAGGGAAAGGCAGGCGAGAGAGGTGGGTGGGACACCTTTCAAAGGAGAAGTCAAATGACTGAGAGATGGAAAACTGAAGGTGGTGTCGGCCCCTGTTCTGGGCTGCATGAACCATCCCGACAAATGCTAGAGTGAGCCATTCCAGGAGCCAGCATTTAACAGCCACAGCTTTATATAGGGGCATGCAGGCAGCCCCAGAATTTCCTTGATTTCTCCCAAATTTTCTCCACTAGTGGTATCCACATTTTTTTCCTGCTTTTATATTAAGAAATTCTTGTGAAGCTGCACATCCATTTAATAACTATGTGACATTTGACAGATGACACACTATCCCAAACCTCAGCTTTCTAATCTGTATAGTGAGGCAATGATCCCTCACAGACTTGTAAGAATTAAACGTGTGTGTGTGTGTATATATATAAATATATATATGTATATATGTGCATGTGTGTGTGTGTGTACATGAGGTATGCACAGAAGTACGCGTACTGCTGAAATCAAATTGGTGGGCTACCTGAAAGTGCAGAAAAACATTAAATTATGCACTTTTTTGCAGTTTGTGATTTTCCTTCCATAAATATTTTTCTGAAATGCTCTTTTTAAATTTCAATAGTTTTGGGGGTACAAGTGGTTTTTGGTTACACAGGTTAAGTTCTTCAGTGGTGATTTCTGAGTTTTAGTACACCCATCACCTGAGCAGTGTACACTGTACTCAATATGTAGTATTTTATCCCTCACCACTCCCTCCCAACCTCCCCTGAGTCCCCAAAGTCCATTATATCATTCTTATACCTGTGCTCACAGCTTAGCTCCCACTTACAAGCAAGAACATACAATATTTGGTTTTCCATTCCTGAGTTACTTTAGTTAGAATAATGGTCTCTACCTCTATCCAAATTGCTGCAAAGGACATTATTTCATTCCTTTTTATGGCTGAGCAGTATTCCATGGTGTATATATACCACATTTTCTTTATTGACTCATTGTTTGATGGGCACTTAGGTCGGTGTTCCTTATCTTCGGAATTACAAATTGTGCTGCTATAAACATGGGCATGCATGTGTCTTTTCCATAGAATGACTTCTTTTCCTCTGGGTAAATACCCAGTAGTTGGGCCGGGCGCGGTGGCGCAAGCCTGTAATCCCAGCACTTTGGGAGGCCGAGACGGGCGGATCACAAGGTCAGGAGATCGAGACCATCCTGGCTAACATGGTGAAACCCCATTTCTACTAAAAAATACAAAAAACTAGCTGGGCGAGGTGGCGGGCGCCTGTAGTCCCAGCTACTTGGGAGGCTGAGGCAGGAGAATGGCGTGAACCCGGGAGGCGGAGATTGCAGTGAGCTGAGATCTGGCCACTGCACTCCAGCCCGGGCGACAGAGTGAGACTCCGTCTCAAAAAAAAAAAAAAAAAAAAAAAAAATACCTAGTAGTTGGATTGCTGGATCAAATGGTAGCTCTACTTTTAGTTCTTTAAGGAATCTCCATACTGTTTTCCATAGTGGTTGTAGTAATTTACATTCCCATCAGCAGTGTAAAAGTGTTCCCTTTTCACCACATCCACGCCAACATCTTTTTTTTTTTTTTTTGACTTTTTAATTACGGCCATCTTGCAGGAGTAAGGTGGAATCTTACTGTGGTTTTCATTTACATTTCCCTGATGGTTAGTGATGTTGAGCAAATGCTCTTTTGTTTAACATCCTCTGTTGTTCTGCTCTTCTACCAGCATCTAGATCTGGCTAGAATGACATTTAGCACAGACTTGGGTCTATATTATTTTAAGTGAAATTGGTTGACAGCATGACTTCCAACAGTTTGGCTTTCTCAGGCAACCACAGATCCAGTGCAGCCTCCTGTTGCCCATTGTACAGGTGGGTACACTGAGAACCAGAGGAAGGGATGGCTTCTCCAGCCACCAGGTGCATTATGGGTCACCTATGTCTGTTACCCAGACCACAGGCCCAGGCCCTCAGACTTCCCAGAGCTTGGGAGTGGGGTGGGCTTGGATGGATAGGCTGCCTGCTCCCAGGCTGCACCTGGGAGGTGAGACAGGGCCATGTGAACATCTATGCCAGGTGGCTGGTATTCTACCAGCCAGTGGCATACTGCTGGTATTCTACCCAGCAGTGCCAGGGTGCCCACAGCCATTCCTGTCCTGCCCCAGGGAAGGAATCTGGGGTGGAAGATTCTGCTCAAAGATCACAGGGATCAGGGCCTGTGGAGCTTGGAGGGGATGGAGTGTGTCACTCTGGTTTCTGGTGCACTCACCTTTATGAGGTTTACTGGCTGCCAAACACTCAGGTCCTAGAAGGCCAGGCCCTCATCAGTGAATCTACAGAGCACCCTGGGTGTACCTAGCACAATGCCCCTTGCTATTTGGGATGGGAGAGAAAAAGTAGGCCTGAGCTTTCCCAAGGGGCGAGGAAGGGAACTCCCAGACGCTTTGCTCTCTGAGTGAGACACTTGGCAGGGCCAATTAGCCAGGCTGATCCTGGGAAAGGGGTGGAGGTGGCAGAGGCAGGCTCAGCAGGTCGTTGGGCAGAAGTCCACCCAGTTTGTAGACAAGGCTTGAGGGGCTGGGGAGCCTAGAGGAATGCACTTGGAACCTGGAGGCTGCAGGACCAGGATGGAAAGAGGACTAGGAGGTTGGGATCATCAACACCTGGGGAAGGCCAAGGAAGACTAACCTGAGGGGAAAGGAGGAACCGGGGAGGTGAGGTTAGTCCAAGGGGGAGAGTGTGTGTGTGTGTGTGTGTGCGTGTGTGTGTTGTCTGCCTGTTTCTCTGTCTTAGAGAAGAGAACCAAGGGCCAAGGTGATCACTCAGACAGACATTCTTCATCCTTCTCATGCCTAGCTCTAGGGATGAATTACCAGTCTTGCCAAGAGTTCCATGGGTCCGTGCTGGCTGCCAAGATACTGTGGCCGTGCTTTCATTTATCATCTACCAGAAAGCTATCCATGGAACAAGGGATTCAGAACCAGAAGATCTGATTTTTGAGTCCTGAATCTGCTAACTGTCCAGCTATAGGAAACTCAGTTTTCTCATGTGTAAAAATGGGTCTAGCGGCACCTAAACTTACAAAGTTGGTGTGAAAAATACATAATGTCTGTGAATAACCGTATCTATTAATATGTGTATAGAAGTACCCTGTTCTGCAGAGACAAAAACAAAGAAGAAAATAAGATGAGGAAAATCAAAGCTGGCCCCCACCCACAATGATTCAATGCATATTTACCCACATTTTTTTTACCTTTTTGCTAATTGAGAAACACATGTGGTTACTTATTGACATATAAGAACTCTTCATTGTTAAGAACATTAGCTCTCTATCTTGTACACGTGTTCCGATTTGTGATTCCAAATTTTACATATTCTGTAGAGTTTTAACACATTGCGTAAAGATGGTATATTCATATTTGCCATCTTTTCTTTTCTTTTTTTTCTTTCTTTTCTTTTTTTTTTTCTTTTTAGTCTCGCTCTGTCACCCAGGCTGGAGTGCAGTGGCACGATCTTGGCTCTCTGCAAGTTCCTTTTCCTGGGTTCACGCCATTCTCCTGCCTCAGACCTCCGAGTAGCTGGGACTACAGGCGCCCGCCACCACGCCTGGCTAATTTTTTGTATTTTTAGTAGAGACAGGGTTTCACCGGGTTAGCCAGGATGGTCTCGATCTCCTGACTTCAAGATCTGCAGGCCTTGGCCTCCAAAAGTGGTTGTTTCCACTTTAGGTCTGTTACATAAAGCTGCTATGGACATTGCAGTACACATCTTTGTAAACCCGGAAGCACTCATTTCTGTTGGGCATATACCCTGAGGTACAATGAATGGGTCAAAGGGTAAGCATATGTTTACCTTTTATAGATCCTGCCAAGCAATTTTCCAATCAACACGTTGGTGTCGGTTTGCACACCCACCCGCAGTATAAGAGAGTTCCACTTGCTCCACGTCTTGGTGTTGCTAGTCTTTTTAATCTGAGCTGTTCTAGTGAGTCTGTAGTGAGTTCTTCCTGTAGTTTTGTTTTGCATATTTCTGCTGATTAATGATGTTGAGCACCTTTTCAGATGCTTATTGGCCATTTGGATATCTTCTTTTGTGATCTATTTGTTCATGTCTTTGCTTAGTTTTTAAGTTGTTGTCTTTTTTCAGTCGATTTGTAGAAGTGCTTAAAAACAGGCGTGAGCCTTTTATCAGGCACAAGACATTACACATACCACTCCAAGCCTGTGACTTGCCTTTGTACTCTCTTAGGTACTTTTAGAGGAACAAGGCTCTTAATGTTAATGAACTTCCATTTATCAATTTTTAAAAATGGTTAATACTTTCTGCCTATCTCGTGGTCACGAAGATGCTCTACTATCATTTGATACAAATTCTAGAAGAAAATATATTATTATTTGTGGGTTTTGAGGTTGAAAAATATTAAAGACCAATAGTTTCATATAGCTCAATCTAATACCTTTCACATTTAGGTCTGTGACTTCTCAAATTAGTTTTTGTATGTTGAGTAAAATGGTCACTGTTTATTTTTTTCCTGTATAGACATCCACCGGTTTTTTCTTTGTTTTGTTTTGTTTTCACCACTCATTGAAAGGATCATCCTTTCCTTTGGATTGCAGCAATGCCCTTGTCACATATCAGGTGACTTCCTGTGTGGCTCTTTTGGATTCTCTAGTCCATTCCATTGGTCAACTTGTCTGTCTCTGTGCCAATAACTTAATGCTGTAGCTTTATAGCCATCTTGATACCTGGTGGCTGAATGCTTTAAAAGACCTGGGAATCATCAGGTGGGAATCACTTGCTTTGGAGTGGGATTCTCAACCTCTAGTACTTATTAAATTCCCTGGAGAGAAGTTCTTGAAAGTACCCTCACCCAGGATTTATCCCGCCTCAACTAACTCAAAATATCTAGAGGAATGTTCTGAAAATAGGTATTTTAAAAGCTCCTAGATGATTCTAATGCACTCCCAGGATGGAAACAAATGCTTTAGAAATAGGTTATTCTCATTTTACCATTAAAGAATCAGAAACCCAAAGTCACATTTACAATTTCTGAAGGCATTAGATTGTTCACTCACTTTCTCCAGGATGCAAAATCCTTGATATACTTCTCTTGCCCTCAGTTTTCTCCTAGAGAACACCTACTTACCCTTCAAAACCCAGCTTAACAGTGCCCCATCTACGACGCAGTCCAGAGCACCCCAGCTAGGATCAGGTGCCTCCTGCATGTTCTCACCTCCCCAAGTTACCTCTACCTTGGCCCTTACCTAGTGTGACTTGTATCTCTGTGTTCTCCTGTGTTCCCATCAGACCAGAGCTCTTGGAGTTAGAGCATGGCATGGTCATTAACATGTTTCTGGCATCTGGGAGATTCAAAGAGTAAGGGTGAGGACCAGAAATTCCTAGCTCCCCCCTCACCCCTACACAAGGCAATAATGTAAAAAATATTCAGGCCACCCCTCAGCCTCCAGCCAGTGTCTTCGGCCCATTAACTTATAACAATAATCTCCCCAGGCTGGACGATCCCCTTCATCCTCTTAGCCCCCGATGAACACCAGGCATAAATCCATGGGACCTGAATCTTAACTACAGGCAGGCAGGGCAGCCTCAAGTCTAGGCTGAGGTCCCTTAATGGGCGCGTGGAGGGGGCTGCTCCCTCCCATGCCTATCTCCTTCAGTGCTCTCCACAGACATGCACCTCTCCAGGGCTCTTTTTCCCAGGCAGGATGGGCCCACCAAGGTGTAGCGCCTGGCTGGCCTGGGGCCTACCTGTGGCTACCCTCTTCCCATGGCCTACTGGCCTTTGGCACCGTCTGAACTCAGGCATCCCCAGTGCTGCTCGCGTCACTCAGTGGGCATCCCCACATTGGCCTCTCCCTGCATGTCTCCCGTGGGAATTTGCCCTGGAGCAGAGTGTGTCTGGGGCAGGCAGGGAGGCATGGCCCTCAGACTCACACAGGCCTCACCCTGTCATTAGAGGGCAAGGTTTTCCCTCCCAAACCAGGGGTACAGACCTGGATTCTGGGTCAGTGTCCACCTCGCTGGCTCTGATCTTCCACCACTATAGACTCTACAGTAACAATAGGACCATCTGCACTCTTTGGTCTCAACCCGTCCTTCTATCTCCTCTGCAGCCCCTTGGTGACCAGAGCTGGCCAGTGTGAAGTCTCTCGTTTCGCCATTCACATGGTGTCTCTGACCCACGCATCCCAGCAGGCAGGCCTTGCTCCCTGGGCGAGAGAAGGTGGTGGCTCGGGGGCTTCTTCAGGGGTACTTTCTGATCTGGGCAGCTCCGGAACCCACATCCCCATAGCCTTGTTCGTCTAGGCCCTGAGTTCATAGAGTTTGTGGCTGAACCAGGCCTGGGAATGAACTAGTGTTGCCTCTTTCCAAGAAGGTTTCTCTGGGTCGCCTGCTCTGAATAGCGCTGGGAAGGAGAGTCATGTCTTTGCCAAAAGCAGCAACCCAAAGGAAGGAAAAACACCACCCACAGCTCTTCTGAGGCCTCTGAGGTGCTTCGGTCAGATATGACCTACTGTGAAACACCACTCAATGGGGAAGACATACGTGAATGTTTTTTCTGCTCACTGGAGCTCACTAGACAAAGCAGAATTGAAGATAGGCATGTTGAACTTATTGCTCTTCCATCCCAGGATCAGTGTGTTTGGAAGGTTCCCAGGCATCATCAATGCTTTTCTCTCCAAGAGATAAAACTGAAGATAAGAATTTTATTTTATTTTAAGCCTTTGAAAAATTAATCCTAAAGTAGTATCTGTTTTTTAAAGACAATTTGGAAAATATAGAAAAGTAAGGGGGAGGCAGAGACAACAGAGCCCAGCCATAGTCTCATCACTCCAGCACAATAAATATACAATAGGAAAACAATTTGTAATTTCCATGATCATGAACTTTGAGATGAATTTTTAATTCCTGTTCTTCCTAATGGAACTTATGCGTTTAGTTGTCTATTTGTCTCTCCTGGAACTTTTTCCCCAAAGGACTCCATGTGAGCTAAGGTAACAGAGGAGACAATTTGGAACACATGAAAAAATAGCAAAAGAAAATGGTGAGGGATATATGGGAATGACCCCAAGAAACCCAGTTATCAACCTGTTCCTATGGGCAGCAATGACGATATTTGGGTTGAATATTCAGTATTAGGACTCCAGGCTCATCTACTTGTAGACTATTCTGACTTCCATACCCAGAGAGAGATTGGGAAACAGAGTCGTTGCAAAAGGTGTCTACTGGAGTTCATTAGGGAAGCCACAGCCCAGTGGGCGTGGCCGGTACAATATCATGCTGCTGCCTCCATGGGTAAGGAGAACTCCTGGGGAGGTGGTGTGGCCATCCCAAAGCCTCCATCACCTGCCCACTCAAGCCAGCTCATTTTATTGACCTTACTCTTCCAAGAGGCCATGGAAGTATAAATAATAAAGCAAGAAAGGCAGATGCATTTGGCTGGCTCAGTGGACTTCTGAATGTACTGTGAGTATGAGACCTTCCCTTTCAAAAGATCGAGTGCTTCTTGTCTATTCCACGCAAAGCTTTCTTCAGATTGAGGGAGGATATAGCACTATCCATAGGAGGGGGTATGAAAGGAAAATTCTAGAGGATCTCCAAAATCCAGGTAAACCCCTCTTGAGGAATTTGTTGAACGTCTTTGGCAGAGTGTTATGGATGTCTACTGCCTAGTGCTTTTCTAGAGAAAAAAGCTTCACGAATGTGGGGATGGGAGAGGTCTTGGGACATAAGTGGTGCCTCCAACTTGGGTCCACCCCTGCTGCATGATGCTGGCCACAGTCAGCCTTGTATGTGAGCTGTTTGGGAATCTTTCTGTCTCTCTGAGGACAGAAGCTGGATCCATCAACTCACTGATTCATGGAGAAAGTGAGGCCAAGGAGCCTGTTCAATGTATTTCTGCCGAATTGGCTTCACCAGCTGGATTCTCACCACTGATGCACATTGCAACCACGATGTCTTCCTTTGTCCACTCTGAGCCTCATTTCCCCCTTTATGGCACAGATAGTCCTGAAGTCGATGATCTCTCAGCCTTTCCAACCCACATATCCCCTCTTCTTAGAATGCAGTCACAGAAGGGGAGGAGGACCAGGTCAGACAAACAGCTGGAAAGTTCTCGAGGGTTTGGAGAAGGCTGTGGGGCTTGCTGGGCTGAGAGTCAGTCTGCAACATCAATATGGACCATTTCCTGGGCATTGCTGTAGTGTCCCAGTGCCTGACACAGAGTGAGGACTCAAACATATTTCTTAAAGAACGAAGGCAGAAATCTACAGGGCAAATTAAGAAGTGGAATGGGGACATGTGCTCCACTCTTTGTTTTCCCAGAAGGAGGAAAAAGTATATTGCTGTGGTCATCAGAGTTTGTTTACAGGGCTTCTCTTACTTCTAACAGGGGAGAGAAGATATATCTTACCACCACTTAGTTCTAAATGTGCTTTTAAAAATAGTAATTTAATTTCTACTGTATATTGAGTGATTTCTTCTAAAAGCAATATCAGTCCTTTAAAACAGGTGAGCCACAGAGCAGGCCTGGAGTGGCTCTTCAAGATGGGGCTCTGGTGAGGGTCTTTGTTGGTAGGCTAAGGCACATCTTTAGCAAGGATTCCCCAGATTTCTCAGCCCAAGGGAGGGCACCTAGTTTACCCAAGTGCTGCACACTCCAAGGGGCGCTCTGAAAAGGTTCTGAGGAAAGGTATCATCTCAGAGGGCCTGGGGTTCCTGGGGCAGGAAGGGGTTTCTGGAGCAGGAAGGGGTGCCTGGTGCATGCAGCCAAGTGTAGGAAGCATCTCCTCGATGAGCGGGGAACACAGTGGTTGCCTGAAGCTCACTCTGTTGGTTCTCAAGACTTGGGAACTTGTCCAAAGCATTCTAAACATTTTGGTCTCAATGGCTTGAAGAAGGATAGTGCACCAACTCTTTCTAGCCAGTCAGTTTCATCCCAGGGAAGAGAGGGAAGGTGGTCAACTATCAGGAGAGGAGTGACCTGCCCAAGGACAGGGGGAGGTTTCTCTAAAGGAAACTGTGGTTCCAAACCACTGTGCGCGGAGTAGACCTTCTGTAGCCTGTGTGTGTTCTCCCTGTTTAGGTATTGTTTCTTCAAACTGTGGTGATAATAGGGGAAGCACTTTGTAAATTTGGAAATATTATTATTGTTGAGTCTGCTGTCATCGTTCACTGTTGCTTCAGTTGGCTCATAGGGACGGTGTGGGAGGTGGAAGCAGTGCCCTCCCACAGGCAAACACCCTCTCGTGTAGACTTAAGCCACCTGTGCTACCTGTGCAGACGCTTCCCACTTGGTTTGGATCTGTCTTTAAGAAGAATGACTTCCGGGTCAGTGAGGCACTATTTTTTCTAGTCATAAGAGGAGGAAATTATTTTTCCAAATTAATAGGGAGCATGGGAGTAGGATGGTCAGAGACTTGAAATACTGACTATAGCTTTATGTGTCCTATGTGTACCCCATGGGGTTTGGTTTCTATCTTGTTCTCTTTTTTTCTTGGTTTTGTTTTAGCTTTATCTCTTTATTTATTTTGAGTGACAGCCAAACACACACAGATACACACACACGCGCGCGCGCATGCGCGCGCGCACACACACACACTCCAAACTAAAAGCCAACAAACAATTGCTCAACTCAGGAGAGCAACATATCAATTGATTGGGAAATAACCAGTTGCTCAGCTATTTTAATTGATGGAATTAAAAATTAGCCTACTCAGGTATCTAACCCAACTGACAAATTTGGGTCAGTTTAAAGCCTGTGATGATAGATGGAAAGGCCCAGAATTGGGCTGGTGTGGGCTGTTTGGGGGAGAAAGACCAGATGTTGGCACTCAGGGAGCCAGGGCAGGAGAACTGGTGGGGACGGTTGTGACATAGGCATGCAAAGGTGGGAGGGTGCTGAGACCTGGCCAGGCCAGGGTGTGGGCTGTGTCCCTTGGGGGGTGGGTGGTGGCAATGCCACCTGATCACCAGCATCTCATGGGGGAAGAAACCAAATTATCAACACCTTCCCCTCATTTAATAGATGAAGATACTGTAAGCCTGAAGGGTGAGGAGACTTGCCTTCAAACGCCTAACAAACACACAAGTTGGGGAGAACCACTATCCAGACCTGGAATTCCATAATCTGTTCTCGTTTCTGAAACTTGGCAATGTAGAGAAAACTTTAGGGAACAGCAACTGAACATCACTGTAAAGCTGTGTGTGCCACAAAGTGTTCCCGGGATGGCGCTTTCTGCAGGTTCCATCCCTGCTCCGGCCCTGCCCTGCCCGGCCTCCTCCCAAGGCTCCTGCCAGGCTTCTGAACGGCTTCCATGTCAAATGGCTGTGCAACCTGCTGCTGAGAATGTTTTCTCAGCTCCTTGAAGGACATGTCTTAACTTCTCCACTCCTAGGTACTGGGAACTTGCGCCCACTCTGAATAGCAGAAACTTCTGTTTTTAATGCAGGCAGCCTTTGTAAACATTGCAGTCCCCTAAACCCTGAGATGGAATCCTTCCCATTTTCTATTTTCTTTTGTTTATCTGAAGCGTCCTTGGGAATTTTACTAATTTCTCTTCTACAATCTGTTTTCAGACAGCCCATAGAGCCCTTGTTTATCACCAGCTCTTATTAAGTTTTACCAAAAGGTGGTTTTGGGGGGTAGAAGGTGCTTAGAGCACGCCTAGGTTCAGAGAGGGAAAGTGCTTTCTGGAATGTCACACAGCTGTGAAGGCATGAGAGCAGAGCACAGAACTCCTGCTTACTTAGTAGTCCTGGCATTTAAAAAAAAATGTATCTGCCCGTATTTGTGACGATGTTTTTGGCTTCAAGAAATGACCATGTAACTCAATGTCACTGGGGGTCCAGAGGCAGGGTGTGCTCTGGGGCCAGCTTTTTCCATGGCCCCAGCTCCGGTTTCTCCTAAGAGCCCTTGGATGCATCCTCTTTGTGCTCTGGCTTTGCCTTTGAGTCACTTCCCCCATGCCGCAAAGTTGCTGTTAGTCCCTGCCTGCCCTACCTTCCTGCCCAGGATATCCCAGGAAAGAGACAGGGCAGCACCCCAACATCCCAACAAACAGTCTTGAAATCCTCCCTCATTGTACCTCTTAAGCCACATGCCCCTCCCTAAATAAGTATCAGGGCAGAAATTCCCACCTGCAATGATTGGATTAGGCCTGGCTCCTAAAGCAACCAGTAGCAGGAGAGCCGAGATGCCCCTGCACCAATCAGGCCCTCCACTGGAGTAGGGAGGAGCTTCTGTCCCTGAGGCACGTGGGCTGCCTGAGAGAAGAGTATATTACTGAAAGTAAGAAAAAGAAAGAGAAGATGAGGAGGAGAGGGTAAGAGGAGAAGAAGGAAAGGAGGGGGAAGAGGAGGAGAAGGAGGAGGATGATCTATTGGGAAGCTGGGAGAATGGATGCTGAGGGAGCAATGAGCATTATTCACTAGGATTTTCCAATACTATACTACAAACTCCTTGAAGACCTTTGTTGTGATCAAGGCTCTATCCACAGTGCTTGACATAGAAGGATTTGGACATGAAGAATCTGGGAACTGGGGACACTCCCAGGTACAGACCCTGCCTGGTGTTCATTCATCTGCTTATTCAGTCAACCAGAAAGAGCCAGCCATGGGAATTTAACTGCGCAGACCCTGTTGGTGACTGACCCAGTTCCCCTTTGCTGGTACTGCTGTGAGGGTTGGTTGCTGACAGCTCACAGTGACCTTCCCCTCTCCAGAAAATTGTCCTTGGCTGATAAGACCTAATTGACCCAGTTATGCACCATCACCTGCATCCAGAAGACAGATCACAGCCACCAACTGACTGATTCTGTCCAAAAGGCCAGCCTGGAGAGCCCTTCTGCTGTGGACCAGGCCAAGGCTAGATGTCACCTTGGCTCCTTCCCTTTTCCATCCCACTTCCCTCACTTCCTTACAGGCTCCTGCTGAGACAACTGCCTCAATACATAACATGCACCTAAATCCCCATCTCAGGTTCTGTTTCTAGGGAACCCAATCTAAGACAACCATGAATAGCCTTTACTGTGGACAGGCTGAGTCTTACCCATGAATTATAGATATATAAGATATAAATCACAGGAAGAAAGTAGACTAAATGATATAACAGATGACCAAGTAAAGAAATCTGCCTTCATTTTACATATGAATTGGTGTAACCATCACTGACAGTAGTATGTCCAACCAGAGAAATCAATAATTAGGCCAACATGGTTTTGGCATCTCTCTGCATCATTAGGACTGGAGATTAAGGGCAAACAGTAACTAAAAGTCTTGTCTCCCAGAAGCTCACAGTGCCGTTGGAAGATGTCAAAGCTGAGAGGTGGGTGAAAGAAGCAGCAGTCCAGCGCCAGGCAGACCTGGCTGTTCCTCTCCTGTGGCGCCATCCCCTTCCCTCCCTGGGAAGGGCGTAGGGAAGAAGGTTTCCTGGAGACCTAAGTCCTCCTGGAATGAGCATCCACCACCTAGAGAACATATGCACTTAAACAAAGGGCTTGATCTCTGCAAATTAGTCATGATTCTTTTGGCTGAAGGGGAAAAAATTCACCTCAAACCAGCCGACTCTAAAAGGGAAACTTACTGGCTTTTGTAACTTGGAAACATGGAAGTGGGTAGTAAATTGAGGTAAAGCTTAGTCCAGGATCTCCGAAGATGTCATCAGATGTGTCAGTCCATTTCTGTCTTTCCATCTCCCTCTATCGCTCTCCTCTCCTACATGTGGAAACCGTGGCCACATTCAGCTTCAGGGCTACTTCACAAAGCTAGCTGCCTCAAAGTTTAGGGACTTTTACATTCCCTTAGAAAGACACTGACTGGTCTGATTTTGGTCCACATTCTCGTCTTTAACCAGTCAGTGTGGCAAAGCAATGAAGGTAGGTCTGGGTCACACGCCTACACTATGGGGTATCCTCACTGTGGTCCAATGGAGGGGAGGAGAGCTGTTCCTCAAAGGAATTGCGACACTGTTTCCATAAAGAGGGTACAAAAACAAGAGATGTCTTCTACATTCAGTCCTCCTATTTACAAAATGTAGAAAGTCATTTCTAGTCCCCAGGGTGACTACAAAGGTTAAATGCTATGAACGGGTCAAAGCACTCACAAACTGCTATGTACAACACATACTAGTCACTGTATTTCTTCTTTCCTCTGGTCTTCCTCTGGGTAACTTGTGGGCAATGGGGTTATCGCATTCTTTTTCTCTGCTAACCTCAGGTCTACTACTCAACAAGATAGTCTTCAAGGAAAATGAACCCCACGCTGGGCCTGGCCATTTTTCTGGCTGTTCTCCTCACCGTGAAAGGTCTTCTGGAGCCAAGCTTCTCACCAAGGAATTATAAAGCTTTGAGCCAGGCCCAAGGGTGGAAGGAAAGGAAGGCAGCCAAGGAGCTTACAAGGCAGAACATGGATTTTGGCTTTAAGCTTCTCAAGAAGCTGGCCTCCAACAACCCTGGCAGGAACATCATGCTATCCCCCTTGAGCATCTCTACAGCTTTCTCTTTGCTGTGCCTGGGTGCCCAAGACAGCTCCCTGGACGAGATCAAGCAGGGGTTCAACTTCAGAAAGATCCCAGAAAAAGATCTTCATGAGGGCTTCCATTACATCATCCACGAGCTGAACCAGAAGACCCAGGACCTCAAAGTGGGCATCGGGAACACGCTGTTCATTGACCGGAGGCTGAAGCCCCAGCGTATGTTTTTGGAAGATGCCGAGAACTTTTATGGTGCAGAAACCATCCTTACCAACTTTCAGAATTTGAAAATTACTCAGAAGCAGATCAATGACTTTATCAGTAATAAAACCCATGGGAAAATTAACAACCTGATCGAGAATATAGACCCTGGCACTGTGATGCTTCTTACAAATTATATTTTCTTCCGAGGTAAGGCTTTTGGCATGTTGGTGTGGAACGAATAGGATGACCATTAGACTTGGGTTAAAAACCTGGGTTGGCCACTATTTGCTCTTTGACCTTGAATTCATATGTCATTTATCTCTCAGAACCTCGCTTTACCTATCTGTAAAATGGGTACCATAATACATAACTCATCATATGATTATCAAGATTTAAAGTGAAAATGTATGTGAAATGAGCTTTATGAAGTCTGTCATTTTCATAGTTAGTGATTATCCTAACACAACATTGGTTATAGAGATCGGAATTACATTTTATTCCCATCTCTTAGATGAGAAAAAAATTCAGAGAGAGATTAACTGACTTACTCCAAGTTACAAAGCCCATCATTGAGAGTCAGGACTGGAACCCATTTCTCTTGGCCCTAGCACTGTGTGCTTTCCAGCACTTTAAGCAGACACCTGAGATAGTGATTGTGTTGATTATGGTGATGGTGATCACTTGGTGGGTCTTCTTATATATAATATATATGAATTCTCCTTATCAGACTTTATATATTTCCCAGATCTGATGGAAAGAGACAGAAAAAAAAGACGGAAGAATGTTTCCAAATTTCAGCTTTATCCCCCAACACCACACAGAACACATATACACAGACAGGTTGGCCAAAATAGGTGAGAATCAGAGGCCAACACCCATCAGTCCAGATAAAATCACTGCTGGAGTGTCAGGAACATGGTACTAAATATAAAAAATTGAGGGTTCTCAAAATCCACAGGCAGATTGATGGCTAAAGAAGAAAAAAGGTGACCACTGGCAGTCTAAAACCTCGATGTGCCTAAACCAGAGAAGGAAAGGGGAGAATATGGAATTTCCTGAAATTCCTATGTCCCCTAGATAACAACAGGAATAACAGTGAAAATAACGATGCTGATGATGACTAGCACCTACTCAACCTCACTATACACAGGCACTGAGCTGTGCTGCCTTATCCTGCTACATGTCAAGGCATCCCTATGAGGTAGCTGCCAATATCCTCATTCTACAAATAAGAACACTGAAGTCCAGGGAGACTGAGACACTTACCCAAAGTTAACCCTTGATAACCTTTTGGACAGGTAGATAGAACAGTGAGGCCAGGATTTGAACTCAGGGAGTTGGCCCTACAATGAGGACTCTCGAGTAGCAAGTTTGAAAGACCCGGGTCTGAGTTTATGCCCAATAGGTCAAGGTATCTTCAGAGTCCAGGCACCCAGGCTTCAGTGTTCACTGCTCTTTGGCAAGCTCCCAATGGCAGCCTGTTTCATCAGTTTTCTTAGTTCCACATGACAGCAGCTCCTTCAGGACTGACTCAGATTAGAATCAAGCGTTTCTACTCACACCAGACTCAATTAGCCCTCATTAATTGTAATGCAGTCCCCTCTGTTAGGACATACTCAGTGGGCTTTCTCAGGCTTAGGGGAACCTGGGCTTATGGTAGTCTCCTTTCCCCCTCTTAATTTGGCAGTCTAGTCTTGACTTCTTTGGGAACTAATAATTGCACCTGAGCCCATCTCATCAGAAATCTCCAGGATGTGGTATGAGGGCAAGGACTTCCCTGATACCCCAGAATATCCCTTTTCACCTTGAATCTGTGTGGACAGAGACTAGTGGTTAGATGGATTTAGTCACCTTTTCTCCCATGGGATGATCATGTCATTTTGTCTTTCTTCAAACTAAGCCAGGTGGCAGCATGAGTTTGATCCAAATGTGACTAAAGAGGAAGATTTCTTTTCGGAGAAAAACAGATCAGTCAAGGTGCCCATGATGTTCCGTAGTGGCATGTACCAAGTTGGCTATGATGATAAGCTCTCTTGCACCATCCTGGAAATACCCTACCAGAAAAATATTACAGCCATCTTCCTCCTTCCTGATGAGGGCAAGCTGAAGCACTTGGAGAAGGGCTTGCAGGTGGACACTTTCTCCAGATGGAAAACGTTACTGTCACGCAGGTAAAGTGGGTGCCTAGCCCTCGCAGCTTTTTCCTTCTCCTGTCTTCCCTCTTATTTCTTCTCTCTGAGCTCTTACCTCACGGCCAAGTCCTCTTCTGGCCTCTATAATAAACTTATATCATGGTGAGAAGTAGACTGGGGAACAAATCACAAGAATAGAGTGAAGTGCTTGACTCTTTGAGGGAGATTCATCAAGACTGTGAGAGCACAGTAGATGGAGTCTCAGTGGAGGGTGGTGGTCAGGGAGGACTTCACAGAGGATATAGTATTTGAGCCAAGTCTCCAAGGCTGGGTGGCAGTCTGTATGAAAGGTGGACGAGCAAAGGAAACTGCAAGGACACACACGGGCTGTAAAAGAGAGCTGTGAGTTGTGAGGAGAATGATGTTGTCAACTGTGGTGTCACAACAAAACCCATGAAGTGTCCAAAGTAAGTTATACAAATAATAGTTGAAGAACCAAAGAGAGTAAATATTTTTCTTTTAAAACATAAACTGATATTAGATTAATGCTAAGCCTACAGAATTCCTCCCAGGCACTTTCTTACTGATAGATTTTGGGGGAAGAGGTAAGAGTTGGTGTTGGGTTTAAGTCTTAGGGACTTAAGTGTCAGCATGGACATACCTAGTGCCTTGAAAGTGGCTGGGCTAGTGACCTCTAGTGGCCAGAGCAGTGAAGGGGATGTAGCAGAGTGGGCAGCTTCCACTTGGACAGGTGTCAGATGTCCCCTTCTCTGTTCTTCTCTTTCCCTCTTCCACTTTGTCCCTGTCATCATTCCCCATGCATCTCCATAAAGGTATTTACTGAGAACCTCTGCCACACCTAATGTCCTGTCAGGCACCAAGGATGGTTCCAGGAGAGGTGCAGATGATCCTAGGACTGAGCTTAGTAACCCATGGGTGGTAACTGAACTGATGCAACTCTTTTCCTGCAGAACATGACCTTGGAGGCATTGCAGAATGCATCTCTTATATTTAGAGTGAGCCTCAGGCTCAAGAAAGGGAAATTCTGATTCTGAATGCTTCCAATAAAGTCACGGCTCTGGGTTGGGGGAGCCCAGTGGCAGAGCATCCCGAGAGAGTTGCCATCCCTTGAGATCTGCATAGCCTCGCCCGCCCTTCTCACTGGGAACCAGGGAGCTGCAAGGGTTCTGGCCACTGAAACAAAAGGAGGGGTCCAGGTTCCAACCTTTAGCTGAGACCTGATTTTCTCATCTATGGTGTGTGGACATAATATTGCCAACATCACAGTACTCTTGAGAGAATTAAATGTGCCTTAGCAAACATTGCCCCACAGAAAACACATCCAAATGCAAGTTCCTTTCTCCTTCTCCTTCCCATTGGCTAAAGAGGCAGAGCTCCAAGGTTCTCAGCAGAACTTTTGAACTTCTGGTTTATTGAATGACAGGTGTCCTGCAAATCTGACCTTCTTACCCTCAGGTTGAAGCTCTAGGGCGGCTGCTCCTCCACTGAAGAAGATGTTTCCAGTGGGAAGGGCAGGTGAGGCTGTGCAGATCTCGAGGGATGGCAGTGCTCTTGGAATGCCCTGCCACTTAGCTCCCCCCTTCCATAAATGTGACTTTATTGAAAGCATTCAGAACCAGAATTTTCCTTTTTTGAGCCTGCAGCTCACTCTAGATATCACAGATGCATTCTGCAATGCCTCCAAGGCCATGTTCCATGTGAAAGGAGTCACATCAGTTCAGTTCAGTTACCACCCACGGGTTCCCCCATGTTGTCTCAACATGGGGACATCCCGAAGGGACTGACATGTTTCAGCCTGCACTCTACAGAGTTTTAGAGTTCATAGGGATGTCTTGGGAGATCTCCCTAAGGAATTTGGGGCTGTAGAAGGTGAAGAGAAGGTGAGAAATGGGAGGAATGCCAGGTCTTCCACCCCACTTCATCCGGAAGTCCTGACTTTGTGAGACATGGACTCCAGAATATGACGTTTCCTGTAGGACTCAAATTACAGTGGCTTGAGACCCTGCAGTTGATTTGCTGGAACTTGCCGTCCTGACTGCACTCCCGTCCCATCTCCAAGCCATGTCTGACAATTTCCCCATGGGGCTACAGCTCAGGTGCTGCACTGGGGGCTTCACGTTCCCCTCACCAAGGCCCTCTGCAGCCCCCGGTGCTGTGACCACCATCAGGCCCCCACTAACCACACAGAGATGTTCCCTGGGCACTGCCACTATCTCTCTGGCTTCAGGCTTCATCTCCTTTTGCACCTCTACTCAAGAGTGGAGTAGAACCTTCAAGATTTTCTGTAGGCCCGTGCCAGACTTCCTGGAGGTTTGGGAATAACAGAACCAAAGCTCTCACAGGAACCCAGGATAACTTAGAGTGCATAGAAGTGGCGCCTTGTAGAGTCCAAGTGTAGGCTATTCTCAGCGTCTTTTCCAGGGCACCTCCTTCCATTTATCTAGTGCCTGCTCTGCCTCCCCTATCCCTCTGGGACTGCTTCCTGCATCTCCGTGACTTGAGGCCAGGCCTCCTCACCAGGAGGGCCATGGAGAGGAAGGTTCCTCTCACCCCAGGGATGTCTTGCCTACCCAGTCACTTCTGGCCTTGGAATGACAGACAGGGTAATGTCTACCTTCCCAAGAAGAAACCCAAATCCTCTTGCAGGACAGGGGGCTTGCCCACAGTCCCCAAGGAATTACATTTGGTTAGAACATGATAGGCAAATATTCCTACTGTCTGAGCTCATTATTTCTGGGAGATAAGCGGTCAAGTTGCTTTGATCTACTGGTGAGAAGCGTAGTCCGGACATCTCAGTGGTCCGCTATGGGGTGGATGGGCTATCCCCATGTATTCTTCCTGCAGTCCCCTCCAGACGGGAGAAGACCCTGAGCAGAAAAATCACCTTTTCCCTAAAAGGAGTAACCAAGTCAACAGACACACACCAGTTTACATGTGGGTAGAACATGTCAGAATTTAGGCTTCGGATGACTTCCACCCGGCCTCTGTGCAGGAGGCAGACACCTGCTTTGGATTTGCATAATTTGAGGCCAGGTGCTCCTCTAATTTCCCCAGACGAAAAGCTCTATTTCCCAGGGTCCACCTTTAGGAGCAGAAAATTGCTGGTGGTTTTGAAATAGCCATTGTCCTGTTCAGAAGTGTTGAGGGTCCACTCCCAGCCTGGGTGCCCCCCACACATTTCGGTACATATTGGTATATGCACTCACCTGCCAGCAGCAGCTGCATTTAATGCCTTCCCATGTTGGCACAAACTAAAGCAAATCTCCCCATTAACGCACTGGACCTAGGGCCCTTCGCTACTCAGGAACATCACCCTAGAAATCCACTCCTCACTTTCCTACATCAACATATGTTTTTCTCTCTTCTGAATCATTTCCGTCAGATAAAAGATGCTCTTATCTTCCATCTCATCATGAAACCTCGTAGGGGGCCAGGGATAACTTACAGCTCATAGAAGTGGCTTCTATGCAAGAAGACAAAGCAGGTGTCTGCCTTCTGTGCAAGCAGACCTGTACGACTTGTGCTGGCCTGCAGGATATCTCAATGCTCTTATTTTTCCCAACATAAAAGTGTCTTTTGACCTCTGCTTTCCCCCAGTTATTCCCCCATTTCGTCACTCCCCCTTTGCAGGTGAATACCGTGAAGCAGTTGCCTCTGTTCACAGCCCCTAGTTCCTCTCATCCTTTCCTAAATCCACTCCAGTCCAGCTTCTGCACCTACTTCTCACAGACAGCTCCATTCCCAGGGTCCCAAGGGTGTCTGTGTTGCAGAGTGCAGTCAGCCTCAGGCCTCGCTGTTTGGCTGGTTGGTGTCCCCACCTCCTTAAGGTGCTCTTCATTTGGCTTCAAGCTCTCCACTCTCACGGCACCTCCCACCTCTCCCCTCCTCAATCTCCTTTGCTGGAGACCCCTCTCCTCCTCCAGGTCTCAGAGGTGAGTGTCTCAGGGCTCAATTCCCAGCCTTCTTTTCTCTCTCTACTTACTCCTGAGTGAGTGCACAGGCTCAGAGCTTTAAACACCATCTCTATTACCACAACTGCCACGCTTCTAGCCCCAGTCCCTGTTCTCCCCCAAACTCCAGAGTCATGGATCTTTCTGTTTACCCAGAATCTCCCCTGTATGTGTAATTGGAGCTTAGTGTCAACACATCTAGAATGGTGTCCTGATCTGTCCCCAGGGAGCCTCCCCAAGCCTGCCCATCTCAGTCAATGGTGACTCCATCCTTTTTTTTTTTTTTTTTTTTTGAGACGGAGTCTCGCTCTGTCACCCAGGCTGGAGTGCAGTGGCGCGATCTCGGCTCACTGCAAGCTCCGCCTCCCGGGTTTACGCCATTCTCCTGCCTCAGCCTCCGAGTAGCTGGGACTACAGGCGCCCGCCATCTCGCCCGGCTAATTTTTTGTATTTTTTAGTAGAGACGGGGTTTCACCGTGTTAGCCAGGATGGTCTCGATCTCCTGACCTCGTGATCCACCCGTCTCGGCCTCCCAAAGTGCTGGGGTTACAGGCTTGAGCCACCGCGCCCGGCGACTCCATCCTTTTAGTTGCTCAAGCCAACAACCTTGGAGTCACCCTGACCACTCTCAAATGCCTCATTCCATCTGTCAGGAAACCCCTTTAACCTACAGCAAACTACATCTGGAATTTGGTATCTTTCCACTCTCTCTATGGCTCCCAACATCCAACGACCACACTAGCTTCCAAATGGTCTCCCAGCATCAGTTTTGCCCATCCCTACTTCACACACACCACCGCCACCAAGAGTATATTCTTAACAGAGGCGATAGAATGATCTTTTTAAATCCTAAGCAAGACTATGTCACTCCTCTCTTCAAAACCCTACAGTGACTACCCATTTTATTCAGGAAAAAAAAAAAGCCTAATTTGTCGAATTCCCTTGCATGCCTCAAGGTTTTCTCAAACCTTGGACCGATCCCCGATATCTGCAAGTTGACCTATTTATTTTTTTCCATAGCACTTACTGCCTTCTGCATACTACCGGTACGTGTGTGTAGGTTTAGGTGGTACTTTTTGCGATGTTGATTCTATCCCCTGTCTTCCCTGCTAGAACACACAGTCAGGGGCAGGGATCTTTGCCTGTTCTGTTCATAGATGCATCTTCAGCACGTAGAACAGCACCTGGTATACAGTGGGCATTTAATAAATGTTTGTTGAGTGAATGAATTAGTGGAAAGGTAAATTTGGGAGTCGTCAGGTCTGTGGATGATATTCAAAGCTGTGAGACTGAATGCCATTCATGGGGAGGGAGTGAAGGTGGAAAAGAGAAGGGGACCAAGGTCTGAGTCTTGGAGCAGCAGCGTAGCTGGTAGAGACAGGTGGGGTGGAGCCAGACAGGGGCAGGAGTGGTGGGGAAGGAGGAGAAGCCTCAAGGGTGAACCTGGAACGCTTCACCCTGGGGAAAGAGATTACTGGCAGGTGCGGCTCACTGGGAGTTGACTCTGGGATGTGGGGCTGGATGTCAACGGTGACTCTGGAAAGAGTTACTTCCATAGAAAGTTGAAGTCAGAGAGCGGACTGCAGTGACTGAGGCAATCGTGGGAGGGAGTGGAGATAGCTAGCAGAGACAACCTCTGCTACAAAGGGAAGTAAAGAAATGAGCTGGAAGCTGGAAAGGCAATTCAGGGCCAAGACAGATGTCTTGGCGTTAGTTTTTGAGGATCGGGTGCAGCCTTCTCCAGAGGAGGATCAAAGGGGCACTGTTGAAGGATGATGCAGGAGAGAGAGGACACATAGGCAAGAATGAGGTCCTTGGGTAGGTGGGAAAATAGGGTGCAGGGCCAGGTGAACAGGAGTCCAGGGCCTGCAGGTACCTCAGGAGACCCTAGCCCAAGGCTCCGGGCAGGAGGCTGATCGCGGTTCAGCCACAGAGGATGTGAAGTTACTAGCTAGAGGGCAGGAGGATGGACACCTGCTAAGCGCCGACTGTCTGCTGAGCGCCTTGCCTGTATTTGCCTTAGCACCCCTAGTGTCCCGCGGGAGGGATGAGGATCAGCTTCCTTCTCGCGTAAGTGACTTAGAGAGGGAAGGTCATTTGCCCCAAGTCACAGAGCTCATGAGAGGCAGAGTGGATTTGAACTCAGTTCTGTCTAGCTCCAGATTCTGGGTGCCCTGTTCCCTCCAGCGTCAGATATTCTGGGGTGAGGATGGGCTCAGGGCTCAGGCATGGCAGTGACTACAGTGGGGACATTGTCAGGGACTGTGGCTGAAGGGGCTCTGAGACAGGGGGACTTGAGACTTGAGAACACTCGCTGTAGAAGGTTCTGGGGCAGGTGTGCTGGGAGGCAGGGATACTGTTCAGATTACTTACAGTGTTTTGAAACCAGGGTCCCAGGGTTAAGGAATCCCTCCTCATTCTGTGGATGGAGAGAGATTGGAGACCTTTGGGGCTGGGAGGACACATTTCATTGATCATGTATCCTGAGGCCTACTCTGCAACACAACAGGACTTGACCACTCACCCTTGTCGTGTCCATTCCCCAGGGTCGTAGATGTGTCTGTGCCCAGACTCCACATGACAGGCACCTTCGACCTGAAGAAGACTCTCTCCTACATGGGTATCTCCAGAATCTTTGAGGAGCATGGTGAACTCACCAAGATCGCCCCTTGTCGCAACCTGAAAGTCAGCGAGGTAAGCCTGCCTAGCCTGGACTCCACTCCCTGCAGCACAGGAGCCTTCACCCAGTCCCGGGCCAGAGCCAGGGTCACAGTGGCTGTCAGAGCCAGGACTCCACCCACCAGTTGGGGTGGCCATGAATCCAGCTGTGACCCTTACCAATCCCATGATACTGGGCAAACTACATAACCTCCCCCAGCCTCATGCTTCCAGTCTTTAAAACTGCTGCTATTTTGGAAATCTATTCAATGTAGCAAACATTGATCAAGGCCTGGAACAGTTATCAGGCTTAGAAATGGTCTAGATCTAACCCAGACCCTCTCTCAAAGGCAACATGCTTTTCTCTCCCTTCCTTCCTTCCTTCCTTCCTTCCTTCCTTCCTTCCTTCCTTTCTTTCTTTCTTTCTTTCTTTCTTTCTTTCTTTCTTTCTTTCTTGTCTTTCTTCCTTTCTCTCTTTCTTCCTCTCTTTCTCTCTTTCTTTCTTTCTTCTTTCTTTTTTTTTTTTGACAGTCTTGCTCTGTTGCCCAGGCTGGCGTGCAATGGTACATCTTGGCTCACTGCAACCTCCACTTCCCGGGTTCAAGCAATTCTCCTGCCTTAGCCTCCTGAGTAGCTGGGATTACAGGTGCCCGCCCCATGCCCAGCTAATTTTTTGTGTGTTTTTAGTAGAGACGGGGTTTCATCATGTTGGCCAGGCTGGTCTCAAACTCCTGATCTCAGGTCATCCACCCATCTTGGCCTCCCAAAGTGCTGGGATTACAGGCGTGAGCCACCGCGCCCAAGGCCACATGTTTTGTATGAGTTGGCGTGAGCATTTGCTGCATAGGAAGAGATGACCAAGCAAAGGGGCCTGTGGCCTCTGACAAAGGTGAGCACCTGATTGCCTGGGGCCAAAAGAGAGCAGCATATAAGTAGGGTCACCAAATTTAGCAGATTTCATACAGGATACCCAGCTAAATTTGAATTTTAAGCCGGGCACGGTGGCTCAAGCCTGTAATCCCAGCACTTTGGGAGGCCGAGACAGGCGGATCACGAGGTCAGGAGATCGAGACCATCCTGCCTAACACAGTGAAACCCTGTCTCTACTAAAAATACAAAAAACTAGCCGGGCAAGGTGGCGGGCGCCTGTAGTCCCAGTTACTTGGGAGGCTGAGGCAGGAGAATGGCGTAAACCCGGGAGGCAGAGCTTGCAGTGAGCTGAGATCCGGCCACCGCACTCCAGCCTGGGCGACAGAGTGAGACTCCGTCTCAAAAAAAAAAAAAAAAAAATTTGAATTTTAGATAAATGATGAATAATTTTTTTAGTGCCAGTATGTTCTGAATATTGCAGAGGACATACTTACACTAAAACATATTCATTGTTTATCTTGAATTCAAATTTCACTGGATGTCCTATATTTCACCTGGCAACCCTACTTTGGGGTTAAAAAGGCATTGAAGGAGGGGAAAGATTTCAACGAGCAGAGATGGGTGCAGGAATGGGTGCAGCAGTGTGGCCAAGGATGGAGGGTTTTGCATATCATGCAGTAGTGGGTGGTGGGGATTAGGTGCTTAATGGAGATGAAATGGGAGGTTCAAGCCAGTCTGGGAAGGATCCAGCTTGCCAAGCTGAGCCCACTGCTCTGAATCAGATGGCACAGATTCCACTGTATTTTTCACGTTGACATAAGAAACACAGTTACTAGAATTTTCTCACTTTTGAGCTTTCCTGCCACAGATTTCCCACAAACAATCAACACCAGCTCTGAAGGTCTTGTTGAGTTTAATGGCTCTGTAGTTCTGTAGTTAGGCTTGCTGATAGCTGTGATTCTAACACAGGATACTATCCTGTTTTCTGCAAGGAAAATTGTGAGAATTTTGCAGACTAGGAAGAAATGTGCAAGGATTTCACACATACCCATCCGCTTACCAGTACTGATCACCTGTTTACAGATGTTGATGCCTTTGGAGTGGATTTGGGATGCAAGTCATCTCAGAGCTAATCCAGAATCCTCCTCCCTCTTAACCATCCACCAGGTGGATGAAAGGAGGTGCTGGAGGCTTCAGGGTGGGGATACCACCACCTCACTTTCACCCAACTACAGCCCAGTAGACCTTTTCTGCCATGGCTATGGTTGATGCTTCCCTGTAACCCATGAGAAAGAGAAGCAAACCCCACTCCATCTCTCCCCACCGACCCCCGTAAGTGATGCTCCCCCTGCACCATCTTTTCCTTCACGCGGCATCTGCTTGTCGAATATTCTCCAGCATTAATGGCAAAAGAGCCAGAAACCCTGGAGTAAACCAAGTTACTGCTGTGCTGGACAGCTTGGACCAAGTTGTCTCCCTCTCTGATCCTCTCTGGGCCTCCGGCCCACCATGGTCGCTGAGCAGCTTGGCAGTCCCTGACTTTGCCCTTGGCTTTCACAGGCTGTGCACAAGGCTGAGCTGAAGATGGATGAGAGGGGTACGGAGGGGGCCGCTGGCACTGGAGCACAGACTCTGCCCATGGAGACACCACTCGTCGTCAAGATAGACAAACCCTATCTGCTGCTGATTTACAGCGAGAAAATACCTTCCGTGCTCTTCCTGGGAAAGATTGTTAACCCTATTGGAAAATAAAGGAGAATTCCTGCTTGCCGCAGACCCCGAACATGGCTTGGGATTGAACATGTTCCGTCTTCCTGAGATGGAAGTGACAGGCACAGTTCAGCTTAGCCCCTCCCCGTCACCATCTCCCTAGACTGCCTGAAAGAGCAAAATTGCAAGTTCTAGGAAGTCCTGTGCCCCGTTCCCTCCCTGCCCATTCAAATGCTGGGATTCGATGCCCCACCCCCCCCACTTGGTGGCATTCCCCTCTCCCCTCCAGCAGGCAGAGGGACTCTGTGATTTAATAAACAAACGTTTCTCCCCGCAGCCCTGCCCCAGGTTGACTGGCTATTGGTGGATAATCTGGGGAAGGTATGGGCCACCGCAAGTACCTGGAGACTGGAGGGAGAGACTGGGTTCAAATCCTAGAATGAGGTATCTTTGGGAAAGCCACAAACCCTCTTTGGGCCTGTCTTCTTATTTCTGAAGTGAAGGTCTTGCCACTCCCTTTGGGGCTCCGAGGAAGCTAGTTCAGTGCTTTAAAAAAGTTGTTCCCACCTCTGTAAGCCCTCGGCCAATTATCCGCCCCAGTGTGTCCACGTGGGAGCTCTGGGCTCAGCCAGGCATTCAGGTGGATGGGGAAACAGGGACAGGGCCAGTCCAGCCCCTGGGGCAACATTAGAAGGACGAAGTCTAGAGTAGCAGCTAGAATTTGCCGCCAACTTTATCCATTTCAGGCACAAAAAGAACGTCCTGGCACCCTCCCTCCCTGTCCCCTCCTTATCTGGTTGTTAAAGGCAGATCCTGCGGTTTAAACCTGTTAGCAAGTTCAATTGAAGAGTGAGTGGCCCCAGAAAATGCGGCCCTGCAGGGCCTCCTGTGGCCACTAGAGGGCACCAGGTGCTCGCAGGGCCGTCCACAAGTCCCTGGCCTGGTGCCAGCTCATTTCAGGCATCTGGTTCCTTCTTTTCCTGCAGGGAATTCTCTGGGCTTCCGGTGTTTGGAGAGGAGAGGATACTTGCTGGCTTGGCATTGAGAAGCCTCGGCTGTTACTACTTATCATTTCCCGGGCCTATTTAGCAGTTTGCAGCTCAAAGTGTCCTTTGTGTTCTGGTCACAGGTGCTCTCAGAGCAGCCAGAGTGGGCGTCCCTATGACAGACGTGGAAACTGAGGCTCAGAGAGGTGAAGTGGCTTCCTCGTGGCCTCAGGGTTAGCCACATGCAGCAAGCGCCCCATCTTCTGGTTTGGGGCAGGAAGGGAGGAGTAGCCAGAGGCTGGTGGAGAAGGCTGCCTGGTGGGAGGCCGGGGCTATTGGATGGTGGTGAAGGCTGAGCCCGGGATCCCAGAGTGCGCAGCCCCTTTTCCAGAGGGTGGGGGTGAGGGAGAAGGTTGAGACCCCGCACAGGGACACAGACCTGGGAAAAAGGCTGGGAATCTCAGCTGAGCCCTTTGCCGACATCATTTCCCCTGCCCCAGCCTGAAGGGTGGGTATGGAAAGACACAGAAACCCTCAGCTACTGTGTCAGGTGCACAACATATGACACTGGGGACGTGACACAGCCAGGCAAGTCACTGAGTGGCCAGGTGACCTGTGCATGTCACTAAACCTTTCTGAGCCTTAGCTGCTTCATTTATTGAGAGGATCATAATATCTACCTCAGCGGCTAAGCTAGAGTCTAATACCCTCTATCTACCTACTTACCTCTGAGGATCACATGAGGTTGCATGGCCATCGTGCCTGGCATGTGGGCTTGCAGTAGAGAGTCCCTGCTGCGGTCCCCACCAGCCCCCTCCAGTGTCTGCAATGACCAGCTGTTTCCCAAAACTCTGCCCCAGGCATTTGCTTCTGTCATCTCCTCTAATGAGAATTCCCTCCTCTAGCCTAACAAACTCCTACTCACCCTTTAATACCCAGGCCATTAGGACCTCTTTGTGAACTCTTCTCTACCTTTCCAACATCTTCCAAGCAGCCTTCCAAAACCCTCACCTCCATGCATGACGATGGCGAGTGGGTCTGAATGTTCCCTCCAGCCCTCTGTGGGCTGCAGTCAATCCTCCATTAAATGATGACTTCCGGGCTGCAATCTCTGAGCTCATTGTTGATACATGTAGACCGGTTCCTGCCTTCCTGGGGTTAATAATCAGTGAGGGAAGCCATCATGAATACAATAAACACACATTCGTCATGAGCTGCAGTGGGCACAGTGAAGGAGACGTTGCAGAGCTTGCAAAGGATGTCACAGAAGGATTGCATCCAGTCAGACGGTCACGTGTCACAGAAGGATCATGTCCAGTCCGGGGGTCGCATGTCACAGAAGGGTCACATCCAGTCCGGTGGCCCAAGAAAGGCTTCCTCGGGATGTAATATTTAGGGAGAGCTCTAAATGCTGGGAACTCATCTGTTTTTAAACTGTAGTTAGGAATTAAAACTGCATATAGAAGTGTTTTTTCCAGCATGTTAATAATATGTTAAATACTGATTGGTATTTTTTTTGTTTATTTTTTTATTATACTTTAAGTTCTAGGGTACATGTGCATAACGTGCAGGTTTGTTACATATGTATACTTGTGCCATGTTGGTGTGCTGCACCCATCAACTTGTCAGCACCCATCAATTCATCATTTATATCATGTATAACTCCCAATGCAATCCCTCCCCCCGCCCCCCCTCCCCATGATAGGCCCCAGTGTGTGATGTTCCCCTTCCCGAGTCCAAGTGATCTCATTGTTCAGTTCCCACCTATGAGTGAGAACATGCAGTGTTTGGTTTTCTGTTCTTGTGACAGTTTGCTAAGAATGATGGTTTCCAGCTGCATCCATGTCCCTACAAAGGACGCAAACTCATCCTTTTTTATGGCTGCATAGTATTCCATGGTGTATATGTGCCACATTTTCTTAATCCAGTCTGTCACAGATGGACATTTGGGTTGATTCCAAGTCTTTGCTATTGTGAATAGTGCCGCAATAAACACGTATGCATGTGTCTTTGTAGTAGAATAATTTATATCCTTTGGGTATATACCCAGTAGTGGGATGGCTGGGTCATATGGTACATCTAGTTCTAGATCCTTGAGGAATTGCCATACTGTTTTCCATAATGGTTGAACTAGTTTACAATCCCACCAACAGTGTAAAAATGTTCCTATTTCTCCACATCCTCTCCAACACCTGTTGTTCCTGACTTTTTAATGATTGCCGTTCTAACTGGTGTGAGATGGTATCTCATTGTGGTTTTGATTTGCATTTCTCTGATGGCGAGTGATGATGAGCATTTTTTCATGTGTCTGTTGGCTGTATGAATGTCTTCTTTTGAGAAATGTCTGTTCATATCCTTTCCCCACTTTTTGATGGGGTTGTTTGTTTTTTCTTGTATATTTGTTTGAGTTCTTGTAGATTCTGGATATTAGCCCTTTGTCAGATGAGTAGGTTGCAAAAATTTTCTCCCATTCTGTCGGTTGCCTGTTCACTCTGATGGTAGTTTCTTTTGCTGTGCAGAAGCTCTTTAGTTTAATGAGATCCCATTTGTCAATTTTGGCTTTTGCTGCCGTTGCTTTTGGTGTTTTAGACATGAAGTCCTTGCCCATGCCTATGTCCTGATGGTACTACCTAGATTTCTTCTAGGGTTTATGGTATTAGGTCTAACATTTAAGTCTCTAATCCATCTTGAATTAATCTTCGTATAAGGAGTAAGGAAAGGATCCAGTTTCAGCTTTCTACTTATGGCTAGCCAATTTTCCCAGCACCATTTATTAAATAGGGAATCCTTCCCCATTTCTTGTTTTTCTGGGTTTGTCAAAGATCAGAAGGCTGTAGATGTGTGGTATTATTTCTGAGGACTCTGTTCTGTTCCATTGGTCTATATCTCTGTTTTGGTAACAGTACCATGCTGTTTTAGTTACTGTAGCCTTGTAGTATAGTTTGAAGTCAGGTAGCGTGACGCCTCCAGCTTTGTCCTTTTGACTTAGGATTGTCTTGGAATGCGGGCTCTTTTTGGTTCCATATGAACTTTAAAGCAGTTTTTTCCAGTTCTGTGAAGAAACTCATTGGTAGCTTGATGGGGATGGCATGAATCTATAAATAACCTTGGGCAGTATGGCCATTTTCACCATATTGATTCTTCCTATCCATGAGCATGGTATGTTCTTCCATTTGTTTGTGTCCTCTTTATTTCACTGAGCAGTGGTTTGTAGTTCTCCTTGAAGAGGTCCTTTACATCCCTTGTAAGTTGGATTCCTAGGTATTTTTTATCTCTTTGAAGCAATTGTGAATGGAAGTTCATTCATGATTGGCTCTCTGTTTGTCTGTTACTGGTGTATAGCAATGCTTGTGATTTTTGCACATTAATTTTGTATCCTGAGACTTTGCTGAAGTTGCTTATCAGCTTAAGGAGATTTTGGGCTGAGACAATGGGGTTTTCTAAATATACAATCATGTCATCTGCAAACAGGGACAATTTGACTTCTTCTTTTCCTAACTGAATACCCTTGATTTCTTTCTCTTGCCTGATTGCCTAGTCAGAACTTCCAACACTATGTTGAATAGGAGTGGTGAGAGAGGGCATCCCTGTCTTGTGCCAGTTTTCAAAGGGAATTTTCCAGTTTTTGCCCATTCAGTATGATATTAGCTGTGGGTTTGTCATAAATAGCTCTTATTATTTTGAGGTACGTTCCATCAATACCGATTTATTGAGCGTTTTTAGCATGAAGGGCTGTTGAATTTTGTCAAAAGCCTTTTCTGCATCTATTGAGATAATCATGTGGTTCTTGTCTTTGGTTCTGTTTATATGCTGGATTATGTTATTGATTTGCAAATGTTGAACCAGCCTTGCATCCAGGGATGAAGCCCACTTGATCATGGTGGATAAGCTTTTTGATGCTGCTGCTGAATCCAGTTTGCCAGTATTTTATTGAGGATTTTTGCATCGATGTTCATCAGGGATATTGGTCTAAAATTATCTTTTTTTGTTGTGTCTCTGCCAGGCTTTGGTATCAGGATGATGTTGGCCTCGTAAAATGAGTTAGGGAGGATTCCCTCTTTTTCTATTGATTGGAATAGTTTCAGAAGGAGTGGTACCAGCCTCCTTGTACCTCTGGTAGAATTCAGCTGTGAATCCGTCTGGTCCTGGACTTTTTTGGTGGGTAGGCTATTAATTATTGCCTCAATTTCAGAGCCTGCTATGGTCTATTCAGGGATTCAACTTCTTCCTGGTTTAGTCTTGGGAGAGTGTAAGTGTCCAGGAAATTATCCATTTCTTCTAGATTTTCTAGTTGATTTGCAGAGGGTGTTTATAGTATTCTCTGATGGTAGTTTGTATTTCTGTGGGGTCGGTGATGATATCCCCTTTATCATTTTTTATTGCGTCTATTTGACTCCTGTCTCTTTTCTTCTTTATTAGTCTTGCTAGTGGTCTGTCAATTTGTTGATCTTTTCAAAAAACCAACTCCTGGATTCATTGATTTTTTGGAGGGTTTTTGTGTCTCTATCTCCTTCATTTCTGCTCTGATCTTAGTTATTTCTTGCCTTCTGCTAGCTTTTGAATGTGTTTGCTCTTGCCTCTCTAGTTTTTTAATTGTGATGTTAGAGTGTCAATTTTAGATCTTTCCTGCTTCTCTTGTGGGCATTTAGTGCTATAAATTTCCCTCTACACACTGCTTTAAATGTGTCCCAGAGATTCTGGTATGTTGTATCTTTGTTCTCATTGGTTTCAAAGAACATCTTATTTCTGCTTTCATTTCGTTATGTACCCAGTAGTCATTCAGGAGCAGGTTGTTCAGTTTCCATGTAGTTGAGCGGTTTGGATTGAGTTTCTTAGTCCTGAGTTCTAGTTTGATTGCACTGTGGTCTGAGAGACAGTTTGTTATAATTTCTGTTCTTGACATTTGCTGAGGAGTGCTTTACTTCCAAGTATGTGGTCAATTTTGGAATAAGTGCGATGTGGTGCTGAGAAGAATGTATATTCTGTTGATTTGGGGTGGAGAGTTCTATAGATGTCTATTAGGTCCACTTGGTGCAGAGATGAGTTCAATTCCTGGATATCTTGTTAACTTTCTGTCTCGTTGATCTGTCTAATGTTGACAGTGGAGTGTTGAAGTCTCCCATTATTATTGTATGGGAGTCTAAGTCTCTTTGTAAGTCTCTAAGGACTTGCTTTATGAATCTGGGTGCTCCTGTATTGGATGCATATATATTTAGGATAGTTAGCTCTTCCTGTTGAATTGATTCCTTACCATTATGTAATGGCCTTCTTTGTCTCTTTTGATCTTTGATGGTTTAAAGTCTGTTTTATCAGAGACTAGGATTGCAACCTCTGCTTTTTTTTGTTCTCCATTTGCTTGGCAGATCTTCCTCCATCCCCTTATTTTGAGCCTATGTATGTCTCTGCATGTGAGATGGGTCTCCTGAATACAGCAGACTGATGGGTCTTGACTTTTTATCCAGTTTGCCAGTCTGTGTCTTTTAATTGGAGCATTTAGTCCATTTACATTTAAGGTTAATATTGTTATGTGTGAACTTGATCCTGCCATTATGATAATAACTGGTTATTTTGTTCGTTATTTGATGCAGTTTCTTCCTAGCCTCGATGGTCTTTACATTTTGGCATGTTTTGCAATGGCTGGTACCGGTTGTTCCTTTCCATGTTTAGGGCTTCCTTCAGGGTCTCTTGTAAGGCAGGCCTTGTGGTGACAAAATCTCTAAGCATTTGCTTATCTGTAAAGGATTTTATTTCTCCTTCACTGATGAAATTAGTTTGGCTGGATATGAAATGGGGTTTAAAATTCTTTTTTTAAGAACGTTGAATATTGGCCCCTACTCTCTTCTGGCTTGTAGAGTTTCTGCCAAGAGATCTGCTGTTAGTCTGACAGGCTTCCTTTGTGGGTAACCCGACCTTTCTCTCTGGCTGCCCTTAAGATTTTTTCTTCATTTCAACTTTGGTGAATCTGGCAATTATGTGTCTTGGAGTGCTCTTGGAGGAGTATCTTTGTGGCGTTCTCTGTATTTCCTGAATTTGAATGTTGGCCTGCCCTACTAGGTTAGGGAAGTTCTCTGGATGATATCCTGAAGAGTGTTTTCCAACTTGGTTCCATTTTCCCCCTCACTTTCAGGCACCCCAATCAGACAGATTTGGTCTTTTTACATAATCCCATACTTCTTACAGGATTTGTTCATTTCTTTTTCTTTTTTTTCTTTGGTTTCTCTTCTCACTTCATTTCATTCATTTGATCCTCAATCGCTGATACTCTTTCTTCCAGTTGATCGAGTTGGTTACTGAAGCTTGTGCATTTGTCACGTATTCTCGTGTCATGGTTTTCATCTCTGTCATTTCGTTTATGACCTTCTCTGCATTAATTAGTCTAGCTGTCAATTTTCCACTCTTTTTCAAGATTTTTAGTTTCTTTGCGCTGGGTATGTAATTTCTCCTTTAGCTCTGAGAAGTTTGATGGACTGAAGCCTTCTTCTCTCATCTCGTCAAAGTCATTCTCTGACCAGCTTTGATCCGTTGCTGGCGATGAGCTGTGCTCCTTTGCAGGGGGAGATGCGCTCTTGTTTTTTGAATTTCCAGCTTTTCTGCCCTGCTTTTTCCCCATCTTTGTGGTTTGATCTGTCTCTGGTCCTTGATGATGGTGACGTACTGATGGGGTTTTGGTATAGGTGTCCTTCCTGTTTGATAGTTTTCCTTCTGACAGTCAGGACCCTCAGCTGTAGGTCTGTTGGAGATTGCTTGAGGTCCACTCCAGACCCTGTTTGCCTGGGTATCAGCAGCAGAGGTTGCGGAAGATAGAATATTGCTGAACAGCGAGTGTACCTGTCTGATTCTTACTTTGGAAGCTTCCTCTCAGGGGTGTACTCCACCCTGTGAGGTGTGGGGTGTCAGACTGCCCCTAGTGGGGGATGTCTCCCAGTTAGGCTACTCAGGGGTCAGGGACCCACTTGAGCAGGCAGTCTGTCCCTTCTCAGATCTCAACCTCCATGTTGGGAGATCCACTGCTCTCTTCAAAGCTGTCAGACAGAGTCATTTGCGTCTGCAGAGGTTCTGCTGCTTTTTAGTTGTTGTTTATCTGTGCCCTGTCCCCAGAGGTGGAGTCTACAGAGACAGGCAGGTTTCCTTGGGCTGCTGTGAGCTCCATCCAGTTCGAGCTTCCCAGTGGCTTTGTTTACCTACTTAAGCCTCAGCGATGGCGGGCGCCCCTCCCCCAGCCTCACTGCTGCCTTGCAGTTAGATCACAGACTGCTGTGTTAGCAATGAGGGAGGCTCCGTGGGCGTGGGACCCTCCCAGCCAGGTGTGGGATATATTCTCCTGGTGTGCCCGTTTGCTTAAAGCACAGTATTGGGGTGGGAGTTACCCCATTTTCCAGGTGTTGTGTGTCTCAGTTCCCCTGGCTAGCAAAAGGGATTCCCTTCCCCCTTGCACTTCCCAGATGAGGTGATGCCTCGCCCTGCTTCAGCTCTCGCTGGTCGGGCTGCAGCAGCTGACCAGCACCGATTGTCCGGCACTCCCTAGTGAGATAACCCCAGTACCTCAGTTGAAAATGCAGAAATCACCGGTCTTCTGTGTCGCTCGCGCTGGGAGTTGGAGACTGGAGCTGTTTCTATTTGGCCATCTTGCTCCGCCCCCCCGATTGGTATTTCTAAGTAAACCAATAGAAATCAGGCGTAAGCTTGAGTTCTTTATTCATTTTCCTTTTAACTAATTCTGTTTTTAAAATGACAGTTGCATACCTTAAATATTTTTAAATATCATGTTCTGCTTTCATAGCCACATTTGTATAAATAAATTCTGTAAAAATAAATTTACACACTGTAAAAATAAATTCTATTTTGAAAAAGAAAAAAAGAGGAAGAAATGAGGGTGGGAGCCCAGGAAGACCCCACCAAGCAGCGGGAACAGCATGTGCAAAGGCCCTGAGGTCGGGAGTGGCATGGGTGAGGAGCTGAAATGAGATAAGTAAGCAAGAAGGGGTGGGAGCGGGGCTGAGAGGTAGGTGAGAAATCGTGGGCCACAGAGGGATGCTGGTCTTTAATTGAAGAACTATGGTGGGCTGCAGCAGGTGTGCGGTTTGAGAGAGACTCAGGTAAGCCCATGTGTTGTGTGTCCCTCTGCCTGCAGACTAGGCGTCCTTGTATCCCCCATGCCCAGGCTGGTACATGCCACAGAGCACACACCCAACACGTACTTGCTGGAAAGAAAATCTGCCGTGCCAATCACCTTTGTCCAGACACGGTCAGCCCCCTCCAAAGCTCCCCTCTCCTCTGGGAAGGGAGTCACATGCCTTAGCCTGGCAGGTCTGCCCACTGGGATGTGGCCATGCCTGCTCCTTCTTGTAGGTCCGTGTGCCATCTCCCTACATCTTCCAACCTTCCTGGATGGTCTCCTTGCTCCTCATCCTCTCCCACTCCCACCACTTCCCTCCAGCGTGTTACTTGGTCTTTCAGGGAAGGTCAACCACTACTCCTTCTCAGAAGCCTTCCCAGGTCACATATTTGTAGGCTGACCGACCTTGTGAATAAATGAGTGAATGAATTAGTGGATTTTGATTTTGACATAACCAGCACTTCCTAGATGCCTATCAAAGCCTGGCACGACATGAGTGCTTTCCCCATCTCACTGGCCCAAAAGCCTTCCAGTTGGTGTGACCATCCCATTTTACTGATGAGAAAACTGAGGCTCAGGAAGATCACATCACTTGCACAAGGTCCCACAGCGAGACAGCCACGGAGATAGGAGCAAATACAAATCCCCTGAGCACTTGTGGCTTTTATTTGTCCCATTAGTTCATCCATCCATCCATTCAACACATATTCACTGAGTGTCCTCTCTGTGTGGGGACAGAGAGGGGCTTTTAGGGGCTTGTGAATAAAATATAGAAAGATCCTTGCCCTTGCAGAGGTCTCGGGTTACTCGGGAGAGGCAGGCAATTAACAATAGGTGTGATCAAGAAACAAGGACATACAAGCCTGGCCAATATGGGGAAACTCCGTCTTTACTAAAAATACAAAAATTAGCCGGGCATGGTGGCATGCACCTGTAATCCCAGCTACTTGGGAGGCTGAGGCAGGAGAATCACTTGAACCTGGGAGGCTGAGGTTGTAGTGAGCCGAGATGGCAGCACTGCACTCCAGAACAAGACTCTGTTAAAAAGGAAAAGAGAGGAGAGCACAGGAGAGGAGAGGAGAGGAAAGGAGAGGAGAGGAGAGGAGAGGAAAGGAGAGGAGAGCAGAGGAAAGGAGAGGAGAGCAGAGGAAAGGAGAGGAGAAGACATTAAGTGGAGTGGGTAAGGGTGACTAGAGGTGCCAGTGGCCCTGGCAGGGGTCACAGCCAGCCTTCCCGGGAGGCTGAGACAGTGGGTTTTATGGTTCTCCTCTCCAAAATCTCTGCTGCGCAGTCCTCTGGAGCCTTTAGCCTGGGAAATGCCCATGCAAATGAAGGGACCAGCCCCTCCACACCGGTGGGCCTTTCATGTCAGGTGGGACGAGAGACTGAGAAAAAAATAAAACACAGAGACAAAGTATAGAAAAAGAAAACCGGGCCCAGGGGACTGGCACTCAGCATACGAAGGACCCACACCAGTACCGGTCTCTGAGTTCCCTCAGTATTTATTGATTACCATTTTCACTATCTCAGCAAGAGGAATGTGGTGGGAGAGGATGGTGATAGTGGAGAGAAGGTCAGCAAGAAAACATGTGAGCAAAGGAGTCTGTGTCACAGATAAATTCAAGGGAAGGTACTATGCCTGGATGTGCGTGTAGGCCAGATTTATGCTTCTCTCCACCCAAACATCTCAGTGGAGTAAAGAATAATAAAGCAGCATTGCTGCCACCATGTCTCGCCTCCCACCACAGAGCAGTTTTTCTCCTATCTCAGAGTTGAACAAATGTACACGGATTTTATACCGAGACATTCAGTTCCCAAGGGCAGGCAGGAGAAAGAGGCCTTCCTCTTATCTCAACTGCAGGAGGCTTTCCTCTTTTACTAATCCTCCTCAGCACAGACCCTTCATGGGTGTGTCGGTCTGGGGGACGGTCAGTTCTTTCCCATCCCACGAGGCCATATCTCAGGCTATCACATGGGGAGAAACCTTGGACAATACCCAGCTTTCCAGGGCAGAGGTCTCCGCAGATTTCCTCAGTGCATTGTGCCCCTGATTTATCAAGACTGGAGAAGGGTGATGACTTTTACCAAGCATACTGCCTGTAAACATTTTGTTAACAAGGCACATCCTGCACAGCCCTAGATCCCTTAAACCTTGATTCCATACAACACATGTTCTTGTGAGCTCAAGGTTGGGGCGAAGTTACAGATTAACAGCATCTCAGAGCAAAGCAATTGTTCAGGGTACAGGTCAAAATGGAGTTTCTTATGTCTTCCCTTTCTACATAGACACAAACAGTCTGATCTCTCTTTCTTTTCCCTACAGCAAAGGTGGACTTGATGCATAAAAGAGGGATTCACCCTAACCAAGAATGAGGGTGCCCAGTGTCAGAGGACCAGGATAGACAGGCGGCCTTGGTGTGGTCCAGCTTGACCTACACGACATAGAAAGCCTCTGTGCAGCCTCCGAGCAGGGGCTTTTTTGCCTCTTCCAGCATAGGCTGGGTGCCAGGAGTCTGGTTTGCTGTCTGCCTCCACTCTGCCTGCAGCATTGCCTGCCTGGACTGAGGTCATTCATGTGGGCGCATGACAGAAGTGACAGACTGGTGTGTTGGCAAGGATGATCACAGATGGGAAGGCCTAGTTCCTGGCCCTGCTTTTCCCAGACACTGACTGTGGCTGGAGCAAATACCTTCTTCTTGGGCTTCCACTGCCCATTCGTGCAATGATGAGGTTGCCCTGGATGCCCCCAGAAGACTCTTCTATTTCGGGCAATACTTTGATGTTCATATTGGAAATGATAGAACTGGCTCCAACGTTTTATGTATAGTGATTCTGCCATGCATTTGTTTAGTCAATAAATACTTACTGGGAATCTACTATGTGCCAGGCTGTGTTCCAGGGAGGGAGAAGCCAGGATCGACAGGAGAGACAGGGACCTTGTTCAAGCAGAGCTGAGGTCACATGGCCTGCTTCGTCCCCATTTCCTAGTGTCCCCTTCAGAACCAGCCAGGAGCACGTTCCCTGCCCCACTGAGTCACCACGTCGGTGCTCAAGTGTTCCCACAAGGGTGCAAAGCCAAGGTAACCTTTCTCATTGGGAAACCAGCTCTCCATTAGTGCTCAGTTTCTCAAATTTTATTTACTCCCAAACCACGTTCATGATTAGGACTGAATTCCCATCTCTTTTGTACATTATTTGCTCAAGACTTATCCTTAAATCAATTCATGTTAGGAAAAGAAAATTTGTTTAAACAGAAAAATTAATATTGCAGTCATACATAGAAACTAGCACAACTTGCCACAAGTAGAAAGTAAAAATGCACACAACAAAACGAATTCGGTGATTAAATTCTACCAAGACTGTCACAGATCGCAGGCTCCCAGCCTACGGTTTGCTCCGCCTTGTTAGAAAGGAAAGTCAGCAAGTCTAAGATGGTGGTAAAGATGGGCTGGCATCAAGCCAAGACTCACTCCAGGGGGAACTCAGAATGATCAAAAGAGAACTGGAAGAGGGAGGACTTTGCCACTGAGTGATTCCACACCGTGAGCGGAAACCACCTGAGATTGTTTACCTTGTGAACAGAGCAGTTATCTCCCTGATCCCTGGAGACCTTGGCCAAGGTTGGAATGTTTTCCTGATTATGTCCTTGACTGATTGGCTTTTCTTTCTTCTTTTTAAATTTTGGAATAATTTTAGCTTCACAGAAAAGATATGAAGAGAGTCCACTGAATTTCCACGCACCTTCAACAGCTTTACCTACTGCTAACATCTTCCATGACTGTGAGACGTCGGTCACAACTGAGGAGCGAATGTTGGTAGCTTGCTCTTCACCAAACTACAGAATTTATTTGAATTTCATCATCTTTTTAAATGAATACTTTTTTTTTCTGTTCCAGCATCCAATCCAGGATACACGTCACATATGGATCTATCTCCCTTCCCCATCTCCACCCTGAGCTTGGTTCAGATTCCTAAAAGTCAGGGGATCACACTGGGCAGGCTAGGAAGTGAAAAAAGTTGCAGCAGAAAGGGTGGCAGGGACCTGCACTTCCTGAGACAGATCCAAGGTGGGGACTGTGGATCTCAGCTGGGGAGGCTTCTCGACAATCCGAAGGGTACCCTCTAGCTAAGATGGCACTCCAAGAGTAGCCTTGAAGCACCAAATCTGCTCCACTGTCAGGAGAAATATTGAGTGAAATATTTAAACAAGTACTGAAATAGAAAAGTATAAATATGTAGCCAGATTTTTAAAATAGTATGAATGTCTCCAACAAACCAAAAATGGAGCAGAAGCATAAGAATGTGTGAGGCAGGCAAGAGATCCTGTAGCCAGGGTCCTAAGAGGATCTCAGAAAGGCCTGGACATAGCAGGAGACGCTCCATGAAGGAGTATGGACTTGGGACAAGGCTCCATCTGGATGGACCCATGGAGATCTACTCCTGGCTGGTTGCTACTCCAGCAGGCTTGGTTTTATGAATTTGGGGAGAAATGGGTCTTTATTTTCAAGGAGGCTCTGAAGCCCCAGAAACTGAGGACCTCAGAGCTAGAGGAAACCCTGAAGAGCTTCTCTCTGGGGCAAGGACAGAGGGTGGAGTGAGGGGTGGGAAGAGGAAGCATCCAGCCCTCTCCACTCTGAAGTCTTCTCATCTTTCCCTGGAAAATCTGATTAGGTAGTTCTGCATGGGACCTGGGAATCTGCATTTTAATGAGACCCCAATTAAGCTTGGTAAGTTCCATACTTCTTCAGATTGCCTCTCTGTGTTTTATCAACTATGAGTCTTTACAAAAGTCCGTGGGTGTGGGTGAGCCAATAGTGCCTGGCCCTCAGGGTTCCCAACATCCCTCCCACTTGCTTCTTCCCATGTAATCTGCTACTCTCTCTGTATTACTTACCGATCATAGTCCCAACCCTGGAGGATGCCACACAAAGTCCAGACTGTCTAATCAGAGAGACTGACATATGGGAAGGTAAACTGCTCTGGTTTGCTCCAGGTGTTTGTAAAGGGAGGGGCAGACTTCCTGTGGCATTTAGAGAAGACTTTGTGCAGTGGGTGATTTTGAGCTGGAGCTGGCAGGATGGAAAGGAGTGTGTCAGGCAAAGAGAGTGAGATGGATAGTTCAAGCCAACTGAGATATGTGTGTAATCATAGAGAGCACAGGATGAAACAGCAGAGTGGCATTCATTTCAATTTATTGTATTTTGATTTTCATTGAGGTATAGTTCACATAAAGTACACAAATATCACAAATATTTCTGCCCACTATTTCTTCAAAATTTTCTGTTCTCCACTGTCCCTCACTTTTTTTTGCCTAGAACTCCAGTTACACATATGTTAGTCCACTGATGTTGTCCCACAAGTCACTGGGACTCGTTTTTTATTATCATTATTTTCCAGCTTGCTGTCTTCAGTTTGAATAGTTCCTATTGATATATTTTCAAGATCACAGATCTTTTCTTCCTTAGTACTAAATTTGCTGCTAAACCCAGCCAGTGAATTTTTCATTTCAGATGTTAAGTTTTTCATCTCTAGAAGTTTGATTTTTCTCACATTACAGTAAAATTTTTATTATTTAAGCATATTTTAAGCAGCTGTTTTAAAGTCCTTGTCTGCAAATTCCTTAATCTCTATTATGGCTGAGCCTGTTTCTATTGCTTAATTTTTCTTCTGGTCATGGGTCACATTTTCCTAGTCCTAGAATGTCTAGCAATTTTTGATTGGATGCTGGACATCATAACATTACAATTTTGTTGTCTTCCTTTACAGTGTTTGAAATTTAACAGGCAATAAGTTACTTACAGATCTGCTTGAGCTTGTCAAGGCATGTTTTAAAGCTTTGTTAGGGTAGGTCTAGCGCAGCTTTAATTCAAAGTTAGTTTAGCTTTTATGCCAAGATGTGATACTTCTGGGTCTCTACTGAATGCTCCAGGTCTCTCCACTTTGGGTGGTCATAACCTTAATATATCCTCATGCTTTGTGAACTCTGAAAATTATTTTGTTTATACCTTCACAGTAGGTTTATTTTTTCTTCTGTGTGCGTGCGTGTGTTTGCTTGTGTGTGTGTGTGTGTGTGTGTGTGTCTGTGTTGAGCAGCCATGTGGAATTTCACTTTATGTATGCAGAGCTTAGTACTTAGCTTTGGACTTAAAGAGACCCCTATGCACATTTCTAAAGCTCTCCTCTAGTCCTTCACTGCACAAATTGTAGCTTCCTCAGTTTTCTCAAATTCTAATGTCTGTCTCCTAAGCTCAGCAAGCTTCTCATGCCCTCCTTGGGTTTTCTTCCACATGTCCAGAAAGCGTCCTTAGGCAGAAAATTGGGACAATTGTGGAACTTATCTCATTTTTTACCTTCCCTGCCTATTCTCCAATGTCTGAATTGTTTTATATATTTTTTGAGTATCTCTATAGTGTCATAAATTTCGTTCAGTTTTCTGTTTACAACTGTTTGCAACCAATATCAGTTACTTTGTTTTGGCCAAAAGTGTAAGTCAACTCAAACTTTATATATATACCTGTGTAACTTTACCTTAAGTAGCTACAGGACTTTTCATCACCCTGAGTTCTCCTGTCTTCAGTTTGCTGTCTAATCCAGTCAGGATTACTCTTGCTTATTACCTTGCTTATTACCCTTGCTTATTACCAGTCAAGATTATTCTTGCTTATTACCTTGCTTATTACCCTTGCTTATTACCAGTCAGGATTACTCTTCAGAGGTAAACAGATTATTTCATTTTATTTCAATTCATTTATTCTTTTAGCAACCACTTACTGGACCATGAGTATTGGCCAAAGAGTGGGTGTACAAGTAGACAAAATCAAGGTAGACAAGATCCCTGATTCATGAATTGTTCAGTCATACAAATAAATGTGAAACTATGACAGTGATAAGTGTTTCACTGAGAAGTTAATGGTACTATAAAAATAGTTGCTAGGAGAAATTTTTCTTATTTGAGTGATCAAAGAGAGTTTCTTTGAGGAAATGATATGAACTAGGTCCTAAATAATGAATAAAAGTTAATTAGGGGAAAAGTCAGATGAAGAGAGTTGGAAGGATATTCCAGAAGTAGGAAACAACAAATATCACATGTGAGCATAAAAATTAATGGGGAGAAAGGGCTGACGTGGATGTCAAGGGCAAGGGGCTTCATGATCTGCGATGAAGTTAGAGGGGCCAGCAGAGCCCAGGCTGTGCAAGTTAAGACTTCAGTGTTCACTTTGGGAAACAGGAAGCTATTGAGACATTTCAAATAGTAAGTGACACAGTCAGGTTTGAGTTTTAAAAGACTATTCTGCCTGTCACGTGCAGAGTGAATTGGAGGAGTAGGACAGGGTATGCAGAGAGAGCTGTTAGGAAGCTTTGTGGTAGCCCAGGCAAGACACAATGGCAGCACAAATAGCCTGCTAGAGTGAAGGCAGTGAAAAGTGGATGGAGTTGCACAACATTTAGGAGGTAAAGTTGACAAAACTGGGGATAAATTGACATGAAGAAGAAGGAAGTGCAAGGATGCCTCCTAGGCTCAACTAACTAGGTGAATGGTGGACCCAGTGACAGAAATGTTGAAAAGGGGTTTCGGTTGTGGCTGTTGCTGGGAAATGTTTCTTGGGGAAGAGTCTGAGTTCACTGTAGTTCATATTGCATGGAAGGTTTATTTGCAACATCAGGAGGAGATATCAAGTAGGCAGTTAGACATATAGAGATCAAAGGAAAGGATTGAGCTGGAGAATAAAAATAATATATCATTTGCATGTCTAGCTGGAGAATAAAAATAATGTATCATTTGCATGTCTTAGTAATGAAGTCGTGGGTGTCGTGGCATGAGATCAGCTGGAGGGAGAGGAGAGATTAAAGTGAGGAGAGAGCTACAATCAAGTAAGTGAGTGCCAGGGCTCGCCAACCGTGCAAGGACAGGGCAGGAGAAGAGGAACCTGCAAAGGTGGGTAAGGAGGAGGTGCAGAGAGATTGGGAATGTGTTGTCACTGAGCCAGAGGGAAGGACTGGATCAGAGCAAGGTCTTCAGTGTCAAATGCAGCTGGGAAGTCAGGGAAGATGAGAACCTAGACATACTAGTTGGCTTTTAGTAGCATCTGGGTCGCACTTTTGTGAATACAGAAGCCAGGCTGGAATGGACCAGTGAGTGAATAGGAGGTAAGGCCACAGAGGCCATGAATACACAGCTCTTGAAAATTTGGGCCACAAGGGGCGGAGTATGGAAATAGGGCAGCAGTTAGAAGCAAATGAGAGGGTGAAAGGAGTGTTTTTGTTGTTGTGTTGTTGTTGCTTTCTTTGTCTTAACGAGCAAGACTTGAACAGTTTCCAAGCTAACAGCAAGGATCAGGTTGACAGGGAGATTTTAAGTACAGAAAAGAGAGGTGGAAGGGTCCTGAGATGGAGAGAAGAGATACTTTCCAAGGCCCAGGAAGGGAGACTGGACATCAAAGGAGGGCAGATCCTCTGCTTTGTTGGTAGAGTGCAGGTGTAGGGGAGAGAGAGGGGTAACAGGGAAAGTAGGGATAGGCAGAGAAGATGCCCTTTGAGGGAAGGTGAGACAATTCCTTTTCATAGGATCTCTCTTTTATGTGAGATAGGAGGCAAGGCTGTCTGCTGAGTGTGTGTGTGTGTGTGTGTGTGTGTGTGTGTGCACGCACGCGCATGCGCGCGCGCACATGTGGGCACACATGCATATGTAGCAGGTTGGGCATCTACTCCACCCTGGAATAAAAAAGGTTAAGGACATGGAAAAGGTGAAGGTTTCCCCTGAAAATGGGAGAGTGAGCTGATGAGTTGCCTGTTGCCAGGTGGATAAAGGCTGGTGGTTGGGAACCCGCAGTGGACAAGGCTGCCTTGCAGAACCTCTCTTTCAGCAGCATTTGGCAGGGAAGGAACAAACAGGTAGGTTCTACTACACATGGAGCCTTGCCACTGGGCTGGGACATGAAGACAAAGGCCTGGGGGTGAAGCACATTAGATTAAAATGAAGCCCTTGACACCCAAGCTGGATAAAGAGGCAAATGAAGATAGGGGATGGGGTGAAATTTAGGAATGCAAACAGCTGGGTCCTCAAAGGTGAAGCTGGGGTGGTAAGTCAGGGCCCAATAAATAAGGCTCTTGAATGCCAGGGCCTTGAGCATTTTTCCTGAGCTCAATGGGGAGCCACTGAGGAATTCAAGGTGAGGTGAATGATACACCAGATCAGCATCTGGAAAGGTCACCCTGTCTGCAGGGTGGAGTGCTTGGAGATGGGAGTGGGTGAGAGACAATGGAAGGTGGAATGCAGGCTGTGGTATCTGGGAGGGAGAGGCCCAGAAGAGGCAAGCCCTGGGGACAGCAGAGTGTCCCTGTCACCCCAAAGAGCAGAGTCCACTGGTCAAATGCTCACATAAACCCAGGCCACAGCCAAAAGAGGGGCAAGGGCCTTGGCAGGGCTGGGAGAGAGAAGGGATGGCCACAGGAGGACAGGAGTTCAGGGTGGGGAGAAGCAAAGTGGGGAGTGTGGTGGATTTTAAGAGCTGACTGAATGAGCTTTGGCCACGGTTTTCCCCCAACAGAGCAATGACCTGGGGGCCCTCAGACATAGATCCCAGACTCAGAAGAGAGGGAGGGGCCTTTTGAGATCACCTCTTCCTGAAGTCTTGTGAAAAGCAGAGATTTACCTGAAGTCACATGGAGGCCAGTACCATTGATGAGTCAGGACACTTACTAGCCAACTCGCCGACTTCGGGCGGGTCTCCCCTACTCAACCCAAGCCCAGAAGAAACAAGACTTGAGGCATGGAGGTCATGTCTAATAGGCCATCTCTGCGGATGGGGATGGGGAATTCTTTGGGGGGCACAACCCAGTGCCAGGGGAGGCCCCCTGAGAGCCACCTGCCCCATCCCCAGCCTCCACAGAAAGGGGCACAGACCCCTGATGCTTGTGGCATCCTGGCACCTGGCAGCACCCTCTTCCCCTCCATGTGGCGGGTGTCCTCTTCCTTCAACCTGGTCCTCTTTCCCATGGTCATGAATAGCCAGGGGCACTCCTTTCCTTCACCCTGGTTCCAAGGGAGGAACACTAAATCGTAAGAGCCACAAAAGAGATGCAGCTTTGGTCTCCTGCCCACCATGGGCTGAATGCCGTGCTGGGCATTCTGCAGACGTTATCTCGCCCTTCCTCAGAGCTGCCCTCCTTACAGATTGGGGTCGACGCAATTCAGAAGGTGAAGCCATGCAAAGACAATGCTGTTCTCTAAACAGAAAGTGCTGCTCTGAGGTTAGGAGGGGAACCATGATCTTGCTTAGGCTCTGACTTCTGAGTGGCTGTCAAGATCAAGTGCTGCCACTTCATCATTGAGGCTAGAGGGCCTGCAGACCCCAAGTTAACACAGTAGACCCCAGCTTATCACAGGGAAGCCTGCAGATGCCACACTCTTACACGGCTTCCTGAAGAGCCCCAGTATGTCACAGAGCTCGTCAAATACGAGAAACTCGGGGTTTCAGTCCCATATTCCAGGAGGCCTCCTTCGTTTCACCACTCTGGTCTCTTTTTTTTTTTTTTGAGAAGGAGTTTCACTCTTGTTGCCCAGACTGGAGTGCAGTGGCCTGATCTCGACTCACTGCAACCTCCGCTCCTGGGTTCAGGTGATTCTCCTGCCTCAGCCTCCTGAGTAGCTGAGACTACAGGTGCCCACCACCATGCCTGGCTAACTTTTGCATTTTTAGTAGAGATGGGGTTTTGCCATGTTGACCAGGCTGGTCTTGAACTCCTGACCTCAGGTGATCTGCCCACCTCGAAAGTGCTGGGATTATAGGCGTGAGACACCGCGCCCGGCCACCACCCCAGTTCTGAGGCTGGTATAAATGCTTCTCCATCTCAGGGCAGTGCACCAAGTGTCTACTGAGCCCCTACACTGGTCACTTTTAGGTGCTGGCAGGGGAAGCGGGAAGGAGGACAGGAAGCAGGTGTGTAGAGCAATGAGGAACACAGACAGGTGCCAGGATAGTCTTGAGAATTCTCTGCTGCTGAGGTTCTCTGCAGCCATCCCCCAGTGGGTTCCAGGGCCCAGAACCAAGTTTGCACATCCCTGCATGCGGCCCCCTTTCTCTGCAGCCCGTCTCTCCCACTCCCCAGCCCTTCCTGCCAGCTTCTCTGGTGCTGAGATCTGTGTCACAGAACCTTTTCTGTTTCTCAAAGCTGCCTGGCTCTGGGTTCCCTCTGGGCCCTTGCACAGGTGGTCCTCCTCCTAGCCTGAATCTCTCTCTTCTCTGCTTTTCCCCTTTACCTTGCTAACATTTTTCAAGTCTCGATCAGCTGCCACTTCCTCTGGAAGCCTTTCTCATTATGGAATAGGTGCACCCAATGCCTGTACTTACTTATCCCACACACACTTCTTGTGCCTAGTGGTGTTTGCTAATTGCCCGTCTTCTCAGTGGGCTCCTTAAGGACCAGGGCCTGTCTCTCTGTCCCTCACTGTAGCCCCAACACCTGGTGCAGCACCTGCATAATAAATGTACATGTTCAACCCAGTGGACCAAATGCATGAATTACACATTCAAGAACCTAGAGATTATCTAAAGGCATGAGTGTGGTCAGTGGTAATCCACTTGGTAATAGAAGTCGAGTAAATTTCAGAAGTGGCAGAAGAGAGAAGGGTGACAGTGATGAAGTCACAACAGGAAAGGTGGGCCAGAGAGGGCCTCTCAAGCCAGAAATAGCTAAGCAGAGTCTTCCAGAGTGAGAAACAAGGGCTTTTCCATGAGCAAAGGAAGGTGGCATCCAGGAGGGGCATTTATAGGAGAGTATGCTGTGCCTGAGCAAGGTGTGGGTGAGTGAGAGGAGGAGGGAGGGAGGTGGACCCTGGGCTGTTTGCTATTGGTGTTGACTTCAGAGACTGCAGATAAACACACTGGCTGGCAGTGGGGCCGAACAGAGGGGAAGCAGTCAACTCGTAACGCCATGTGTCACAGGGTTCCCAGCGAGCTCTTTAAGAGCCAGGACCCTGGCTATCTGTCCCCCATTGTAGCCCCAACACTTCCATCTCCCAGCGGATCATCTCTGTGCAGAGTCAGATTGGTGAAGTTTCTCAAGAAAAACGTTTTGAGGAAACATGACCAGAGGAAGGAGATGAGTCCAGAAGCCTTCAGGATTGTACAGTGGGAGGAGATAAGGAGGGTTAGGACAAGGGAAGAGCAAAGAGATGGAGAGAAGCTGGGGCTTGCGATGTCTCGGGGAGGAAGAACAGTGTGGGGAAGGAGGGTGGCCGAAGAGTGCAGAGTGACCATCAGTCTCCTGACTTGGAAGACGGCAGCGTGGGTAAAATGGCCTTCTTGGAGAAAGGGAGAGATGGGGCACTCAGGATGGGGGCAGCTCCGGAGGTCAGTTCAGAACATGTTGGCAAAGAGTCCAGTAGGTGGATGGATGGATGTGAGCATAACTTAGAAAGAAAACTCCACTTTAGTCAAACAGGCAAACACAAAACTACAAAAGAGAAATTGTCCAATCACATCAGTGGAAATGGAGAGAAATGAACAGTTTTGCAAAAGAATTACTCATTCAGTAAAAGGGTTCTTTATAAAGTTCCATCTAAGTTAAATTATATCTGGTATAATAAAATGTGATTCGTTTACGTATTTCATTTCCACAGAGAAATTGTTCGGAATGTGGCTGTCACATTATGCTTGGTCTGACATAGATGAGTGACTGTGTGTGGCAGTATTTTTGTCACTTTCGGCAAAGGTTCTCTTGTCTTTTCCTTCTCCATTTCTGGCAAAATAATTGTTCACTTGTTGACTGAATTCTTGCTCCAGTGGGTAAAGTCTTTCCTTCACAATAGGGAGTAACACTTCATGCTGGTGCTCCTAGGAGAAGAGTGGGTGGCAGCCATTCACACCATAGTATAAATGACTAAAGAACAAAGTTTGATGAAGGGCAAGAGGGGTTATGAAGGCACTGTGCTTGTGAAAAGGATGATGGGGGGAAGGACATCCATGTCATGGGGGAGAAATTGTAAAATTGGTGAGGAGAGTAAAGGCTTCAGACAGATGTGACCTATAGGAGCACACACCTGCTTTGCTTTCCCTTGGCTGAGCACAAACCTCACCTAGTCTTGCATTGGATTCATACACCTTCCTTCTCTAAAATGACCATTTGCTGTTGTATCTCAGGGTCAACCCAGAGGGTTGGAGCTCCTTTGTAAAGGTGTGTTAAAGTGAATGAGATCTTTCTGATGAAACTGAACAGGTGAGGGTGCTGTCGGCAGGGCTGCGGAGACCTGTGAGCATTACTTCATAGATTTGCCCAAATCAAATGCTCTCTGACTTCAACAAAACAACAGTAAAAGTAATGTATTGAGCACTCACCATGTGCCGGGTCCTGTGTTGCACAATTTATGTGTCTTATCACACTCAGTCCTCTGAACAACTCTGTAAGGTAACTGTCTCTGTTTTACAAAGGTGAAACAGAAGTCCAGAGAGGTTACTTGTCCACCGTTGAATGTCAGGGTTGGATGCAAGCCCAGCCCTGTTGGGGTTTGAAATTGCTATCAGGTCATTTAGTCTGAAGTCTCCGTGGTGCCAAATTCTTGTCAGCTGAGGCTTGAAGGGGAAGCAGACAGATGTGGCTAGAGCTGCAGTTCATCAGCAACTGACCACCAGTGCTCAGGGCACCTGGAGGACCACAGCAAAAAGGACAGCCTTTTGCTCCAGGTTTCCACTTTTCGAGAGATATGAACACATTAGTAAATGTCTGTTTCTGGCAACAGGCAGCCAGGGTGAGAAAATAATCAGATCTACACAAAATGTATAAAGAATGTGTGGAGGGACCTCCAAAGGGTGAGAAACCACTTCTGGCTGCTAAGAGGGGGACTTTGCAATCTGGTCTCACACTCTCAGTTCTTAAAAAATAAGTCCATGAAGCAGAAAAAAAGCATGGGATTTGGAATTTGAGACCTGACTTTGAAGCCCACACAGAACATAGACAAGTCAACTGTGTGGTTTGGGGTAAGTTACGCAGACTCTCTGTGGCCTGTTTACTCATTTGCAAGTAAAACAGTAATGATAATACCTACATCATGGAACTATTGCGAGGCTCAAAGGAGATAACGTGAGAGAGCTCTGCTAGCCGGCCTATTTGTCTTCATTCTGCTGCTGATGGCGTGGGGTGTTGAACTGTCTCTGATTCAGGGCCTGGCCTGGACCCTCAGTTTACCCTCTCAATGGTTCTTACTTCTCTTGCAGACATATTTGGTTCCAAAATGGCATCTTCCCTTTATGGAGTACTCTTTGCTGTTGGCCTCTGTGCTCCAGTCTACTGTGTGTCCCTGGTCAATGCCCCCAGCGGATACCCCCACCCATCCTCCACAGAGAGTACCCCTGCCTCACTGGTGTATTCCCTCAACACCAACTTTGCCTTCCGCCTGTACCGCAGGCTGGTTCTGGAGACCCCGAGTCAGAATGTCTTCTTCTCCCCCGTGAGTGTCTCCACTTCCCTGGCCATGCTCTCCCTTGGGGCCCACTCAGTCACCAAGACCCAGATTCTCGAGGCCTGGGCTTCAACCTCACACACACACCAGAGTCTGCCATCCACCAAGGCTTCCAGCACTTGGTTCATTCACTGACTGTTCCAAGCAAAGACCTGGCCTTGAAGATGGGAAGTGCCCTCTTCATCAAGAAGGAGCTGCAGCTACAGGCAAATTTCTTGGGCAATGTCAAGAGGCTGTATGAAGCAGAAGTCTTTCCTACAGATTTCTCCAACCCCTCCATTGCCCAGGCGAAGATCAACAGCCACGTGAAAAAGAAGTCCCAAGGGAAGGTTGTAGACATAATCCAAGGCCTTGACCTTCTGACAGCCATGGTGCTGGTGAACCACATTTTCTTTAAAGGCAAGGATTTGGGAAGTTGATTTTTATTTATTTATTTTATGATGATGCTGATGATTTTTGCTTAGTGAAATACACAAGGCAGACAAAGCCTAGACTGCAGGGTGGAGAAATGGGAGGGCCTGAGCTCTGATTAGCTTTGCAGTTAGCTGACTGCAGGATCTGGGACAGCTCATGTTTATCAGTTACAGTGGGGGACTCATTTAGTTCTCTTTGGGTAGACAGATAAAGTGTCTCCAGGTGTGTTTGCATTTGACTCTGTGGGAAACCCATAGGAAAAATCTGGAAACTACTTGAGAGAAAGGATCTCTTGCCACCAGCAGCTGTCCCACTGCCCCTTGAAAGTTTTAAAGAAGGAACATGGAACTCTCTGACAACCCAGTTTAAGAAGCAAATCCAAGAGTGTGAACACTTTCATAGGTGTAGAAATGTAGACAAGTTGATGTGACTGTCATTCATGTCTCATATATATATGAAGTCTACTTCATCTATAACTGCATATATATATATTATATATATATATATATATGTTAGAGATTTACAGTTTTCACTGTGTTGTAGGGAATGCACATCAGCTTTGAAATCAAACAACTTGGATTTGGATTTCACCTCTGCCCCATACTTGCTCTATGATCCTCAGCATGTGCCTCTAAAAGATTTACCATGTGTTGAGTGCCTGACCTGTGCCAGTCTCTGTGCTGACTGGATAGTTTGATCATAAAGCCAACTTTCTAGGGTTGTGCTTGAGATAGAAGTGCCTGGCGTCTCCAGGCAGAGTTTTCACGGATGTCACCGTATCATCCCTCCCTTCCTCCGTCCCTCTCCTCCCCTTCCTTCCTCCCTCCCTTCATCCACCTGCTCCCTGTTACTCATTTATCCATGCACTAGTTTATCTGTCCATCCATCCAGGCATGCACCTAGCCAACCAGCCAGATATCTATCCATTGACGTACTCATCTACCCATCTACCCATTCACAAAGCTATCCATCCACTTGTCCATCCGTCAGTTCATCCATCCATCCACCTAGCTAGCCAACCACCTGTCCATTAATCTATCCATCTATCTACCCACCCTATATCCACCCATTCACCAAACTATCCACCCATTTATCCATATGTCATTCATCCATGAATCCATGCATGCATCCATCTATCCACCCAGACAGCCAAACATGTATCCATTAACCTGTTCATCCCTCTACCCTCCATCTACCCATCCAGCAAACTATCCACCCATTTATCCATCCATCAGTTCATCCATCCATCCATCCATCTATCCATCCATGCATCCATTCATCCACCCAGCTAGCCATCTAGCTAGCCAACTACCTATCCATTAATCTGTTCATCTATCTATCCATCCATCAGTTCATCCATCCATCCATCCATCCATTCATCCATCTATCCACCCAGCCATCCAACCATCTATCCATTAGCTTTTCATCTATCCATCCACCCTCCATCTGCCAAGCTATCCACCCATTTATCCATCCATCCTACAAAGAGGAAAGAGAAGGAAAGAAAACTGGTATGCTTTGAGCCCTTACTAAGTTACCTTCACTCTATGTTGCTCTATTTAACTTAATTCTATTTTTAATTGAAATACAACTCACATATCATAAAATTCACCATTTTATTGATTTTCAGTATATTCACAAGTTTGGACAACTACTCCGCTGTGTAATTCCAGAGCATTTTTTTTTTGTTACCTCAAAAAGAAACCTCATACCCATTAGCAGTAATTCCCTATTTCATTTTGCTGTCTTTGCCTCACTAATTGCACTTTGACATAAAGATCTCATTTCTCTCTTTGTGCTAGCCAAGTGGGAGAAGCCCTTTTACCCTGCATATACAAGAAAGAACTTCCCATTTCTGGTGGGCAAGCAGGTCACTGTGCATGTCCCCATGATGCACCAGAAGGAGCAGTTTGCTTTTGGGATGGATACAGAGCTGAACTGCTTTGTGCTTCAGATGGACTACAAGGGAGATGCCATGGCCTTCTTTGTCCTCCCTAGCAAGGGCAAGATGAGGCAACTGGAACAGGCCTTGTCAGCCAGAACACTGAGAAAGTGGAGCCACTCACTCCAGAAAAGGTGGGTATCTGTGCCAGTCACCTGGGCCCTGAGGCAGGGGACACACACATTCAAAGATGGGGGAGAGATTGTGCTAACCACTGTTGGATAATCACTTCTGAACAATGAGTACCAACTGTATGCAGGACAGAGAGCCTGGGGCTGTCTATACATGTTTACACTTAAAGTTCACTATCACCTGATGAGGAGTCTTAATACCACTCATTTCACAGGTGAGGAAATGGAGGCTCCAAGGTGGTAAGTGAATTGTCCAAGGTCATGTAGCCGTTACATGCTAGCAGAGCTGGCTCTAGAAGCCAATCTGATATTGAAATCTTTGGAATGATCCCATAAAAGCAAGCAAACAAAAGCATTGGTGGTCACATATAAGAAAGAGGATAACAATATTACCAAATCCAAAGGTTGGTGAAAAGATAAAGTAAGCTACTATTTACAAAGTGCTTAGGAGAATTCCTAGAAGATAGTAAGTGTTCAGTAAATGTTAGCTAATAATGTTATTATTCGTCCTATACTTATTATGGTGAGTATAAAAATATGGAGAATATCAAAAAGATTAATCATGAGATAAAAAAGGAATGTCAAAGTTTTGTGTTCTGTCTCTTAGCAATATATTGTTGGCATCATAGAATGATTTCAGCAGCATTCCCTGGTGCTCATAGTCTGGGAAGAGAGAAGGAAGGCTGCAGTGTAACTGGAATTCAAGAAAGAGATTGGGCAATGCCCCAGGGGAGGGCAGGAAAGGTGCTGAGGAGCTTCTGAACAGAGAGAGATCACTTTCAGCTGGGACTGAGGAACAGCTTCAAGGAGATGGTGGGGTTTAGATGCACATACGGGTAGCATATGAGCACACAGAGGCTTGGGAAGGGCAGCTTTGGTAGACAACGCACTGGCAAGAACTCAAAGTCAAGGATGAAGAGATGCTGCAGGGTGTGTCAGCGACTTCTTCTCTTCTCAGGCTGCATCTGGGGCTGCGGATAAGAAGAGGAGGTGGCACAGAAGCTCAGGGAGGAAGGCATGGAGCACAGAGCAGCAGATGGAGCACAGAGAAAACAGGGAAAGGGGATAGTGGCAGGGAAGAGAGAGCTGTCCCTGGCATGAGGGGTCACAAGACACCTGTCAGATGAGGACTGAAATGTGTCCACCCAATATTCTTGTGCTTTCATTGCTGTGAGTCACTAAGTACATAACCTTGAGCAAAGCACTAAAACTAAGCTTTACCATCTTTAAAATGGGGACAGTGTTGTTGAATGTGCCTGGGACAATGTCTGGCATACAATATATGCTCAGGCCAGACTCACGCCGTAATCCTAGCACTTTGGGAGGCTGAGGCAGGTGAATTGCCTGAGCTCAGAAGTTCAAGACCAGCCTGGGCAACACGATGAAACCCTGTCTCTACTAAAATACAAAAAAAATTAGCCAGACATGGCCACGTGTAACTGTAATCCCAGCTACTTGGGAGGCCGAGGCAGGAGAAAAGCTTGAACCCGGGAGGCGGAGGTTGTAGTGAACTAAGACCATGCTGTTGCACTCCAGCCTGAGTGACACAGTGAGACTCCATCTAAAAAAAAATGTTCAATACATGTGGGCTGTTTTCTCTTGGTTCAGAGGGAAAAAAATACTGTGCTAAATTATCAGGTGGTGCTGTTCAATATAGTAGCCACTAAGCCACCTGCAGTTATTTACACTTAAATTATCTGAAATTCAGTAAAATTAAAATTTTAGTTTCTCATTTGCACAAGCCACTGTTCAAGTTGCTCAATAGCCACACATGGCTAGTGGCTACCGTACTGGAGAGCGCAGGTCTAGGATCTTCCCAGCATCACAGGCAGTTCTGCTGGACTTTGCTGCTCTAGGGCATTAGCAGGGCCTGCATCAGGAAGTGCTGGTGAGGAGGTACTCTGGACAGTGAGTGGGTGGTTGATGAGCTTCCATTGCTGCTTGACGTCTCCTGTTGGTTTCTGCCATAGACTCCCTTGCCGACCACCTTCTCACCTCTGCACCCACTTTACTGGGGGCCCGTCTGTCTCCTTGCATGTTTTTAGTGCTGGACCTGCTCAGCTGGGAGACTTACTTCAAGAGCAACCTGGGGTTCTTGGCTAGGATGTGTTGACCTTTTTAGCAGCAATTAGCAATGGCTGGAGGAAGAACGGAGTCTCCCAAAATGGCATCTAGGAGCAGAGATGCAGACACCATGGGCTTGTGACCTCATTGTTTCCTTTTCCCTACTGCACAGGTGGATAGAGGTGTTCATCCCCAAATTTTCCATTTCTGCCTCCTACAATCTGGAAACCATCCTCCCAAAGATGGGCATCCAAAATGCCTTTGACGAAAACGCTGATTTTTCTGGAATTACAAAGAGAGACTCCCTGCAGCTTTCTAAAGTGAGTTGAATGAGAATATTTGCAAAAAAGTCCAAGCAGGAAGCACCTGCAGAATTAATCAAGTGCTCTTATGTCATTGATAAGGAAACAGAGGCCTGAAAGGTGAAATGAGGTTCTTCTGTGGCCAGAAGAACCGAATCTTGCGACCTATGGCCACCATCCCTCCGGCACACAGCATGTGTTATCCCTCTTCACACAAATGTTCCAAAGGCATCCTCAGCAGGCAGCTGCTCCCCCACACCTGCTGCAGGCGAGCAGTGCTCCCCTGGGATCTGACCTCACCTTTTTCCTCCCTGGAGTTTAGGCCCTCACACAGGCATCACAATATGGCTGCCCATAGGCCATTTGCACCCACAGATGTGTTGTCTGGCCTTCAGTGTGTAAGGGGAGAGAGAGAGAGAGAGAGAGAGAGGAGAAGAGAGAGAGAGACAGAGACAGAGACAGAGGAGAGAGAGAGGAGACAGACAGAGAGAGACAGAGAGAGAGGGGAGAGAGAGAGACAGAGAGAGAGAGAGAGAAACAGAAGAGAAAGAGAGACGAGAGAGAGAGAGACAGAGAGAGAGGAGAGAGAGACAGAGACAGAGAGAGAGAGAGGAGAGAGAGAGAGAGGAGTTTTAAAACGTAGTATATTGGATCTAAAAGTCTAGATTTCTGATCCTCTTGAAACAAATCACTGACCCTAATTCCCACATGGCAACAGTGAGTCTATGTGTCCACATGGCAGCCATCACCGGAGTTGAGTTGTGAGTGACCCTTTTAGTCAGACAGGACCCTCCAGGTATTGTGGGCACCCCATGCTCTTACAAGAAGTCTCCTTCAGTTAATTGGGGTTACCTGCCTAACCCCTGCACACATATGGGTTACTGATCCCTGACCTAAACTTTTATTTTGATAATGGATTATAATAGTCAGAAGTGATCTTGGGGCTACTGAAGGGGACCTTTGTCACTGGTCTACAGAAAATGCTGAGAGGCTCCACTGGAATATGATGAGCATAATGGACCTTTTCTCGAGGAAAATGCATCTGAGCCCATGAAAAACAATGCCTGTAGTCACAGGAGCTCAAGTCTCCCTGAAGCTTAGAAACCCAGGAACTCCAGGTTAAGAATCTCTTCCCTAGCAGACAAAGAAGGGATCTAACCTTAGTCATGTCAAACCCATGTCTGCCATGCGAGAACTGCAGCAGTTACTACTGCTGGCAAGTCCACAAGCATTTGCCTTGTATGATCTCCCTTAATTTACACAATAACCTTACGGGACACATGCAATTATTATTACCTTTTATAGATCGGGAAACTGAAGCATGTGGCATCTAAATAATTTGCAACCATAAGTGACAGAGCTGAGACTCACTCCTATCTTCCTGCTCTGTGTTTGTCACCATCTCACTCGCGGTGTAAGGACCAATGGGCCATAGTCAACACCCACTGCAATGTACTGAGCAAACCCAATGCCAGGCATTTGAACCTTGAATCCTTTCAAGGTAGACCTCACCATTCCAGGGCAAAACACTCAGTTTAGTTTACTTAGTTAAGTAAAAGTGTCTCTACTGGGGCCACTGATGTTTGTTTTTCCTTTGGCAGGCAACCCACAAGGCTGTGCTGGATGTCAGTGAAGAGGGCACTGAGGCCGCAGCAGCTACCGCCACCAAGTTCATAGTCCGATCGAAGGATGGTCCCTCTTACCTCACTGTCTCCTTCAATAGGACCTTCTTGATAATGATTACAAATAAAGCCACAGACAGTATTCTCTTTCTAGGGAAAGTGGAAAATCCCACTAAATCCTAGGTGGGAAATGGCCTGTTGACTGATGACACTTTGCTAATGCAAAAGAAATAACAAACCACATCCCTCTTTCTGTTCTGAGGGTGCACATGACCCCAGTGGAGCTGCATTCACTGGCAGGGACGCCACTTCCAAGGCTCAATCACCAAACCATCAACAGGGACCCCAGTCACAAGCCAACGCTCATTAACCCCAGTCAGTGCTCTTTTCCACAAAGTCTCCCAGGTCACCAGCTTCATGGGATGTTGCTGGGTTACCATATCTCCATTCCTTGGGGCTCCTGGGAATGGAAATATGCCAGTGCAGGTCAGGCACTTCTATTGCAGAATTACAATAACACATTCAATAAAACTAAAATATGAATTCAGCTGTCAACAGGGTCCTAATCTGAAAATGATTTACTGGCGAACTCGCAGTGGCTGGGCTGCCGTCCCACGACATCTCAGAGGCTGCATGATTTTTTTCCTTCATTTATTCAGCAAAAACTTACTGCGCACTTAATATATGCTAGGAGTCAATCAGGCAAGATTCCTGGCATGTTAGGCCTAAATGGGGGAGACACCCCCTACAGCAACAACGAAACCAAGCCTATAAACGTGGTCATAACAGCTTATAAGTACCATGAAGGCATTGAATAGGATGACTGAGAGTGAGGGGAGGACAAGAGAGGGGTGTGAGCATAAAGGCTGTGAGTCAGGAATGAGCGGCATGTTGGAGGGACAGAGCAAGGACCTTGTAGCATCATGTGGGTCAGATGGAAGAAATGAAGATACAGAGGCCCAAGGAGGTCAGCTGGTGGAGGCCGTTGTTGGCCAAGGAGAGAGCCTGCGTTTGTGGGGAGCACCAGGACATGGGGTGACGAGGGCTAATGCGTGGGCTGTGAAGGTCTCCCTGGGTGCTGTGGAACAGTTTTCCATCTCCTCGAGGCTGGCTGTCTCCCTGACTCTGATGATGTCCTGTATGCACATGCAGCCTTCTGGGTGCTCAGCCCCTTCCCTGCGGGTCTGTAACAGCAATGGTCCTGCTCCCATACTCTGAGTCCTGAGAGCAGCACGATGAGCAATGGGCCACGGTGGCACCACAGCAAAGGCAGCTCATGTCCTTTGAGTCAGACTCACCATCCCTCCCTCCCTCATTGCCTGACAGGCTATGCTGGCACCTCTGTATCACCCTCATTACCAAGGGCATCTCTGGCGGCCTCCATGGAGCCCTTGCTCCAGTCAGATCCAAAGGCTCCTCTTCTAGGGACCCCAGTGCCCCACCCACCTTGGAGGTGCCAGGGGCCTCATGTTGGCTTTCTCATGCTGTTTTATAAGGAAAGAAAGAAAACAGAAAGGAGTTACGCTGGAAAGCTGGCAGAAGTCCCCGGGGAACCTAACGCCCAGTCCTCACGCTCCCACTTTATTTCACAAACAGAACAAGCTGCCACTGCACTCCAGCCTGGGCAACACAGCAAGAGCCTGTCTCAAAACAACAAAAACAAACAAACAAAAAACAAAAACAGAATAGCTGAGACTCAAAGAGTAAAAACAGCTAACCTAGGCCATAGGGCCCTCCTGTGTTGACTTAGAACAAGGACCAATGGCCAGTTATGAAGAGCTCCCGCAACACCCCCTGGAGCAAACTTTGTTTTATACACAGTGCTCTTCCCTCAGGCTCTCCATTGTAAAGGTCACAGTGGAGAAGCCAGGCATCCTTCCCAGGAAGGAGCATACCTGGCTCCAGACTCCTGCAGAGTAGGCAAGAAGATGTCCCACAGTAGCACAAAGGAGATAGTAGGCGTGAAGAAGTGACTAACAACACCTGTTGTTCACAACTAGTTCTTTCTAGAAACTATAGGGAACCCCAAGTAGTCAGCAGTGGATGAGAGCTGTAAGTATCCTTCTGACAGCCTTGCTTCCGGTGGCACTTTACAGTGAAAGCAAGCTTAGGTGGCATCCTGGTGCCCACTCAGACTTGCTTTTGCAAGCAGATATAAGAACAGCCATGGAGCATTTTCTGTCAACTTGCTGAGGTCCCAGCTCTGTTTTTTGAAATGCCAATCCTTTGCATTTGTTTTTAAAGGTACCTCACATTTTGTTTTGAAATCATTTCCATTGTGTATAGTAAGGTGACAGACAAAGACACCTGCATTTGTGAAAATGACCATATCACAAAAGGCAATCTACCAATTCAGAACCAATTCCAATCAAAATCCCACCATCATTCTTCACAGAACTGGAAAAAAAATACTAAAATTTATATGGATCCAAAAAAGAACCTGCATAGCCAAAGCCAGACTAAAATGAGGCTTCACATTACCTAACTTCACACTATACTGTAAGGCCATAGTCACCAAAACAGCATGGTACTAGTATAAACATAGACACATAGACCAGTGGAACAGAATAGAGAACCCAGAAATAAACCCAAATATTTACAGCCAAGTGATTGTAGGCAAAGCAAACAAAAACATAAAGTGAGGAAAAGACACCCCATTCAACAAATGGTGCTGAGATAATTGGCAAACCACATGTAGGAGAATGAAACTGGATTCTCATCTCTCACCTTATACAAAAACCAACTCAAGATGGATCGAGGACTTTAAGACCTGAAACTATAAAAATTCTAGAAGATAACATTGGAAAACCCCATCTAGACATTGGCTTAGACAAGGATTTCATGACCAAGAACCCAAAAGCAAATGGAAGAAAAACAAAGCTAAACAGGTGGGACTTAATTAAACTAAAGAGATTTGTTACAGCAAAGGGAACAGTCAGCAGAGTAATCAGATAACTCACATAGTGGGAGAAAATCTTCACAATCTATACATCTAACAAAAGACTAATATCCAGAATCTACAAAGACTTCCAACAAATTAGCAAGAAAAAACAAACGATCCCATCAAAAAGTGGGCTAAGGATATGAATAGACAATTTTCAAAAGAAGATATACAAATGGCCAACAAACATATGAAAAAGCGTTCAACATCGCTAATGATCAGGGAAACGCACATCGAAACCACCAGGTGATATCACCTTACTCCTGCAAGAATGGCCATAATCAAAAAATAATAGACGTTGGCGTGGATGTGGTGAAAAGGGAACATTTCGGCACTGCTGGTGGGAATGTAAACTGGAACAACCCCTCTGGAAAACAGTGTGGAGATACCTTAAATAACTAAAAGTAGAACTACCATTTCATCCAGCGATCCCAGTACTAGGTATCTACCCAGAGGAAAAGAAGTCATTTTACGAAAAAGATACTTGCACACACGTTTATAGCAGCACAATCTGCAATTGCAAGATTGTGGAACCAACCCAAATACCCATCAATCAATGAGTGGATAAAAAAACTGTGATGTATATATATACAATGGAATACTACTCAGCCATAAAAAGGAATGAATTCATCACATTCACAGCAGCCTGGGTGGAACTTGAGACTATTATTCTAAGTGAAGTAACTCAGGAATGGAAAACCAAGCATCGTATGTTCTCACTCATAAGTGGAGCTAAGCTACGAGGATTGGAAGACATGAGAATGACACAATGGACTTCAGGGACTCAGGAAAAAGGGTAGGAAGGGGGTAAGGGATAAAAGACTACGTATTGGGTTCAGTGTGTATTGCTTGGGTGATGGGTGCGTCAAAATCTCACAAATCACCACTAAAGAACTGACTCATGTAACCAAATACCACCTGTTCTCCCAAAACCTATGGAAATAAAAAAGTTAGGAAAAAAAGAATAGAGCCTGGATCACACAACCACGGACACAGGCACCAGCCGCAACTACACCACCACCTCCTGCTGGGATCAGAATATTCTCAAATTGAGCCTGGGCTTAAGTCACAATCCACCATTTGTTTGTGGGACAGGCAGTCAGGGCAGATACTTTGGAAAAAAAGAGCCCTTCCTGTTTGCTGTGCGTTATCTTCATACCACTTCCCAGAAATGACCTGACAAATATTGACCAGGTCGCTGCGATCTTCAAACACCATTTTCCTGTGGGTAGAGGTGATGCAGTGCTGAAGACCCGGGCCCCCACTCAGTGCCTTCGCTCTGTGAGTACTTTGCCTGTGCCCAAAATGAGGGCAGGGGCAGCAACTGCCTCACTCCCTTTTTCTCTCTCTGTGTGTGTGTGTGTGTGTGTGTGTGTGTGTGTGTGTTCCTGGCTTTGGAGGTAAGGATAGGAGAAGTAAGTCCCTGAAGAAGAAATGCAACCATGTACTCCCTCTGAGTCTTAAAGGAGGGACTTCAGGTTTTCAATCGCCTTTTATGGAAAACTTGGCCCTCAAGAATTTTGAGAGAACCCCAAATATTCCTGGCAGTTAGGCAAGAAAATGAAACAATACAACCCAAAGCACAATGACAATGATGCTGTAGCAATTTCACTAGAAGCTGTCCTCTGAAAAGGGTGCTTAGGAGCTCTGGTCTGGAGTCTGCGCCTTGCTCCTGCTCTCACCAGGTGGTTTGTCCTAACACTGCATCTGTTGCCCCCTGTGTACAGTAGAGCTGATAATCCCTGTGCTTTGAGGTTCTCATAAGGATTAAATTAAATAAGACGGAACAAGTGTTTCTCAACAAGGGCACTACCAGTACCTGGGCAGGACCACTCTTCATTGAATGTGACTCTTCTGAGTGTTTCAAGAGCTTTCAGGAGCCCGGCTGTTCCCCAACTAAACTCCAGCAGCACTCCTCCACCAGGCATTAAGCTGATCCAAAATGTCACCCCTACCTTCTTTACACACACCCCTCCCCATGCCTTTGTCAGGAGCCAGTGTTACAATGCATATAATATTCTATCACTTCATAAACCTTTACTAAGTGAGAATACTATACTTTTTGAATATAGTTCTTAATTTTCCTCTGGTATCTTTTTGGAAGAGGAATTAAGACATGAACTGGGCCTCATTACCCCCAGGCTTGATAGAAAGGGAAAAAAACTGCTATTGAGTACTTTTGCCATGCCTAGAGCTTTGTACATTGACTGTCATATAATCCTGAAATGGCCCCACACCCAGGAGGTGGCAATACCATTTGTATTTTGCAAAGGGAGACACTGAGTTTCAGGGAGCTGCTTTTGCACACTATCAGGCAGTGAGTTACTGCACAGTCTTGATTCCAAGGCCCCTTCATTTACAATTCAATCCCCTTTGGGAAATAGGTCCTTTGCAAGTCAGGGGGTCCTTGGGGTACAGTGGGGTAGAAAATGGTGCTGAGTTCAATGGGATAAAAATAATAAACCAGAAATAGTTTCATCACAGTCGCTTTATTTTACCCAGGGGTACAACAATTTTTAAATTGATTTGCATCTTCCAAATTTTCAATCAAAAGAAAATCTGAAGTGTATGGGAGCTGTCATTAAGTGAACCCACACTGTGCTGCAGAAAGGGAGGACGTAGACTTGGGGATGTGCCCACAGGACTTTGACCAGCAAATGCATTTCAACATAGCGGATAATGAGACAACATTTGTCCCTCCTGACAGCTGGCCTTTGTGGTTTGGCAGACTATTCAGGGCACCAGGGGCTACAAACCATTTGCAAAAATATAACCTCTCGTGCACTGCCACAGCATTTGCAATTGATCCAGAAGTCATTGGTTTGGGAAAAAAAAATATGAAAGTGCCAGTTAAGACACAAATGTTATCAGGACAAATTAATGAGGAGTGATAGAGGTGGTCAGCAGTGCACAGCTGCTGTGCAATGAATGGAGCAGTGGAAGAGTTGGATTTGAAGGGAGAAGAGAAGGCTGCCTTCCTTACTGAGGACATCAAGGTTTGGGAGCGTCCCAGTAGCAATGTGGTCATGAGTCTTCTGCAGGAACCTGAGGATGTGTGTAGGGTGGGTGGGGGGATGGGACTGAAAGGGAAAGGAGAGCATGGAACATTGGGCAGGGTAAGTAGAGACAACACTGTTTGTACTGCAGTTTCCCCTCCATCTCAGGCTGCACTGCCGGCCCTAAAACAAGGGGTCTTCCTGCTCCTGTACCACTTTGATCCCCTGGAATTGGACTAAAGGCTCTTCTGGCACATTCTATAACTTAAAGCACAAGAGATTTCACATTAGTTTGCAACGGCTATCTTAATAAATACTACATGCCAGGCACCTTAAACAACAGATATTTTTGGCTCACAGTTCTGGAGGTCCAAGATCAAGGGGTTGGCAGGGTTGGTACCTTCTGAGGCTGTGAGGGAGAATCTGCTCCAGGCCCCTTTCCTAGCTTTGCCTCACTCCTAGTTTGCTGGCCATCTTTCACGTTCCTTGGCTTGTAGAAGCATCACCCTGATCTCTGCCTTCATCTTCACACGGCATTCTCCCTGTGTGCTGTCTGTGTCCAAATTTCTCCTTCTTGTAAGGACCTCAGTCCTATTGGATTAGGAGCCTGCTCTAATGACCTCATCTTAACCGATTACATCTCCAATGATCCTATTTCCAAACAAGATCATATCTGGAGATACTAGGTGTCTAGACTTCAGCATATGAATTTTGGGCAGATACAATTCAGCCCATAACAGATATCATCCCCACAGCCCTGCAGCAATAAAAAAAAATAGAGGTTTCAGCCTCTGCATGTGACAAGAGGCATCCCAGATATTAGAGGCTGGACAGAGACATGGAGACAGAGTTCCTGTCTCTCGTCACTCCTCTAGGCTCCATCAATCCTACTACTTTGCTACCCACTCCTGGGCTGTCCTCATCCACACGTCCAGATGGTCGATCCTCACATCCCCACTCCAGCTAATGAATGACTGGAAAGGGGGAGGGCACTCTTCTTTCTCTTGAGGCCTGACCGAAGCTTTGCACATCATCCTTTCCTTTCCAATTGGCAGGATCATAGTCAATAGCCATGCTGGATGTGAGGGAGGCCTAACATCACTGGCAGCGTGGCCAGGACATTTGCTCCAAGCATGTTCTTCTCAATTTGTCATCACATATATATTTGCTTATTTAGCTATTGAGTGTCACCTAAGCTAGTGTCAATTAAACCCTAAACTCTAGGAAATCTGAAATTTTGTTTACTTCTTTCCCCCACTAAATAATGAGGACCTAGTGCACTTCTTGGACGAGGTAGATGCTTGAAAGTTAATGAATGATTGAAAGAATGACTGAAAGAAGAAGGGAAAAAGAAGGTAAGAAGGAAGGAAGGAAGGAAGGAAGGAAGGACAGAAGGAAGGAAAGAAGGAAGGAAGGACAGAAGGAAGGAAGGAAGGAAGGAAGGAAGGAAGGAAGGAAGGAAGGAAGGAAGGAAAGAAGGAAGGAAAAGAGGGAGGGAGGCTAGACTATGGAAGTTGTTTTGCTGTGGTGGTGGTGGTTGTTTTTAAAACAGATTCTCACTCTGTTATCCAGGCTGGAGTGCAGTGGTGCAATCACAGCTCACTGCAGCCTCCACCCTCTGGGCCCAAGTGATTCTCCCACCTCAGCTTCCAGAGTAACTGGGACTGCAGGCACATTCCACCACACTCAGCTAATTTTTAAAAACTTTTTGTAGAGGGAAGTCTCCATATGTTGCCCTGCCTGGTCTCAAACTCCTGGGCTCAAGCGATCCTCCCACCTCAGCCTCCCAAACTGCTGAGATTACAGGTGTGAGCCACCATGCCTGGCCAGGAGTTGCCGTTGTTGTTGTTATTGTTGTTTTATAGCCCAGAGACTTTTACTCAACAAAATCTTAGAAACCCATATGTAAAGCAGATAAAGGGTTGCTACCTTCGCTGAAGCCTTAGAAGAAAGTGTCCAGAATCCTAATTGTCCACCGCCTTGTCTTCTTTAGTGCCCCTCATGGCAGCCCTGTGGGCACATTGTGAAGGTGGGATGTGTGATATGAGCAATAGAGAATTGTGACATTATTTATGGAGAAAAGTGATATGTTCACCCTCTTGTTTTCAGAGAATGGGGCCAGCTTGGCTTTGGCTACTGGGAATAGGCATCCTGGCCTCTGTCCACTGTCAATCCCTTCCTGCCCATGGAGATAAAAGTCTGCAGGGGCCTCAACCCCCTGGGCATCAGCTCTCAGAGCCAGCCCCGCCTACCGCAGAATCACACCCACCATTACCAAATTTGCTTTGCGTTTGTACAAAGAGCTGGCAGCAGACGCCCCTGGAAACATCTTCTTCTCGCCGGTGAGCATCTCCACCACCCTGGCCCTGCTCTCTCTCGGGGCCCAAGCTGACACCTCAGCTCTGATCCTGGAGGGCCTAGGATTCAACCTCACAGAAACCCCAGAAGCCAACATCCACCAGGGTTTCCGGAGCCTCCTCCACACCCTTGCCCTGCCCAGCCCCAAACTCGAACTAAAAGTAGGAAACTCCCTGTTCCTAGACAAGCGACTAAAGCCTCGGCAGCACTATTTGGACAGCATCAAGGAGCTTTATGGAGCTTTTGCCTTTTCTGCCAACTTCACAGATTCTGTTACAACTGGGAGGCAGATTAATGACTATGTGAGAAGGCAAACATACGGGCAAGTCGTGGACTGCCTCCCAGAGTTCAGCCAGGACACGCTCATGGTTCTTGCCAATTACATCTTCTTCAAAGGTGAGGCTTGCTCAGACAGAGTTATTGCCACTGCCTCTGCAAGTAAATGCTCTTACAGCAGAGAGCCAGCTAACAGGTTCTTTGCTAACCACTTGGGGAAATCTATGAATAAGATAGAGCTTTCCCACCCTTGCCTGGCCACAGTCCATGTGGGTTGGAAATAAGTACAGATGCAAAATAACTCAGTGGGATGGTGATGTTCTCCTTGTGTAGGCATTGGGTCCCACAGAGTTTCCAAAAGAGACACCCATCCAGACTTGAGAAGCTTCCTGGAAAAACAGCCACCCAAGCTAAGACATGACAGTGAGTTTTATCCACTCAGGTGAAAAAGCTTGGGAGAGGTGGGGCAAAGAGGGTTCAGGTTGCAAAAACCCAGCATATCTAAAGGTCCAGGGAAAAGAGATATCATTGCATTTTCAAAGAACTGAAACAAAATTTAATTGGGATAGAACATCAAACACAACAGCAGAATAATAGCAAGAAGCCAAGAGTTGCAATGTAGAGGGAAACAGAGCCACGTTGAGGGTTCCCAACTTTATTCAGGGAACCTTAGAATTGTCAAAGAGTTTTCAGTGTGAAGTGATAGGATTACATATTTTTAGGAAGACCAGACTGGCTACAATTTGGAAGGTGGTTTGGAAGGGAGAAAGGGTGAGAAAGGAGAGACAAGTTGGGAGGTTTTCAAAGTGGTCCAAAGTAAGTAGAATGGTGGGTTTGAATAATGTTGTGGTTTTGGAGGCTGAATCAGCAATACTTGGTCATTGATTGGATGTGGGTATGTAGGACAGGATGATCCAGTTCTCCTGTTATCAAGACCAGTGCTTGCAAGGGGTGTTTGTGGGGACAGATTTATAAGAAGTAAGAGAGAATATACTACACATGTGAATGTAACCATGACCCCAAAATTCTGCATTTCTAACTACATCTTAATGGGCTTTTGCCTAATGCAAGACGTTTTATTAATTGAATTCTTTTTCCTTTTTCAGTTTGAAGATTAGGGAGTTGGGGTGGGTGGGTGAAGGAAGGAGTTCTCGAGCATCTCTGTAGAAGGTTGTTGTCCAGAGGCAGTTTGGTTGAGAGGGATTAATTCAGTGTGTGCAAAAGCAACCTGAGCTGCACAGTCAGTCCTCCCAGCTCTGCAAATCAGTATGTTTAAATACATTCACAAAGACTCAGTTTGATCATCCCTGATATGGAATAATAATATTTATTTCTTATTAATTTTTATGATAATTTAAAGAGATAATGTCTAGCACATGGAAGGTGCTTCGTAGATGGAAAAATACCTTTCAGCTTCTTAGAAGCTAAGTTCCTCTGAAATGGAACAAAATCATAGGCTGTTAAGGCTCAAGCACTGGTGACTTGTCCTAGAGGCCTGACTCAGGCCTAAATTCTGGTCTCCTGGCTCTGTATCCATTCCACTTTTTTGCCATATACTTGCATAGCCAAGAGGAAGTGTGGTTTTGTGTGTGTATATACCCAGAGGTGCTCTCTTGAAAAGCGTTCTCATGGCCTTACGGGTTTTGTGTCCTAAGCCAAGTGGAAGCACCCTTTCAGTCGCTACCAGACCCGGAAGCAGGAAAATTTCTTTGTGGATGACAGGACCTCTCTCCGGGTCCCCATGATGCACCAAAAGGAAATGCACAGATTCCTCTATGACCAGGAGTTGGCTTGCACCGTCCTCCAGATAGAATACAGAGGAAATGCCCTGGCGCTTCTGGTCCTCCCTGACCCTGGAAAAATGAAGCAGGTGGAGGCCTCTCTGCAGCCAGAGACCCTGAGAAAATGGGGCCAATTGCTCCTGCCCAGGTAAGTGTCACAGCAGAAGGATGCTAGCTGACCTTGCTCAAGAACCCCAGTAGGTCTTGATCAACTCCAGCTGCAAAAGCCCAACGTCTCGATTAGGCTCACCACCTTGTCCTTTACTAACTGTGTGATCTTGACAATTTTCTCACCTTTTTTGGGCCTTTAGTGTAAAACTAAGGACATGATACCTGCCTCATTGGGTTGCTCAGTGGATTCATTGAGTTTCTACCCATAGAGAACATAGAACTCAGATTGGTATGTGGAGCATGAGAAGTGTTTACCAGGAATTGACTGTTGTTATACTTTCCTGGTGTCTGTCTGGTCCCCATCTCCTTTCCTCTTGCTTTCCTCTCACCACCGCACCCCCCCTTAACAATTCACTACCAGAAGGTGGTTAAGTGCAGCCAAAAAATCAGATCAAAGACAGTGAAAAATAATCATGGCTGGGTGCAGCAGCTCAGACCTATAATCCCAGTGCTTTGGGAGGCCAAGGTGGGAGGATTACTTGAGGCCAGGAGTTTGAGACTAGCTTGGGCAACATAGCAAGACTCTGCCACGATACAAAAAGAAATATATATATATATATATATTTATTTATATTTATATATTTATGTATAAATGGCATCACTATGCCATTTAACAAACATGAGGAACCTGAAGCGGAGATGGGTGAGAGATGATGGCTGCTTGTATTAGGGGATGCCAGAAGGTGGAGTTAGGACCTAGTTCAGAAGCTTAGCCAACAGAACTTGCTGATGTATCAGATATGGAAGTGGGAAGATGTTGATATATATATATAGCTGGGCATGTTGGTGCATGCCTATAATCCCAACTACCCAGGAGGTCAAGGAAAAAGGATCACCTGAGCCCAGGAATTCGAGGTTACAGTGAGCTATGATTGTGCCACTGCACTCCAGTCTGCACAACAAAGCTAGATCCTATCTCTAATAAAAAATTATTATCGGCCGGGCGCGGTGGCTCAAGCCTGTAATCCCAGCACTTTGGGAGGCCGAGACGGGCGGATCACGAGGTCAGGAGATCGAGACCATCCTGGCTAACACGGTGAAACCCCGTCTCTACTAAAAAAAAAATACAAAAAATTAGCCGGGCGAGATGGCGGGCGCCTGTAGTCCCAGCTACTCGGGAGGCTGAGGCGAGAGAATGGCGTAAACCCGGGAGGCGGAGCTTGCAGTGAGCTGAGATCGGGCCACTCCAGCCTGGGCGACAGAGCGAGACTCCGTCTCAACAAAAAAAAAAAAAAAAAAAAATTATTAACATCACTATATTGTTAAAGGGTGCTTCTAATTTAATTAAAACATGTTTTAAAAATTAAATATCAAGAACATTGTAAATATTAAAGTTCCTGTTTTATGTGATCTCTAAACTATTTCCCATCTCACTCGCTTTTTGGTTTGTAGTTTCATCACAACTTCAGCTTTTTCTAGTTTCCCTAGATCCCTTTCACCAGCTAGTACTTTCTTGGGGGTGCATCTTCTTTTATGGGGTACTCTGAGATGAAATCTGATACTGAGTTCTACTCACTGCTTGCTGCATAACAAGCCACCCCAAAAGTGAATGACTTAAGACAATCACTTCCTTGGTTCTATGGATTAACTGGACTCAGCTGAGCAGTTTTCATGTGTTGAGGTAGATGGTAGCTGGAGCTGAAGCCACTGAACTCTTCACTTATGTGTCTGGTGCCTGTGCTGGGCTGACTGGAGGAGACTAAGGCTGGGAGGCATCTCTCTCTGCAGGTAGTGTCTCCATGAGGCTAGCTGAGGTTCAGTAACTCAGCATAGCTAATACTGGTATATGGGAGCTAGGGTCTTCAAGACAGAATATTTCAAAGGCAGGAAATGAAAGCTACCACTCTGGTAAGGCCTAGGCCCGAAAATCAGCATAGTGGCACTTCTGCCGCATTGTATTGGTGGCAGAGCCAATGGGTGGGTGGTGCAGAGCCCACCCAGATTCAAGGGGAGGGCACATAGATGCCACCTTTTGATGATCTTGAATCCATCACAACCTTGTAGGCACCAGCCAACCCACATATCCAAAGGTGGCTTCTCTCAGCACCCCATTCACACTGAGGTACCAAGGATAGAGAAGGTGTTCTGTGTTTGGGCAGAGATTAAAGCACCAAAGAGGAGGCACAGGCCAAGGGGAGAGGCCAGCATTTAAGGGATTATTCCTGTTGTCTATGAAGCTCCACGGCTCTAGTCAGTTGCTAATTTCAGCCCCATAGTCCCTGGCTCCTTTGGGGTGAGACTTCTCCTTGCCCCCATCACAGAAGGAAGTGCCATAGACTCTTCTAGACCAGTAGATTTTCCCTCAGGGAGGGTTTGGTTTGACTTCTTCCCACTTTGACATTCTAAAAGCAAAACTGACCCAAATTACTCCTCTAAATCTCAGATATTCCTTGTGCCAGAGAATTACAATATCGTAGTAGCCATTTGTATGGGCTTTTACATATAAGAATTTTAGACTCTGCCATGTTTCACTCCATTCAGACGTGAGGCAGGTTAGCTTGCCAAGGGGAACTACACTTCCTGGCACACCATTCGTGTATGCATTCATTCACAGTTGTTGAACACGCACTGTGTTTTGGGCTCTCTGTCAGACCCTTGCCCCACTAGACTCTACTCCACCCCCCAGCCCACTGGCCTGGAGCTTGCTTCCCACCCACGTGCTGCCTATGGGAAACTTGTCAAGTAGCCCTAGATGTCCTCCTACTTCAACTAGGCATCCAGACCCTCATATTGCCCAGGAGTCAAACCAGCCATGATTCTCTAACCTGAATTCAATTTTCTGAGGCAGAAGTATTCAAGTGGATCATGAACTAGTCATGCTTTCAGGTGCCTGGGTAGCTGTCAAATCATAATTAAAAAGAACGATAGCATCAGACAGAAAGGGCAGATTTGCTGTGGATCCAAAGAAATTTCTGAACTTAACCCAGGGAAATGTCGCAATCAGATGGTAAAGATGCCCCAAACACAGGAGCGAGAGTTCATTTGTGCCGTATGCCCAACACACATGATCTCCCATCAGATCCTCGCAACAGCCCCAAGGAGGGGGCATCACTGTGTCATTTAACAAACATGAGGAACCTGAAGTGGAGACGGGTGAGAGACGATGGCTGCTTGTATTAGGGGATGCCAGGAGGTGGATTTAGGACCTAGTTCAGAAGCTTAGCCAACAGAACTTGCTGATGTATCAGATATGGAAGTGGGAAGATGTTGACGGTATTAACCTCGTGTGGTCATGATGTGGATTCCATCAGTTCAGACTTGAAAAATCATAGCCAATATCTGACACCTAGAAAGCCCTCTATAAATGTGATGAAGATGAGACATGTAGCTGTGCCTGGAGTGTTCTCAGATCCAACCACAAGATATTCCAGGAGGAACAAAGAGAAGGGAGCTGTTGGTATGGGTAGTGGAATGGTCCACCGTAGTGAACAGTGTCATGGGAAGACTGGCTGCCTCTCATGCTGGGAAATGCCTCTCTCCCCCACAGCTCAGGCTGCCAACATACAGAGCAAGAGTGGCACATATAACAAGACAGCACCATTTCTCTGTGTGTTTCTCTCTCCAGTCTGTTGGATTTGCACTTGCCAAGGTTTTCAATTTCTGGAACATATAACCTGGAAAACATACTTCCCCAAATTGGTCTCACCGACATACTCAACTTAGAAGCTGACTTCTCAGGAGTCACTGGGCAGCTCAACAAAACCATCTCCAGGGTAAAGTGGTGAATATGGATGTGTGTGGGCAGGTGGGGGCAGGGAGGAGGTTTCTCCTTTGGCATGTGGAACATTTAAAAGTCAAGTTCTCTGTTTTTTGTCCTATGCAAACTATTTAATACCACAGTCTTTAAGGCTTCTTTTCATGGGCTCCTCCTTCTCTATCTCCCCTTCCTTAGGTTCCTTCTATTCTTCAGGACAGGAATACAGGGTTCTAAATAGAATTGATGGTCATTTGGGGTCAACCATGCGGCCAGAATTTCCCCAGGTGTTGGATAGCTTTATTTTGATTCCTGATACCTCCTTCCAGGTCAGCAGTGAAACTCTACCTGCCTTTGTTGTAGCTCTAGAGGGTAGTGAGGTATGAGCTAGAGATGCATCAGTCAGCTTTGCTGCAGCAACAAAACAATCCCAGAATCTCAGTGCCTTACTGCAACAAATGCTTATTTCCTGGTCATATTACCTGTCAGAAGCAGGTCCCTACCATCAGCCACAGGGCTGCTGCACGCATCTCCCTTCCAGGATGTAGGTTAAAGAAGCCCCTGTTTGGGGGCAAACCATTTTCATACCAGGGGAGGAAAGCGAAAGAAGATGTGCACATGGCTCTAAACACTTGTCCCCCACACAGCCTGTGCCATGGCCACTCACGTGCCATCAGCTGAAGCAAGTCCCACAGTCCCGATCGTCTCCCCCTGTAGGTGGCACTGCTAGTCTTGTGGAACTGTCAAGGACCGATAACCCTCTAATGGGAAGAGAGAGTTCATATTTGGAAATAACAATGCATTCATCATGGAAGAGAAGACACAAAGGCCTTTCCCTGAGCTTCAGCTGTCCACTTCGTTTTAGGATAGACTTGTCCATTACCATTTGAGTCTTCATTAGAAACTTCATAAGGAAATTATTCTGTCTTTTATTTGGGAAGGATCAGCTGAGGGGGTGAATGTGCACCCAAGGCAATAGAGACATAGTCTTGTGTGCACATACACGTGTGTGTGCATGCGTGTGCATGCGTCCACATGTGTGCGTACATATTTGCATGTGTGTGCATGTGTATGTGTGTACGTTGGAGAGTTAACAAAAACGGAAAAGAAGTAGTTTAGCTTTTTTTTTTTTCTTTTTCTGAGGAAGAGTTTCACTCTTGTCGCCCAGGCTGGAGTGCAATGGTGCAATCTCAGCTCACTGCAACCTCCATCCCCCGGGTTCAAGCGATTCTCCTGCCTCAGCCTCCCAAGTAGCTGGGATTACAGCCCACAACCATGCCTGGCTAGTTTTTTGCATTTTTAGTAGAGATGGGGTTTCACCATATTGGCCAGGCTTGTCTCGAACTCCTGACCTCAGGTGATCCACCCACTTTGGCCTCCCAAAGTGCTGGGATTACAGGCGTGAGCCACCGCATCCAGCCTAGCTTTTTAAAGAAAAAAAAAAAGATTTTTTGTCACACTGACCTTAAATGCTAGATCTATCTTTTAATATAGCTTTTTAGTTAATTGAAAGGGATCATCAAGGCCAATGTTTTATCCACTTTCTTCAAAGCCTCAAAATCCTTTCTTCCTAGGAAGTAGTGTGAAAATGAGGCTAAAAAAAGGGAAGTTTCTGGCACAGAGGCTGGCAGAAGGCTTGGCACATCAGACATGCTGAGCACTTTCTGAACATCATTGATTTAGGCTGATTGAGCTATTTTATAGATGAGAAACCGAGACTTAGAGAAATTATGTGGAGCTTGTAGCAGAAAATGACAACAAGGCCTGTGCCACAGGTATACCCAGAGGCTGGAGAGATGCTCCTAAAAGTTGTTTTTGGGTTTTGCAACCTGGTACCTGCTTAGCAGCACTCTAGTTCAGGCCCTTTTGTCTCCCCATTAAGGAGTGATGGGTGATGTCGGTGTAAACCCTTGGGATGCGCAGTGTCTTCTCCTTGAAGGCGCCCAAACTGATGCTGTCTTCATCCCCTCTTGTCCTCTAGGTGTCACATAAGGCGATGGTGGACATGAGTGAGAAGGGGACCGAGGCTGGGGCTGCTTCAGGCCTCCTCTCCCAGCCCCCATCTCTGAACACCATGTCAGGCCCACATGCCCACTTCAACAGGCCTTTCCTCTTGCTCCTTTGGGAGGTGACCACCCAGAGCTTACTCTTCCTGGGAAAAGTTGTCAACCCAGTTGCAGGGTAACCATGGTGACAGGCCAGGGGTTATCTTACCTTGGCCTAGACCAAACAGATAGGCCAGCACCAGCCTGCATCCTGGGGCTGCTATGTGGACCAATTCATCAGTGTGCCAAGATTCTAATAAAGTTGACCATGCGTTCTGTGAACACTAAAGAGCGATGCTTACAAGGGAGGGCCAGCTTCTAGCCACTCACTCACAATTGTCTCAAATCTGGTGTTAACTGTGCTTAGAAAGTTGAAAATGAGAACAACCCTCGTGTTACGGCCTCCCAGGAGATGTCCACCGCTGCTGCCGCCATTGTAGATACTTGCTGAGTGTCCTTTGGGTGAGGGTCATAGTGAAAAACACAGAGGGAATCAGCAGGAGTAAGCAAGTTTCTCCCTTCATGATGGCCAATATGTGCTGTACAGACAAGAGAGGTTGTCCTAAAATGTCATTGCCCAGACATCAGGGGCTAGATCCCCTCAAGAGGAGGTTGGACCTGTGTCAGGGCTCCAAACTACACCCCATGTAGAAAACCAGGTGTGCAGATGGGCCGGCGTAATCATGGGTCAACCTGGAGGGAGGTCGAGTTCAAGCAGAAAGAACAGAGCATCAGAGCCCAGGGCAACACAAAGACCAAAGAAAGCAGGAAGGCAAACATGGCCAGGAGGGATGACGGACGTCGGGCAGGGTCAGCGGGTTGAATTGGGGGCCATATTCAGTTGCGATGGAGCCTCCATTAGAGATCCAAAGTCCTACTCCCCCATGTGTGCCCCTCCAAGAGACATTCATTTGAAACTAGTGGGGAAGCAGAAAGATATGCCCAGCTGCTTGTGTGTACCACTTGGATGATAATACCCATCACTACAATGAACTCCATGCCCAGACACACCGGAGGGTAGGATATAGATGGTGAGTGTCTAGAAAGGAGCCATCCCAAAAAAGTGTTACAGTGGTGGAAACTCCTGACCCTACTCCAAGGAGGTGAGGCTCAGGTCCTGAAGACCAGGTAAGCTTTAAATAAAGAGAAAAGGGTAGGACAGTCTGGGAGAGGGCAGAGGAGAGATGTGATCGGCAAAAGCAATGGGTAAACAGAGGAAAAGGTATGTTCCAATAAAATGAGAGAAAACCAGCTTTGCAGCCAAGGAAAGTTCAGGTAAGGTCATGGTGGAAGGCAGTGTTAGAGAGGTGTTCAGAGATAAAAGGATGGAGGCTTTAGGTCCCCGTGGAGTGAGTGTGAGTGTGGTCTTGTAGACAGTGGAGAGTAGCTGTAGGCCTGTGGGCAGATGTGGATATGAACTAAGTAGTGATGGGGAAGTCATCTGTCAATTGGGCATAGATAAGAATGAGTAGGGTGAAGCCAGGGTAAGGGCCAGCCAGGATGGCAACATGCGGTCCACTCGACCACCGACCATGCTGCATGCAGGGCGATCAGAACACATGCATCCACTACTTCAATGCAGATTTATTAAATACCTCCTATGCCAGGCACTGGGAATGCAGCAGTGAACAAAACAGATGATAGATCCTGCCTACATGGGACTTACATTCTAGCAGAGGAAACCCGACAGTAAACAAAACAAGTAAGTGAAATATGTACTGTATGACAACAGCAAGGACTATTCAAGGACTGGTCAGCAAGGACTGGTCAAAAATATGCCCAGGAAAGTCTCTATGGTGCACATGAAGGGGCAGCTGGCCCCTGACGGTGACAAAGTGGATTGCTCAGTGGCGAAGCTGGATTTAAGCCCAAAGCTGCAATGTCTCCACAATCATCCTTCTTGATTAAAGAAAACTGCAACTGAAAGATCCCTCCCTGTCATCTCTTCTGAGAAAGTGGCACTCGATTGAGACCAAAGTAGTCAGTGGTCTAAAGATATTCATTAACTGTCATGGAGGTATGGACCAACCCTTCAAGGCTTCTGTCTTTTGCACCCAGTGCTGCCTAGGGAACACACTATTGAGACATGTCTTGTGTTCACTGAATGTTAGACACCAATATAAGCAATTGACAGATGTCCATAAACTTACTATTTCCAACAGTCATAGGAGGGAGGCACTGCTACATCTTCATCTTACGGGTGGGGAAACTGAAGCACAACGTGCTAGCGTATCTGGAGCCTGGATTTGAACCCAGGCTGTTCATCTCCGTAACCCACTTGTTTCATCTCTATGCCACACTTCTTTTTGTGAGCACAACTTAAAAGCCCTTCAGCCATGCCTCGTTGGCTGCCACACTGCAAGGATCCAACTCCCAGGGTCATAGGAAGTAGGAGAGGGAAGAAGTCACAAGAGCAGGAGCATCTGGGGAAGATTTTCTAGGGAAAGACCCAGAAGCATGGATGGAAAGTTGGTGGTTTAAGAAGCACTGATTGAGGACAGGGATGTGCCCTTTGTTGTTTATTTCTGTATTCTGGTACAGACACTAGCACAGGATAAATAGTAAAACCTTTTCTACCTTAATGCTGTGAGGGGAAGTTGTGCCACGTGGCAGAATTCCATGACAAAGACTCAGAGGCAGGAAAGAAAGCAGCCTGGTGAAGGACATGGTATAAAAATACACTCAGTTTTGAGAGAGAACTTAGTGAGAGAGACCCCGCTCTACTCCAAGCTGTGTAGACAGCACTCTCTCTCTTTGGCCTCTTGCCTTCCCTTCTCTTTGGGAGGCCAGTTGAGGCAGGCTCCCTGGACTCTAGTGACATCTGACACCCTTCAGCTGGCTGGACAACCTTGGACACATTGCTCAACCCCTCTGTGCCTCAAGTTCTTTTGCAAAATGGAAAGTGTAAACCTTGCTTTACAGAATTGTGAAAATCAAATGAAGACATAAATGTGAAACATTAAGCACTTGATATACAGTAGGTGCTCAATGAAGTTTCCTTCTGGCCCCATCTTTTGACTCTTCCAACCGTCAAGGGTGCTCTTTCCTCCCACAGAGCAGAGCTCAGTGCCAGGTAATGTCAAAATCCCCCCAGTGGTCACTGGCCACATAACTACCTCCCAGCGAAACCATGAAGGCAGCACATCGAAACTCAAAAGTGTTGATGGAGAGGCCTCAGGGGCTTTATCTGGGCACTAAAGGTGACATCTGGAAAATAGAACCATTCTTGCTGCAGGAACATTAGCTATGACACTATGGCATTAAGTGGGAGAATGCTGGCCCAGGGATCAGGGCTGAAATTGCAGAGGCCCACGTGAAGGAGAGCCACGTGATTTTCTCTAGAAAAGCATCGTTGTTAGAGATTGTTCACTGGGTTGTTTCTCCTTTTCCCCCCTAAGATGTCTCCTTCAGTCATCTGTGAATTAGGTAAGAGTCTCCATAAGCATACATTTCAGATGTATTTACACTCCAAACCAACCTTTTAACCACCTAGAAAAACCGACCATTTTCAAGATAAGTCAACAGCCATCTATAATTTATATTTTCAGAGATCTTGCAATGCTCTCTCTGGTGGAATTGAACCATCTTTGTAAGGCCATAGAGTCCCGGTATACTTATTTTGACCCTGGAATGGAGTTAAGTTGGCTTGGAATGTTGGGACTAATGCCCTGGCCAGTTCCAGCCTATATGAACACACAGGGCCAAGTAATGAAAATATCACTGGGGACACTGGTATCTGTCATTCCACCTCAAGGTTCCATGAGTTTCACAGAGACCATGAAAATATTTGTAAAATTTCTATTCGCTTTATTCTAGCCATGAACAGAGCTGAGATCTTTAAAGTTTTCTATGTATGGGTGGGTCTGTTTCTAGACTGTCTATTTACAATTCTATTGAATGATTTGTCTTTCCTTGTGTCAATACCACACTGTCTTATTTAATCTAGCTTTATAAGTCTCGATATTATGTCAAGTCCTCCAGCTTTGTTTTATAGAAGTATTTTATTTGCTTATGTTGTTTAGTTTTGCTTTCAATGTTTGTTTTCCTGCCCACTCCACCAATTCTGGCTACACTGGCTGGTGACTGTTTCTCCAGCTGCCTCATTCCTTCTCTTCCCACACTTATATAAGCCTCAAGTCCTATATTAAAACTTTTTATTTCACAGAGTATTTGGAGTGTCTATGTTTTCCTAACCAGACTGATTCATCTGAAAACGTCTTTGTTCTGCCTTCATGCTCGAAGGATATTTTCACTGGGCACACAATTTTAGATAGCCAGATGTTCTCTTTCAGTGTTATAAAGATGTCACCCATTTTGGCTTTCATTGTCTGAGTTAAAAAGTTATCTGTAATTACTATTATTATCCTTTGCAGGTAATCCATTTTTCCTTTTGGCTGCTTTAACATTTTTCTCTTTGTTTTTGTCTTTCAATTGTTTTCAAATGACATTCCTAGGTATAGTTTTCCATGTATGAATCCTAATTAATCTTAATCTTAATTAATCCTAATTAATGTTAGGGTTCACACACCTTGAATATACGACTTGATGTCTGTTTTGGAAAATAGATACTATCTCTTTAAAAATTGCTTCTATTCCATTTTCTCTTCTTTCTCTGGGACAATCAAACATATATCAGATGTCTTCGTGATGTGCCATGTCTCCTTCGCTCTTTTCTGCATTTTCTATTCTTTTTTCTTCCTGTGTGTAGTCTGGATGTTTTCTACATGCCTATCTTATACTTGTAGTCTTTTCTGCTACGTTTGATCTGCTTTTAAATAAATCTATAAAACTTTTCATTTCAATTATTTTAATTTTTAGTGCTGGGTTTTTATTTTACTCTTTTTATGCATTTTTGTTCTCTACAAAGTCCTTTATATTTTCTTCCATCTTATTACACAGAACAGTCATGGTTATTTTAAATCCTGTGTTTGATAACTCCAATATCTGATTACCTGTGAATCTCTATAGTCTATTCTATGCTATTCTCTTGGTGTTTAATCGGTTTTTCTGTTACCTGGAATGCCTGGTCATTTTCACCAAATGCCGCACAGTGTGCATCAAAAATTATGTGGCTTTGGGTAATACTATCTTCCTCAAGAGGAGATTTGATTTTCTTCTCAGGCAGATCGAGTATAAAAAGATTACTTTGATTCAGCCAAGGATGGATTTCAGTCCTTTGGGGGATCTGGTTTATTTCTCTTGGGGTTTACCCCTATAATGTTATCTTTGGGAGATGTCAACTGAGAGCCTGGGCTATTTGTGAGGGCTCCTCCCCGTTAACATGTTTATACACCAATTTTTGTCTCTTTCATTCTGTGAGGCTGCTAAAATCTCTGCCCTTCTAGCAGATGGCTTTGGCATAATTACTTGATATCTCATCTCACGCATGCATCACTTATGATGCAGAAAATTACCTTGAAGGGAAATTGCATGCAGGATATTGCATCTGCTTCATCATGATTATCTTTTATCTGGAAACTTGATCCCTTGAATCCTAATTACTTGTTGACTCTGAATGTTGACTCTGAACTCCAATTTTTATTTCTCCAACTCATTGCCACTATCAAAGGCTCTAAGCCAGCAGCCCCCAACCTTTTTGGCACCAGGGACTGGTTTCATGAAAGACAATCTTTCTACAGATTGGTGCTGCAGGGAATAGTTTCAGGATGATTCAAGCACATTACATTAATTGTGCACTTTATTGCTCTTATCACATTGTAATATATAACAAAATAATTAAACAATTCACCATAATGTAGTAGTACCAGTGGGAGCGAGCCCTGAGCTTGTTTTCCTGTAACTAGACGGTCCCATCCAGGGGTGATGGGAGACAGTGACAGATCATCAGGCACTAGATTCTCATAAGGAGTGCACAACCTAGATCCCTTGCATGTGCAGTTCACAATAGGGTTCACACTTCTATCAGAATCTAATGCCACTGCTGATGTAACAGGAGGTGGAGCTCAGGCAGTAATGCGAGCAGTGGGGAGCTGCTGTAAATACAGATGAAGCTTTGCTTGCTAGCCTGCAGCTCATCTCCTGTTGTGTGGACCAGTTCCTCACAGGACGCGGACTGGTACCAGTCCATGGCCTGGGGGATTGGGGACTCCTGCTCTAAGTGACTGTCTTCTGTTCACCTTTATGCCTCAGACTTAAAACCAGCAAAAGTCCTACAGGAAAAAAGCAGCAGCAAATGTAAGCCTCACCTCAGTGCAGTTCTCCTCTCTCTGGAATCTCCTCCCAATTTTTAAGTTATAGCATTCCTCATTGTGCTCCAGTACCTTCAGCCATCTAAATTTTATATTGTATTTGTCTTTTATAATTTTCTTAAGAGTTAATCTGACACTAACTTCTCTGTCATAGTCAGAAGCCAGATGCTTTCTTAATAGAGCAAAGAAACCCCAATCTGTAGTGCTGTGCTGGCTGTACTAACCCCATGTGACAGTAATTTCATGTGTCACCTGACTGAACCATGCAGTGCCCAGATCTTTGGTTAAATACTATTGTAGGTGTTTCTGTGAGGGTGTTTTTAGATGAAATCAATCTTTAAATTAGTAGACTTTGCAAAGCAAAGAGTGAGTATGATGTGTCAAGGCAGGTTCAGCTGTTATAACAGATGCACCTCTCTGGTGGTGATGTTGACAATGTGGGAGGCTATGCATTGGTGGGGCCAGTGAGTATATGGGAAATCTTGGTACCTTCCTCTCAATTTTGCTATGAACCTAAAACTGCCCTAAAAAATAAAGTCTTTGGAAGAAAAAAAAAACTCAAGATACATATCCTTGGAATGCAATCATAGAATTAAAATGGCTCACTCAAAAGATACATAATTTACAGGATATTGAAGCATGTTTTCCAGATTATTTTCCAAATGAGTTGTATTAAATCAACTGGGTAGCCATAGCTGATTTGAATTATAATAGTTTGTAAATCAAGTTTTTATGTACACTTGAATCTATTTCAAGTATATCTATTGAATCTATTTCAAAGTGATTCTTTGTTGGCTAGGGTGTCTGTGGTCCCGTACCCTGGTACTTCATGTGTTAATTACTATAGATGTATTAACAGAAGTCCCTCATATTATTCTTATTTTTAAAAGATTTTCCACAATTTCTTAATGAAATAATTCTGTTATAGGTAGATAGGCATGAGGAGGGCAAGAGAGGGGTCTTGCACCAACCCACTAGAAATGTCGGGTGATGGTTTGGAAATTATCGCACTGCCTCTCTAAAAGTGATAAATTGGCAGCCAGCACCAGGAAGAGGCCATTTCCTGACAGTCCACACCTGTTAACATCAAAATGTTAACTGAATGTAGACCCCAGGGAGAAGCAACTTCCTGGACATGCACATGGCTGAGTATGATCTCCCAGATACACACCATGGGAAAAGAGAAGAAAGTCTCTGATGGGCAAGAATATACCTCCCTAAACACAATTGCGGGTGCTCAGTTCCAAAGGATAAGGAAAGCACTGGGCATGGGGGAAGTCTACCCTAAGGGAAGAATCATGGGACAGAGACGAGACTATAAAGTTCTAGGATCAAGGTTAAAGGCAGTTCCTTTTTCTTTCTTTGACTTTAAGGTGCCCACTTGGATCTCTTCCAAGGGCTCTTTCCTTTCTTTCCTGTTCTAAAGCATTTTTAATAAACTTCCACTCCTGCTCTGGAGCTCTCCTCACTCTCTTTTTCTGCTTCATGCCCCCCTGGAGAATTCTTTCTTCTGAGGAGGCAAGAATTGAAGTTACTGCAGACACATATGGATTCGTTGCTGGTAACTCAGTGTAACTCGGATCTCTTCCACTGTAACACTTCCAAATGAGTCTTAGAATCCCTTTGTCCAGAGTCCAAAAAAAAAAAAAAAATCCTACGAACATGTTGATAGGATTGACACTGAATATAAAAATCAATTCAGAGAAATTTCCATTATACGTACATAGAGTCTTCTGATCTAAGAACATAGTGAATCTTACTCTCATCTTTTTGTGGCCCAAGTTTCCTTTTTTCTTCTTCTAAAGCTCCTGCATATTTCTTGTTAATATCATTCTTAGATGTTTTCTATACTTCGTTCCTTTTGTGCATAAGATCTTTTCTTCCATTTTCTGGCTGCCTTTTAAACTATAGGTAAGAAAACTATTGACTAACTTCATAACTGACCGCTTTAACATTTTGAGCATGTTAATTGTGTCTAACAACTTTTTTGTTTTTTTCTTTTGGATTTTCCAGCTCTGTAATGCAAGCCATTTATATACAATGATTACTTTGTTTCCTCAAAATAATTTATTTCTCTCAGGGCCAGAAATGGAGGGAAGGGAGTTTCTTGAAGTTTGGATTTGCAAGCAGGGTGAGGGCATAGCAGTAAAGCAAGTGTTCTCAGCAAAAGGTAGACTTGGACAGAAACTTCGAAGATTGGAGTTTTACTCTCCTGGTCCAAAGACTCCAATCGGTAGAGGCACGATTCATGTGCATCTATAGAGAGGGGTGACTTTGTGTACAAAACAACTCCTGGTTAGAAGTTCCTTTTTATCCTCAGTCATATGAATGCTGGTAGCCTCTGAGTCCCCCTTGACTCAGCCTGGGAGAACAACCTTCTCTTCCAGGTGGAAGATGCCTGTCTGCACTCCATGGCGCTGCCCAGCCTCTCCTATCCCCAGTATGGGATTCAGAGCAGCGAATTATGTTTGTGCAAATGTACTTGGTCAGTGTGAAGATGGTGCTTGGTCAATGTGAAGTGCAAGGCTACTTTCTTGAAGTGACCTGCAGAGTCTCTAACAGAACAAGCGGAGAGAGGAGACCAAGAAGATTTCATTTATTTCCTCTTGAATCTTATCCTGCCCAGAGACCAACGGTGAGATTTCAGCCCACAGTGTCTTGGTAACAATAACGCTCAGCAGTGTGGCTACTGAGGGCTGGAACCACCCTTTCTGGCTAAAATCTTTTTAAAAATGTGTTGTTTCCTGCAGGTTTTCCATTCTACAGAAAGTGTTTCTTACTCATTTTACTTTTCATCTTAGGCTCCTTCTACTCTCAACCAAAGGTGCTCAGGAGAGTTATTTACAATGGAATGATTGTTTCCATTATCCTCCAGTGGAAAAAGGACAAGATAAACTGCCAGTGGGGTTGTGCAAGTTGTGTAAAGAACAAACATTCTAATGGCTTTTTTTAATCTAGTTCTAATGATTTGGCAAGTCGTTAAAAATAACCTGAAAACCATTAACATGTCTGGGAAGTACATTGGTTCAACTTTAATTGTCTGCATTGTTGGGCAGACTCAAACACTGGCTTCTGGTGGCGGGGTGTGGGGGGGGCTTGTTTAACTGCAGTGCTTTATCACTCTCATCACTCTTTAGTTGGATTCCCATAGAAGGCTCTATCACAGATCTGTTGTACATATGGGTCTTCTTTCTACTTGCTTTGAAGCTGATTTCCACACATTTTTTCACAAACCTCAAAGACAAGCTTCTACATGCCCTTCCCAGCTTCCTCTGGAAACTTTCGATTCTAATCAAAATTTCTACCAAGTAGCTTAAAAGAACAAGAGGCAGTATAAAGTGGCAGCAGGAAAACGTACATATCTACATACAGGCTTAAATCCCAGCCCCATTACGTAATACGTGATGTTGGCAGGTTACTTAAGTTTTCTAGCCTCAGTTGCTTTGTCTGTAAAATGGGAATAAAGATGCTTCCGTTTTATTAATGATCTTCATAACGAATCCCTTTGAGTGGTAAATGTGTGTGTCAGGTACTTAGCCAAACACTGTATATGTTTTATCTCCTTTACTCCTACGATAATTTCTGACATGGTTGCAATGATCATCTTCCTTTTACAGGTAAAAGAACAGAAGCTCAGAGCCGTTCAGTAGCTTGCAGTTCAGGTTCCTGGAAAATGCAGATTTGCATGCAAGAAGTTTATCAGGGAACACCCTCAGGAACAATCCCTGTGAAGGAGCCAGAAAAACAAGTTTGAACCAAAGGAAAACTTCAATGCAATGGTAGCAGCAATGTCAGATTGCACAGGATGCTCTGTAATGGAGATATGCCAGATGAAATCGAAGAGCAGCGGGCCTTTGTACCCCCACATCAATCCATCATTGGTGCAGATTTATCACCAGAGGGGTTGTCACTTTGGACATGGCAGCTTCCTTCAGTAGAAAACCATTTTCAGAGAGAAACAAAACCATGAGCTGTCAGCAGCTAATACTGTTGGCAGATAAATTAATGAGAAATTTAGTCCTGAGGGGGCATCTGGGTATAGAACCACAGCATCCTGTACCCAAACGTCACAGAGATGGTAAAAGTTGGAGCCAGAATTGAAGTACTGATCTGCCTGGTTCCAAAGCTTGTGTTTTGATCCACTCTCCTACACCACGTCGTTGCCTTGAGTGAAATAGCATATATGAACTTCCTGGAACATAGTAAGGGCTAATTAAATGTGAATTTCTGTATTAATTTAGGAACAATCAGGAGACAGAAACCATATTGTGATTGAAACAAGGGGAGCTCTATATAAAGAATTATTAAGTTATGGTAAAAGAGTAACTATAATATGTAAGAGAACTCTATAGAATATTCTAGGGCTGATGGAGACTATCTAAAGGACAAAATTGGAAGGGAGGTTCCACTTTACAAGGGGATCAGACCTCACTGGAGAAGGGCTATTGCAACACACTGGGTGTCAGAGACATTTGCTGGTTTCAGTAGGCCAGAACTGGTCCACAGTCCCTGGGCAAGCGGGAAGCAACCCGCTAAGGCACGATAGGCCACAGTCAGTGGCTGGTTATTCAGGCATATGGAGGGAGTAGGGGCTCTGGTGCAGACAGAATGATATGTGATGTCCATGTTAGGAGGGCCGTAGCATCAGACAGGCCATGGAAGACCAAATGCTGCAGGAGAAAGCTAGCAGAGGGACATGAGGCACCAGTGAGGGACATGAGGCACCAGTGCTTAACATCATGCTCACTGTGAAGAAGAAATGCTTGAAGGAGGCCCTTCCATTATCACTGAGGACATATCAAAGGGTGAATTTGGAGGTGAGAGGTAGTAAAATGATAACTGACACACAGAAATATTATCACAGATTACTTCTTCAACAAGTCAGAATTATAAAGAAACCCAATTAATTTAATAAAAAACTAATTCAAAGACAAAAGCCTGCAAACCAGCTAAAACCATGTCTCTTTCCATGGCTGACCATTCACCCTCCATCTACTGATAACCTATTAGCAGTATCTGTTTGCCTTCTGAATATAATCTAAGATGGCATTTGAAAGAGCCTAAAAACTTGTCTGACTTCTCTTTCCTGTGCCCAGATTCAAAAACAGGGACAGAAAGTAAGTTTCCTGGGTGCAGGAGAGTCAGAAAAGGTCAATAAAACCAAGTCCCTCTTCGAAACATCGATGGGAATGGCTAGGAGAATCACCAGTTTGTTTCTTGGAACCACATACTTCTAGATGATATGGCCCCTGCTGCTTTTTCTCTTAATATTTTACCCCTCTTTAGCCCCACAGTAAAATTGGTTGACCTCATATCAGAATCAGGAGAAAATAAGAAAGTTATACGCTGACTTAAAACTCTCAGATAAAAGTAGCGACTTGAGGCTGGGTGCGGTGGCTCAAGCCTGTAATCCCAGCACTTTGGGAGGCCGAGACGGGCGGATCACGAGGTCAGGAGATCGAGACGATCCTGGCTAACACAGTGAAACCCTCTCTACTAAAAAATATAAAAAACTAGCCCGGCGAGGTGGCGGGCGCCTGTAGTCCCTGCTACTCGGGAGGCTGAGGCAGGAGAATGGCGTGAACCCGGGAGGCGGAGCTTGCAGTGAGCTGAGATCCGGCCACTGCACTCCAGCCTGGGCGACAGAGCGAGACTCCGTCTCAAAAAAAAAAAAAAAAAAAGTAGCGACTTGCAATTTAGAAAGAGCCTAGCACTGTGTATAAATTAAGATGCTTTCTTTTATTTGAATATTCTATTTTATTCCTAGGTTCTAGGTCTTACATTAAGTCAGTTTCAGAAAAAGTATAAAAAGTGATATGCTAGAATGCTATTTTAGCTCACAAAATTCTGAAAAAGAGGTTCTGAAATAATATTCCCTGCACTTACACCCCCAAGCTGCTTTGCTCCTGCAGACCTAAGTTTGAAACTAGTTTTTCCTGGAGGGAGTTCACCTCCCACCCAGTCCCCTTTGATTTCCTGTCAGCCTGGCCCCTTGGCTGGCTCTAACTCAGATCTTTGAGTTAGATATCAATGCCCTTCTTGGTACCAACAGCCCGTCCCTAAGACCTTGCTCGGGATTCTGACACGCTGACTTGATCTGGCTTTTGTAACCATGTCCCATTCACATCACGATGGTTCCTAAGTTAGTGTTATGCAGTCACTAGCGGCACCAGTCACATGGTCTGCTCTCCACAGCCTTGATCCCTGAGTCAGCATCTTGACCTGCAAAGCATCTGCCACCTGCTCCATTTTGCTTTCAGCCAGAGGAGACAATTGTGCTCTGGACATTTCTTTGAAATACGTCTACCATGTGCTGCCTCCCTTGTGAGGAAATAATGGAGTTAAAGTGTTAAGCATCTAGGACAGTGCCTGGTGCACAGTAGGTGCTATGCAAGTGTTAATTAAATGAAAGTAAATCCCTGATGTGCTTGAGAGAGGACATTCCCTGGAGGTTCCTGCATCCTCAAAGAAGTGAACATCCACCAACCGTGCCCAGAAATGTGCCCCTACCTTGGGAAAGGACATCACAGAAGTATTCCTTTATCTGTGACTTATATCTTTCCTCCTGCCTTCCAAACTTCTGAAACAGATACCAAATAGAATGAAACTTGATATTAAATGGAAAAGCGAGTAGAAAAATGTAAATGCTGCAAGATTCACCAAAGGAGAACACAGGCAGGTCCTGTAATGTGCACTGGAAGGAAGTTGCATTTGAAACCACAGGGAAGACCGGGAGAATCTTCAGTATACTTTCCATGGACTGTCAGAGGACTCGTGCTTAGAAGTTTGTTTCTGGGAGTCTTCCTGGAGAAAATACTTTCCAATGTTTCAAGTCTTGCCACTGTCATTGTTACGCAGAGATCACAAACTAAAGTGGTGCTTGGTAAACACACCCCAGAAGAGCGTGGCAAAGACTCAATACAATCAGGCTTGGGGGTGATGAATTTCGGGTTTAGTTAGCTCCATGACTGCCAGGCTGCCCAAGTGTTGACGCCCAGTAGAGCTGTGGGACGTCTTCTAAAACGAGGTGATTAGCGCGCCCCCGTGTGTTCAGACACTGCCATATCATTTTAGGTCTTTCAAGGGACATAAATTTCTGTGGGCCCTGGTGAGGGTAAGGTCTGCTCCACGCTTGAAGACTGGGGCTGTGCAGTGAGGAAGGAGAGCAGGAGTGAGGCTCCTGTGACAGAGATGGCTTCACGGTCCCAAGGGAGCAAGACCTCAAAAGACAGAAGTCCTGGTGGTGATGAGGGAGAGGATGAATGAAAAGAAAAGGAAACCAGCAAATGAAAAGATAATATTTTGAGCAGTGGTTATATGCCCAACATCATGCTAATCCTTTGCATTTATTTTGTCTTTAAATTTTGGAATTATGATTTTTTATAGTTATGAAAGTAATACACAAGTGGTAAATAAAACAAGAAGCAAAACTCTCATTCTGTAAATTCACCTTCTTGGAACAACCAGAGTTAATAGTGCAGTTAAAAATAAATGAACAGCCGGACGCGGTGGCTCACGCCTGTAATCCCAGCACTTTGGGAGGCCAAGGTGGGCGGATCACGAGGTTAAGAGATCGAGACCATCCTGGCTAACACGGTGAAACCCCATCTCTACTAAAAATACAAAAAAAAAAAAAAAAAATTAGCCGGGCGTGGTGGCGGGCGCTTGTAGTCCCAGCTACTCAGGAGGCTGAGGCAGGAGAATGGCGTGAGCCCGAGAGGCGGAGCTTGCAGTGAGCCGAGATCGCGCCACTGCACTCCAACCTGGGCGACAGAGCGAGACTCCATCTCAAAAATAAAAATAAAAATAAATAAATAAATAAACAAGCAAAAAATAAGCGAAATAAACCTTCTTTAATTTGTGATAATGATAGAACACATCATTTGAATCAACACTCAAACTAAACACAATGAAAAGATCTAGATTAAATACTTTTCAAAGACCGTTAAAACATTGAAAAGCTAACAGGATATGGAGGTTTACTGAGCTAAGTTCCAGGAAAGGATAAAAATGCAGAAAGATAACCTGGGGCCACCATTACTAAGTGAATGTTTGCTAATGTGGGAAAGATTGCTGTTTTAGAAGACGCTGCTGAGAGCGTCTGAGCAGCATTTTTGATAACCTGGATGGACGAGCTTAATGGACATATGTTGAAATCCAGACTCTGCAATGGCAGGGGGGGCCTGGTAAGCCAGGGGGCCTGATGTGGAATCACAAAGGACTTTATCGTGAGATTTAGGGTGAGCCGAGTATAATTTCAAGACCTGTTGCATCCTAAATAATACTCCCAAACACCTGGTAGAAATGAACAACAACAACAAAATACTATCTGGAGGAACATATCACTATCTTAGACCTCAAATTACTCCTTCAAATATTTTTTAAAATTTTAATACTTAAAACAGAGACAATGATTATGCTGCAGCACAACTCTGTCAAGAAGACTTGATGACAGTGGGGAGAGCCAGGAGTCCAGGATGACTCTCAGGTTTCTGTCTGACTTATACAAAAGGCTGGATGCAGAGGTGTTCATGAAGATTTCAAACACAGGAAAAGGGGGAGGTTTAGAAGATAGTAAATATTTTCCTGAATATTCTGAGCCTAGGAATTGAGGAATACATGTATAGGAGGCTTAGAAACTCCTTATATCCCATCACACACTCTAAATACAATCTCCATATAGTTAAGAAGTGAGATGCAGCTGACTGATTAACTCCATATTATTTTTATTAATCTATCTATTTGTAATCTTTCCAGTCTTTGTGTCTATATATTTCCAAATTTTAAATATATAAGCTACTGAAAGATGGAGTTAGGACCACAGTATCTAACAGGATTAGCAGCCCTTCAGCATACATGCTCAAACAGCTTGAGAGATAAAAGGAAATTATATGAAAATGGCTTACGGTCTTAAAATTTGTTTTTAATGAGTGACTTTCCCGCTTGTTTATTATATAATGTTTTATATTACATTTTAGGTTTCCAATTTGCCTACATAAATTCATTTTATTAAAAAGAATCCCTTCAGTGAGCCCAAACAGTCTAAATTGCATCCTGTTAAACTCTCAAAACACTTATCTGTTCTTTCATAGCACTTACCATAGCAATTTTCAATTATGTGTACATTTTGTGATTTTTTTCTAATTTGTCTCTCTTGTAACCCTCTAAGCTCCAATCTGATAGAAAGGACATCTGTATAGTTGATTTCTGTAACTCCATCACCTAGGATATAGTAGGTACTCAAGAGTTGTTGAAAAATGAAGAGATGAGTTAAGGTTACTCGTAAAGTTATCACAACTGTGGATGACAGAGGTAATGCCTTTGTGTTGTGTGAGAGAGTGCCTTATTAGGCTTTGCATCAGGGCTCTCTCTGTTCATTCCACAGCTCCACGCAGGTGTTGCTGTAATAATGTAGTAATGAAAAACTGAAGCAAACGGAGAGACAGGAAATCTGGAAGAACAAGGTCTGGAGGAGGTTGCATTAACAGTTCTAGAGGATGAAGTCACCTTAAAGGGACAATACATGTCCCAAACTGGAGAGAAGCTGGGAAGATGAAAACAGGGAAGTTAGGAAGAGTAAGAAGGGGAAAATGAGATTGGCCCTGCCTGACCAACTCAAATGTTTCAGGAGAGTAGCAGGTGCCATTGGTTGCTAAGACTAAGCAGGCAGGATGAGACTGGGCTCCAGAAGAACACAGAAAGTTTTAAGAAGCTGCCTTGGAGCACAGGAGAGCAAGGTCAGCTGAAAGGTTGGAGATGGGACATTCGTATTGGCACCAGGTATGCAGCAGTTGTACCAGGATTTTAATGCAGGGTAAGGTTGCACAGTTAAGCATCTCTTTGGGAAAAAAAACTCTTCAAATTCAGCAATTCAGGGAGTCTGCCCTCTAATCCCCTATTAGGAACTGAATATTTGTGTCCCCACAGAATTTAAGTGTTGAAATCCCAATCCCCAATATGATAATATTAGAAGGTGAGACCTTTGGAAAGTAATGAGGTCAAAGAATGGAATCTCTTGAATGGGATGAGAGCCCTTATAAGAAGAAACAACAGAGCTTGTTCTGTCTCTTGCCACGTGAGGATACCAGGAAAAGACGACCATCTGAGCAACGGGAAGTAGCCCTCACCAGATACCAGGTCTGCAGGGACCTTGATCTTGAACTATCTGACCTTTAGAACTGTGAAAAGTAGATGTTTTTGTTTAAGTCACTTAGTCTATGGTAATTGTTAAAGCAGCCTGTCTCAGTATGCTTTGGCTGCTATGACAAAATACCTGAGACTGGGTAATTTATAAACAACAGAAATTTATTGCTGACAGTTCTGGAATCTGAGAAGTCCAAGATAAAAGTGCCAGCAGATTTGGTGTCTGGTGAAGGCTTGTTCCTCATAGATGGAGGCTTCTATTTGTCCTCAAATGTCAGAGGAATCTAACAAACTCCTTCAGGCCTCTTTTATAAGGGCACTAATTCCATTCACGTGGGCTCCAGCTTCATGACCTAATCACCTCCCAAAGGCCCCACCTCTTAATATCATTTCACTGAGGGTTACATATCAACATATAAATTTGGGGGAGACACAGCATTCAGATCATGTCACAACTTAGCTAATTCATCTCTTCTTTTATTAATTATCTGTGGAACTAAATAAGGATTCTCTGGAAAGAGAGACAGACAGACAGATGGAGATTACATCCCAGCAGAAAATCAACATGCTTGGCTTGTTGATTTGTTCTGGTACACAGTGTGTACCAGAACCTAAACTATTAGTCTGTTCTCACGCTGCTAATACCTGAGATTTGGTAATTTATAAAGGAAAGAGGTTTAATGGACTCACAGTTCCACAAGGCTGGGGAGGCCTCGCAATCATGGTAGATGGCGAATGAGGAGCAAAGTCACATCTTACGTGGTGGCAGGCAAGAGAGTTTGTGCAAGAGGGTCTCCCATTCATAAAACCATCAGTTCTCATAAGACTTATTCACTACCACAAGAACAGCATGGGGGAAACCACTCTCATGATTCTATTAACCCCACCTGATCCTGCTCTTGACCTGTGGGGATTATTACAATTCAAAGTGAGATTTGGGTGGAGAAACATAGCCAAACCATGTCTTTATGCCCCGGCCCCTTCCAAATATCACGTTTCAAAATCCAATCATGCTCTTCCAACCAGCATTAATTCAAAAGTCCAAGTCCAACATTTCATCTGAGACAAAGCAAGTCCCTTCCACCTATGAGCCTGTAAAATCAAAAGCAAGTTGGTTGCTTCCTATATACAATGGGGGTACAGGCATTAGGTAAATATACCCATTCAAAATGGGAGAAATTGGCCAAAACCAAAGGGCTAGAGGCCCCATGCAAGTCCGAAATCCAGTGGGGCCTGTAGCTTCTTTGTTTTGGCCAAGTTCTTAAAGCTCCGAAATGATCTCCTTTGACTCCATGTCTCATATCCAGGTCATGCTAATGTAAGAGACAGGTTCCCATGGTCTTGGGCAGCTCTGTCCCTGTGACTTTGCAAGGAACATCCCCCTTTCTGGCTGCTTTCACAGGCTGGTATTAAGTGTCTGCAGCTTTTCCAGGTGCACAGTGCAAGCTATCAGTGAATCTACTATTCTGGGGTCTGGAGGACGGTGACCCTCTTCTTGCAGCTCCACTAGGCAGTGCCCCAGTGTGGACTCTGTGTGGGGGCTCCCACCGTACATTTCCCTTCTGCACTGTTCTAGAAGAGGTTCTCCATGAAGGCCCCGCCCCTGCAGCACACCTCTGCCTGGACATCCAGGTGTTTCCATACATCCTCTGAAATCTAGGCGGAGGTTCCCAAACCTCAATGCTTGACTTCTGTGCACCTGTGGGCCCAAAACCATGTGTAAACCACCAAGGCTTGGGGTTTGCACCCTCTGAAGCAATGGCCTGAGCTGTATGCCGGCCCTTTTTGGCCATGGTTGGGATGCAAAGCATCAAGTCCTGAGACTGTACAAAGCAGCAAGGCTCTGGGTCCAGCCCACTGGACCATTTTTTCCTTCTAGGCCTCCAGGCTTGTGATGGGAGGTGCTGCTATGAAAACCTCTGACATGCCCCAGAGACATTTCCCCCATTGTCTTGGTGATTGACACTTGGCTCCTCCTTACTTATCCAAACTTCTGCAGCTGGTTTGAATTTCTCCTCAGAACATGGGTTTTTCTTTTCTGTCACATTTTCAGGCTGCAAATTTTTCAAACTTTCATGCTCTGATTCTCTTTCAAACATAAGTTCCAATTCCAAACCGTATTTTTGTGAATACATAAAACTGAATGCTTTTAACAGCACCCAAATCACATCTTCAATGCCTTCCTGCTTAGAAATTTCTTCCATCAGATACGCTAAATTATCTCACATTCAGCTTCACAGATCTCTAGCACAGGGGCACAATGCCCCAGTCACTTTGCTAAAACATAGTAAGAGTCACCTTGATTCTGGTTTACAACAGGTTCCTCATCTCCATCTGAGACTACCTCAGCCTGGACTTTATTGTCCATATAACTATCAGCATTTTGGTCAAAACCATTCACAAGACTCTAGGAAGTTCAAAACTTTCCCACATTTTCCTGTCTTCTGAGTCCTCCAAACTGTTCCAATCTCTGCCTGTTACCCCATTCCAAAGTTGCATCCACATTTTCAGGTATCTCTACAGGTACCAATTTACTATGTTAGTCTGTTCTCATGCCGCTAATAAAGACATACCTGAGGCTGGGAAAGCAGTTTAATTGACTCACAGTTCCACATCACTGGGGAGGCCTCACAATCATGGTGGAAGGTGAATGAGAAGCAAAGTTACATCTTACATGGGAACAGGCAAAAGAGCTTGTGCAGGGGAACTCCCATTTATAAAACCATCAGATCTTGTGAGACTTATTCACTGTCATGAGAACAGTATAGGGAAGACCATCCCCATAATTCAATTATCTCTACCTGGCCCAGCCCTGGACACATGGGGATTAAGTCAAAGTGAGACTTTGTGGGGGACACAGCCAAAACATATCATAAACCAACTTTGAGATAATGAGTGCTTTAATTATTCAATAGTAAATACTTTAGAACATTTTTTTCTTGTCAAAACAAACACTGATTTGTTATGAAGCAAAAGGCAAAATTGGCCAGATTTTCAAAGGAACCCATGCTCTGAAGCCTCACCCTGCTCTGGACCCTAGGGAAATAAATCATTCTCCTCTGGAGTTTGGGGAAATTTGATGACAAAGTTGACCCCAGTAGCTCTGAGCAATGTCTAGCCAAGCCTACATGAAAGAAAGACTTTCCCTTACAGTCCTGTGTTTGGCACAGGGTCCGTGCTTAACCCTCTACTGTTTGATGCTGTTTCTGTTGGTTAGAACTAGAACAATCTGCAGCATCCCTGCGATGTGAATACTTGGTGCACCCTCATCAATGCCCTCTTGCCAAAAACCTCACCACCACAAAGCATTAAGTTATAGGTGCCAGCTCTGACCAGGTTGGTGGGCATGATTTCTGGCCATCTCACATTCCCAGTGAGAGACTAAAGACTTTTTTTTTTTTTGAGACTGAGTTTCGCTCTTGTCACCCAGGCTGGAGTGCAATGGCACGATCTCAGCTCACTGCAACCTCTGCCTCCTGGGTTCAAGTGATTCTCCTGCCTTTGCCTCCTGAGTAGCTGGGATTACAGGCACCTGCCACCGTGCCCAGCTAACACTTTTGTATTTTTAGTAGAGACAAGGTTTCACCATGTTGGCCAGGCTGGTCTCGAACTCCTGACCTCAGGTAATCCACCTGTCTAGGCTTCCCAAAGTGCTGAGATTACAGGCATGAGCCTCTGCACCCAGCCAGACCGCTTAAGTATTTATTTAAAACCTGGGAACCATAGGTTTCCATAGTGTAGTAGTTATCACGTTTGCTGAACATAAAACCTGGGAACCCTTGCTACCCTTGGGAAGTTATCACCAGAGGCAAGCTTAGCAACATGGTGGAGATGGCTGCCTTATAGACAATGAGAAACACTATCCTCTTCTCCTCTCTACCTGTCTCATGATACATGGGTTCTTTTGCTTTTACAATGGCTTTGCTCATGGTTATCCTCATTATTTGTAGTTTTCTTCGCTGTCTCCCTCACAAGCCATTGGGGCCATCCAGTGATACCATCTTCCATGTGACAAAGGGCCGAGTCTACACTGTTGAGTTGCTGCTCCAGACCGTGGCTGACACATTGCCTTGCAACACATTCTTGGGCTCCCTTCACATCCAGTAATTATGTGTGGCTAGTCGTCCTGCACACCCTCCCTGCTCTCGGTATGGTTTCTATTCTTTTCTCCAGAACGTTTCAATCTTCTCCTCTCAATTCTAATACCTGTTCTTCCACACAATCTAAATAGGAAGATAACATGCAAGCAAGCACATTCTTCATGGAACAGGCAGAACAGATCACCTAGGTGTCTACACAAAGAAGAGTTCATAATCCTATAGAGCTGCTATAAGGAAGATCAAAAGTGGGTCTCAAAGACACAGAGCAAAGCAATCAGCTGTGCCAGGAGGAGGTGTCCAGCAGTCTTAATACCAAGCTTCCGTTTTGCCCAAACCACTGACTGAGTTACCATACAGAGAGGACTTCAATGTCCTTGCTGGGAAAACTAGATGATTTACCTACCACTTCTAGCTGCTTCACAGGGAAACTAGGCATAAACCAGAAATAGCCAATTCATCATCCTCTTTATAATAAGAGGACACAGAAAGAGTAGAAACCCTGTTATTCATATAGAGAACATGACCCAATTTAAATTCAACCCAAAGTGCCTTCTTTGCTCTCTGATCTACATCTTTCCTCTGCATTGCACCCAGCCTGAGGGTAGATTGGTAAGAATACAAATAGATCCTTTTGAACATTTTCTTTTTTTCCTGGCCCAGTACTGAGCCCAGCAGGTATGAAGTTATGTCCAGCATGCAGAAGAGGGGGACGAAGTCCAATAATGGGACTTGGGCTGGTTTTAGCATTGCCCAGGAAATCTATGTCGTTCAAACCATAGAGAAACCAGGTGTCAGGCTCATCTCTATCCAGTAATTCGCGGTCCTTTGGTGCAGAGTGGAGGTCCTTTGGAGATGACAGCAATGCTGCGGGCCCAGCCTTCCTCTTGTAGGGGTGCTCAAGGCAACATATCAGGGGTGCCTTGGGCATCTGCAGCAGAGAGAAGACAGAAGCCCCCAACTTCTAGGTGGAAGAATTATAATGTTTGAGACACTCCGCAAATTATAGCAGCAAATATTTTAATATCTCCACCCTTTAGCATTCCAACCCATTGGCCATGAGAGTGACCCTTTGGGGATAAAATAGCCCGGCTGCTGGGGATCAAATGAGGTCATTGATGTGAGCATACTTTATAAATTGTGTGTAAACTGGAAGGGGCTTCCTGTGACAATTGTCAAAAAGCAGAGGTTTTGGAATAAATGTCAACAGAGACCAAGAGAGAAAGGTCAATGAGTAGCAGTCAGATGGAGGATGACAGTCTGAAAGGGCTCAGGAGGTGGTACCCTATGGCAATTGGAAGCCACAGAATGTGCCTGCTTATCCACATCCTAGCTAGGTGGCCCTGGACAGGCTACCTAATGGCTCAGTGCCTCAGTTTCCTCTTCTGTAGAATAGGGATGATACTGGCAATCACCTAAAGACCTGTAATGAGGACAAAATGTGCTAATACATGAAAAACACTTGAAACAATATTTCGCACATGGTAAGTGCTGAGTAAATGTTCAGCATATTCATAGCTATTATTATTATTTTACTTGTCTTCAGCCAGTTGTTGCCAGTTAGAAATCCACTAACAATGCCAGATCTTCTAATTTTCTAGGCAAAAATGAAAAGTCTCTTGATTTTTATATATTGGCAACAAATTTTTTTTATCTGTGAGAAACTGAATGAAGTCTGGAGTTCAGTTAATAATAATACAACAAGTTGGTTTCTCAGTCTGACCAAAATGTAAGAATTTCGTCTTTGTGACTATGTAAGAATTTAATAATAAGGGGAAAGTAGGTATGTGAGTACCCAATCTTTGTTAACTTTTCCACAAGTCTGATATTATTCAAAAATAAAAAAAATCATTTAAATAACTGAAGGGAGCAACACGCACACACACACTTATGAGGTAGGACTCCCAAAGGGAGCTTTAGTACAAGGGCCCTTTGCTAGATGTATTGATGGTGGTGAGAAATATAAGAACAAGGCTACTGCCTTCCCACAGCTGACAACCAAGGGAAACACAGGCTTTCACTCATGAAAAGGAACCTAATAAAACAAAAAACTGTTTCTAGCCAATGGACAGCTTGTTTGTGTGAATCAACAAAGCTACAGATAACAACTAGAAAACATGGACTTAAAAAATTCTAAAAGTAAAATTAATTAAAAGGAGAGAAGTAGGAAAAATCAAGAACCCAGAGGACTACACAAGCATAAAGCTGCTTTTACTTGAAGGGCATGTGCTCACCTTACAAAATTACGACCTTCATTTTGATGACTGTTCCTAGCTCCCAACACCAGCTGTCATCTGGATCACTCGTGCACACTTGCACACACATCTTTCTTTGGGCAGAGGAACCATATTGTTCACTGAATTTTTCTTAGAGGTCTTTGACCACCTCCCCAATATGCACATGAAGGGTTAAGAGGAATGAGTGTAAAATTATCACTCACACTTTTTTGTGAGAATTAAGAAGATATGGGGTGAACGCTACTGCTGAAACCTTCCATCTGACTTATCACTAATGCTTGACATTCCACCATCAGGGAAGCAGGACAGGGGAGGAGTCTTCAGCTTCGCAGCCCCTTTTACGTATGTCACGTGGTCAGATCCTGTCCAGAGAACAGGCCTTATGACGTGAGAAGTCAGAGAATCCTGTGGTCTTCAGGTGTGTGGGTCACAGCAAAGGGATGGGAATGGAAGAGGGAATTCTCTTTCCCAGTGAAGAACAGAATGCAGAAAAAGGTGACTGGGGTGGGTGCATGGCATCTTCCAAGCATTCCCTTTTTCTTACTGAAATCCAGATACCTTGGTCCTTGGCCAGCCAGGACTTGCAATACTTTAAGTTCTGTCTCCCTTATCACCCCACCAGGCAACGCTCTTACATGTAGGCAAAGTAGGAGGTAGCCACTGCAGAGGGGTCCAATTCTAACCTGGGCTCTATGGGTAGAATGTGTCCTGCTGCAAGTGACCCAGGGAACTAGCAGTGACACTGAACTGAGACGCTGGTTTCCTGACTCCAGGCCCTGTACCTTTTTCACTTGTAAATCCTCTTGGAGAACTTTTCCATGTTATAAACATTCTTGCATGTAGGCATCATCAAGGCCCCCTAATGCTCATATCCATTTGTACATTCTCTTACTCACTGAAAAGGCACTTTCTGAGGGATCTTATATGCCAAAGGTAGATGAGACACGCTCAAGCCTGCCCTGATGGAGCTTAGTGGAGGAGACAGGTAGTCAAGAGAATTTGGGAAGTAAGATCCCCAGCAGGTTACATGGGGTGTGTGCTAAGGAGAGAAAAATACAGCAGGGAAGGGGATTACGGAATGTCACGGGTGGGAAATTACACTTCAACAGCGATGGCCAGGGAAGGTCCCATTGAGAAGACTTTTGAGGAAGTTCTGAAGAAAATTAGGAATTCTGTCAAATGCATGTGTAGGGGAATAACCCCCTAAGCAGAGACAGCAAGAGCAAAGGCTCTGGGGCTTCTTTCAGGAATACCATGGAAGCCAGTATAGCTGGAGTGGAATAGGATGGGTTGCAGGGGGCATACAAGGAGAGGAGGCTAGAGAAGAACGGGGTGTGGGGAGCATGGGAGCAGCTGGGTGTGTACCTCTCAGCTTATTTGTTTGGTTGACTGAAACATGAACTCAACAGCAACCTACAACAATGAAGTAGGCTTTGTAAAGATTTTGACTTACTTTGGGTTACTAAGGGATTTTTGAGCAGACAAATGGCATGATCTGACTACTGTGTTGAGTATAGACTTCAGGGGGTCACAAACAGAAGTAAGAAGATGGACAAGTAAGCCACTGTTGTCATAGTCCAAGCAAAGAATGATGGTGACTGGGACCAGGGTGGTACTGTTGGTGATGTTGAAAAGGGGGCAGTTTCTGGGTATATTTTGAAGGTAGAGTTTATAGGACTTTGACCAATCAGGTGTGGGATGAAAAAGAAAGAGAGAAATAAAGGATGACCCATGATTTTCATCATGAGCCGCTAGAAGAATGGAGTTGCCATTTATGCAGGCTCTCAATTTATTGTCTCTCAGCTACAAATTACCCTTCATTGCTTGCTCTGAGAAAATAGATCTGTGTCCTTTAAAAAGCTTTCGTTTGCCAGCTAGCGGAACATACAGCTTTACAAGTAAAGGAACCAGAGAGACATTGCAGGAGAAAAGGATTTTGCTTCTTCATTCCAGTGTGCTCCCAGACAGACTCCAGCAGCTTGCTCAGCCCCAGCTCCAGAAGTGCAGATGGTTTCCTGATATCCCCATCCTGGTACCCCCATCCTGCAGTGTGCAGGGGCCACCGTTTCCTCTGGCACCCATAAAATGGTTTCATAGCAGACCACCTCCAGTGAGATACCTCCCCATCAAGGCTTTCCCCAGTACCCTTTGTTGGCAAATTCTGGAGAGTAAATTTTCAGAAATTTCTACCAACACAGCAGCACACTGACTTCTCTGTCATTCAGAGAGTCACTACTGCACTCTCTGAGGTAGTGGGGTTTTGAGGCTCTTCCCTGGGTGCTCTAACTCAGTCCTAGGGGTACAGGCTATTCCTTACATCTGCTCTCCCTTTATTCTTTAGAATTCCCTTTACTTTTTAGAAGCCAGTGTCTCATTACTCCAATTGTCTGTTTTAGTTAAAGACTTTTTATGTTAGCTATTCCCTGTTAAAATTACTGTGTATAGTTTGTCTCCTGATTGGACCCAGACTAAAACAAATTGGTATCAGTCTGGGTCAGTGGACCCAGAAGACAGATCTGGGACTTTAGGATTGACGTGTTTGTGCCCTTGGGCTTGAGAGAGTGCTGAGCTCCTTGACAGTGAGAAATGGGATGTTAGTAATCTGCGGTATGCAGCGACATCATAGTTAATCAAGGTTTCACCTGTGGTGAATTACAAAGATGCCTATGCTTCACTCGACCACTATGGCCATAAGGACTGTAAGCAAGTGCAAAGGCCCCAATATGAATGAATTCTTTGGAATGCACTTGAGCTCTTACAAAATGAGAATAACAAGCTGAGATCCACTAGCTCTCAGTTCAAGTCCCAATCTGAGAAATAGAGCATTTCCATGACAGCCCTAGAAGAAACTCCAATTTATTGTATCAATAGTTGCAGGACTGATATTGCTGAAAATCAAACACAAAATTTAATTTACTGGGTTGCTGGATAGCAATGAAAATTGAATTCAGAGTCTCCACAAGTTTTCCATGTGAAAGTTAGAACATTAATTGCTTTAAAAAAACAGAATTCTTAAACTTAAAACAGGGTCATCTAGTTGACAAAACGAAACTATTTGACATTTTTCCATAGTAACTTTTGAGTATGATAATAAGAGAAGAAGGAGGAGGAGAGGGAGAAGAAGCATCAGCGGTGGTCATACTTAGCTTATCAGGGGCCCCGCCACTTCACTAAGGAGGTTTCTAGAGATTTAATGGTCCGAGCCATGTCAAGTGATCACCTCCAAGGTGAATTTTCTGCATTCTGCAGGCCCAATGCTTGCTAGACTTTTTTGGCAAGTTTAAGAGATCCATATTTGTATTTGTGGCTCACAGAATTAAAATGAAGTCACTTGTGTTAAAAATTCTGATCAACTGAGCCAGGAAAGACAATAAAAGGAAGGTTCTCATGCAATGAATACCTGATAGCAAGAGCTATTACAGAAGACTCGCAAAAACTGCAACATTGCACAGAGGCCGTCATAACCTTTCACAAAAAGATACTTCCTTTATTACTCTTATTATTATTATTCTTTGAGACATAGTCACTCACTCGGTCGTCCAAGCTGGAGTGCAGTGGCATGATCTCAGCTCACTGCAACCTCTGCCTCCCAGGTTCCAGCGATTCTCCTGCCTCAGCCTCCTGAATAGCTGGGGTTACAGGCATGCACCACCATGCCCAGCTAATATTCGTATTTTTGATAGAGACAGAGCTTCACCATGTTGGCCAGGCTGGTCTCAAACTCCTGACCTCAGGTGATCCACCCACCTCGGCCTTCCAAAGTGCTGAGATTACAGATTTGAGCCACTATGACTTGCCACAAAAAGATACCTCTGCAAGGTCATCTGCCTGCCTCTCCAACCTCAGACTGGTGCCACCTTTGTTATTGATCTTTGTAGCCAAGGATAATTATCTCAAAACAGTTGTGTAATCCTCCTCATTTTTCCTTTTAAAACCTCGGTCACCCAGGCGCGGTGGCTCACACCTGTAATCCCAGTACTTTGGGAGGCCGTGGCAGGCAGATCACAAGGTCAGCAGTTCAAGACCAGCCTGACCAACATGGTGAAACTCCCACTCTACTAAAAATACAAAGATTATCCGGACATGGTGGAACACGCCTGTAGTCCCAGATACTTGGGAGGCTGAGGCAGGAGAGTCGCTTGAACCCGGGAGGTGGAGGTTGCAGGGAGCCTGGCTCACACCACTGCACTCCAGCTTGGCTACAGAGTGAGACTCCGTATAGAAAAAATATATATATAATAAAAAAGTTAAAAACCTCTGTCTTCCTTTACTTTCCAGGGTATGCACATAGCTTACCGTGGCATGCATATTCCCATCTTGATGCCCATGTTTTAATAAATATCATTTTCTTTTAAAGAGCCTCTCTCTGTCTGCTATTGAGGTTATCAAAATGGTTTCAGAAACAAGATCAAAGTCAGCTCATGTTGGACAGATCAGCAACCCAGCTGTGATACTGACCGAGCCCCTTGCTCTCTCTTCTTTCGTAAGTCACATTTTTCAGCCCAGTGAATCTCACCTTGGATTCTCAGACTCCCTCCTCTCAGTGAGTTCTTTTCTGTTTTATGCAGGATCTGATCTGGTTATAAGGCTGCCTTAAATGAAGGACCTCACATTTGTCTTGGGACTATACAAGTCTGTTTTGGCAAGCCCTTGCTTGGAAGTGTCCTTTTGGAGAGTACTCTGGCTTCTACCGAATCTGCATTCTAACCCTGAGGCATATCTTTTTCTGGTGAATTCACTTCTGTTTTTTTTTCTATGAGCCTAATTTAATATTTTGCTTGGTCTGGATGCCTGGCTTAAAATTTTTATGGGCACTCTTTATTTTTGCTTCATTTTGTTTTGGTTACACACATCTGTAAATGATTTGGCTCTGTTACTTCTTCTCCTCTTGTTTCTAAAGACCTTCTGAGAGCAAAAGAATAAACATTCTAAATGATGTGAGCAGGATAGCTAATTAAAAGCTAACTAAAAGCCATTAGAGCAATCGCCACCATTTAAAACACTGGTTCAAATTCACGACATTCCCTAACAGGATTCATAGGGTTTTCTTTGCTCTCAAGAGATGAATGAGAAATAAAATGGGATTCTCAAAATTCTAAAGCGTGCCAAAACTTCTGAGACTCCAGCTGGCTACACATTCAAAATTTATGGTCCATTCTCATGTACATTTTTTAATTATTGGAAAAATTACACCAAGAATAATATATGGCCATTAAAGGGAATCATTTCAACTCCCCAAGCCTGCTTTTCTTAAAACTAAATAGAAACGGCAGCCAACTATAGAGTTAACATTTAGAGTCTTCTAAATTGTCTATTGCTATTTCTTTTTTCTGCCTATTTTTAATTTTCTGACTTTTTTTTTTTTTTTTGCTATTGCTAAACTCACTGCTTATGGCATCCCAGCCAAGATTTTCTAAAAAAAAAAAAAAAAAAAAAAAAAAAAAACTCTTAAAGGCCTTTTAAATTAATGACTTTACAAATTACAGTGGTTCCATGGTAACCAACCAGCTAGACACCTGAGTCATCCCTTTTGGAAATATAAATTTAGATTTGCCTGGCTAATAATCACTTTGGGTGATGGAACAGTTAATTGATGGACTGATATTCTCAAAGGAAAAAACCAGATAAATATTTAAAACTGTTAAGCTCTTCAATCAAATTGGTAAAGATCTTGAGCTCAGAGCAATAATATAAGGTATCGAGATAATATAAGACATAAAAATTGCTTTGTCCACCATGCATGGACCAGAAAAAGCCAGGAAAAGAAAAAACCCTGCAAATAACTTTTTCTGAAATGCTTCCCCTCCTACATTGACTAGTCAAGCAAACCAGGCCAACAAACAAAAGATAAATTTCTTACTAAAATTCAAGGTTGCATGGAGATTTGGGGATTTTCTACACAATTCAGCCAGCCCTAGCTAAAATGTAAACATTTAAGTTTAACTCCTAAGCTCGGTGGCTCAAGCCTGTAATCCCAGCACTTTGGGAGGCCGAGACGGGCGGATCACGAGGTCAGGAAATCGAGACCATCCTGGCGAACACTGTGAAACCCCGTCTCTACTAAAAAAAAAAAAAATACAAAAAACTAGCCGGGCGAGGTGGCGGGCGTCTGTAGTCCCAGCTACTCGGGAGGCTGAGGCAGGAGAATGGCGTGAACCCGGGAGGCGGAGCTTGCAGTGAGCTGAGATCCGGCCACTGCACTCCAGCGCCGGCGACAGAGCAAGACTCCGTCTCAAAAAAAAAAAAAAGTTAATTTGTTTTTACCAAATGACTTTATTCACAAATGTGGTACACCTTCATTAGATTACCAATCTGGGCAAACAGCCATGTGAACAGGTCCCGTTTTGTCAGAAGTATAATTTGGATCCCACTGTCTTTCATAAACCAGTGAGTTTGTGTCAATCACTGTTTTGCTGTCTCATGACTAAAATTCTAAAATGAAAGCTATAAGATCTTTGTGGGTGGGGGTGGCTAGGAGTTTTTACATGTATGTTCATGTATTATGTTGTGTGTTGTATCCACACATAATATAAGAATCTGGCACCATCAGCTAGAAATCCCTTAAGAAATTCTATATGCATATTGGCTTAGATAAGTGAGTGCTTATATAAATTGTTAAAATATAGTAATTCACTCAGGTGTCTTTCAGTTGACGTGACTTAAGTAAATATTTAATAAACAAACTGGGTTTAAATTTGTTGATAAAATGAAAATGTATTCAGAGTTTTTAGCATAGTTTGTTGCCTGAGTTTACTGGTCAGACAAGATTATATTTGTCTCTGCTAGATGCTTTAAAGTCATAAAACTGTAAACTCAGCCTAACATCAAAATGATCTTTGTTTGTGAAACTCTTTGATAAGTGAGACTAATGTCATATTGTTCATTTAATAAAAACAGCTGCATCTTCTGAGTTATTGGCAAATACCCAAGTATTTAACTTTAGGGTTCTTATGTAGGTGAACATCTGATATTCACAAGTTATAAAAATTGTTATTAAGGAAATAACTTGAAATGCTAACTTTGTCTAATAGGTTAGTTTTTATAAGTGATCTAGCTATAATTGTTAAATAAATAAATGAAAAAGGTGAATGTAAATGGAATACATGATTATAAACGAACTTTTTATGTAATTTAAAATCTTGAAATTATATTTAATTAAGCAATAGATACTTATTAGATGTTCAGGTCATTTCCAAATAAAATAAAATACTGAAACATAAATTGGTGAACATCGATGTAAGTTTGTCCTTGGCTTCTTAAATTTTATATAAAGACTAAAACATATTTGGGTCTTTTAATACACATAAAAATTATGTTATGGGGAAACATGTTTCTAAAATTATAAAATGGTTCTTGTCTCTAAAATACTAATACATCACAGTTAAAAATTTCTTGCTTCTCATATTTTCACTAGAAATTTAGGCTACTGAGAGTTAACAATTCTAATTAATATATATAATTCTGTATAACAAGTGTACTAAAAGACGTATTTTTGATGAAAAATATAAGAAAGACTTTAAAATATGTTCTTTGTTGAGAAAAAAGAATAATTGTGTCTAAGTTCAGAGGCTATTTAAGGTTTTTAAATTAGAAAAGAAAGGCATTGAACAAGATAGAAAACAACAGTAAGTAGGAAAGAAAGATGTGAAGAAAGTTGTAAGTCATACATACATAGTTTTGGTAAGGAAGTTTAAAAAAATAATTTTTCAAATAATAATATAAAAGAAAGTACATTTTTGTCCTAAGTAGCATGACTGATTGTTTAAGAAAGAGGAAGAAACAAAGGTCTAAGCATATAATGAGAGGTCTGAGTAAGTTATAGAAGGTTTATGAAAAATTAATTCATGAAAAGTATTTTCTTTGTACTGAATAAAATTTGATTCCCCTATATTAGAACAACAGTTTTCTTGAAGTACTGGTTTGCACTTTACAAAAATTACAAAAGATTTTGAATTTTATTTCTGAAACCTGTTTCTTTAAATTTTCAGACAGATTCTAAATTACAGCTTTTTCACTGTTTCAGTCTTCATTTAATTTCCCTGGTTTCGAGTTAGAAATGCTGTCTTCTTCAGCTACGCTGGTAATTTCATTTTGCAAGGTAGAGTTTTCCTGTTGAAACTTCTCAGATTCATATTCCAGACGTTCAACTGTTGTTAGAGCTTGCTGCATGTGATTTGCAGGTCATGCATTATGGCCTTCTGCTCTTCCTCTTTTTCTCCTTGAGAAGGTACATTTTGGCCAGGCACGGAAGCTCACACCTGTAATCACAGCACTTTGGGAGGCCAAGGTGGGCTCATCACTTGAGCTCAGGAGTTCAAGATCAGCCTGGCCAACATGGCGAAACCCCATCTCTACTAAAAATACAAAAATTAGCCAGACATGGTGGCGGGTGCCTGTAGTCCCAGCTACTCGGGAGGCTGAGGCAGGAGAATCACTTGAACCTAGGAGGAGAAGGTTGCAGTAAGCCAAGATTGCACTTCAGCCTGGGTGACAGAGCAAGACCCTGTCTCAAAAACAAACAAACAAACAAACAAAAAATCAAAACCTAACTATAGAATGACTGATCAGCAGTGCTTTGGAAGAAAGATCTTGAACAAAAAGGAAAGTGTAGAAGTTGTCAGAATCAAAATGGAGTCACTTGTCTTAAATCCCTGACAAATGGAGCCAGAGAAGGCCATGAAGAAAAGCTTCTTGTGAACATATGCCCGATAACAAGGACTATCAGAAAAGATGGCAAAAACCACAACCTTGCACAAAGGCCATCACAACTTTACATGAAAAGATACTCTTGTGAGGACCTCTACCTGGCAAATGCCTATCCACACTCAGAGTGGCACCACCTTTGTTTCTGATCCTTGTAACCAAGGATAATTATGTCGAAACAGTTATGTAATTCTCTTCATTTTTCCTGCAAACCACTTTGTCTTCCTTTACCTCCCTGAACACGCACATAGTTTACTACGGCCTGCTTGTTCCCATTGCAGTGCCCATTCCTGAATAAATCCACTGTCCTCTAGAGAGCCTTGCTCTGTCTGTTAGTTAGGCAGACACCTCTATCTAACAAATATCTCCCATTATTTTCCCACGTGTCATTATGTTTCAGCCACAAGAATCTTTCTGTACGTCCTGGAAAAAGCTCTTTCCTGCCTCAGAACCTGAGGCAACATATGCAATTGTTTCCTCTGCCTGCCATGTTTACATCCTCCATTTTCATTCTGTAGGTATCAACCTTAGTTCACCTCTTCACAGATAATTTCCCTAACCACCCTACCTAAAACAGGCTTCCATATACATCCTTATCTTCTATCTCTGCCTCTTACTGATTTCCTCTATAATGCAACTTAACATTTATATTATTTATTGGTTTCTCTTCCTTGAAGATTTTTTGCTACTGGCTCATTGTCATACTCTCCAAACTTTCTCCTTTCTTAATTCTCAGCAATGTCAATATTCGCAAAAATAGGACTTCCTCGTCACTGGATCTCCCCCTGTCCTCTCATAATGTTTCCCTTCACTCTACCTGAGACACTCACTCCTATGATCACAGCCTTGATCTTGTAATTGCCAATGCTGTGTGACCCAGCATCATTATCACTCAACTACTATACTCCTCTTTCCCTTATCATACTAGCAAAACCAAAGCCTGATAAAGCCTCCTGTGCGTATACTCCATGTGTGCTTCTGTAGAGCTGAAAGACATGGGAGGGCAGTACATCCACCGTGATTGGTCATGTTTTCACTGTACAATCACCACAATCACCAAGGACTCCTAATGCTACCTAGCAATCACACTGTATTTCTCAAATCCATTCTCTGCAATAATCCATTCTAATAAATTCTCTAATTAATTCTTTTCCATTCTCCTAGGTGACTATTTCATGCTTTCCTCTCTTTCCTCAGAGTTCCAAAACCTCCTTCTCCGTTCTGATTCTAAGCCAATGACATTATTTCTTGCTGTACTGAGAGAATTAAAGCCATCATTAGAGAACACGCTTCCAGCTCAACATTCTTCTACATTCCTGAAAATATGCTCTCATGTTCTTCTTTCTCGTCTGTATTTGGGTGAAGTGTCTATGCTTTCAACCAAGGCCAATCCACTTGTGCACTAGATCTACCTCTTTTGCCAGTCCTAAGACAAGGCTTAGCAGCAATCCCTCCTACTCCCATACCATCAATTCCTTCGTCTCTACTTAATCATCCTCCTCTGCTAACAAACACAGTTTATTTCTGCCAGACCCTGTGGGAGGTGCCCTAAGATGCACAAAGGTTGATAAACAAGTTCTAGAAGTTACCCTTTCCCCATATGTACTGATAATGTAATTTCTGATGTGAGACAAGGCAGCCCACTGTTTTCTTCATGGGATGATGGGAGGTGGGGTTTGGGAGCTCAGTGCAGTCACAAGTTGAAACAAGGAAGAGATTGCAGGAAAGTCTTGAGCAATTCAGTCTCTGACCTCTCCTGACCATTGTTCCCTCCTCAAGGTCTTCAACATGGCTCAACTGGAGGTCCCCCACAGGGAAAGTGAGCCTGCTCAGCTATATAGGGGACCAGTCTCATCAGTGGGCTTCCAGAGCATGGGCACACAGTGATCCCTGAGTGCAAACTCAAGTAATAATGACCAGGAAGAGGTGGGGCTAACGTTGGTAATATGCCAGGGGAGTGGTACCACATCTTGTCCATGAAATCAGTTTACATGTAAAATAACATAGAATGAAATTACTCTGGGATTTCAGAAACCAGCATAATTAGTTCTAGATGAGGAATTTCGGAGGAGTCAGCATGGAATCTGAGCAGAAGAGGATGCCAAAGAGGCGTTGCTATAGACTGAAGCAGAGGAAAGAAGCACTAATGCTGTTCCAGGGCATTAATGGCTTCTGGGGACAATGTGGCCATCAACTAGAACAGTTCCAGGGGAAAGAAAGGAAGGAAGGTCAGATGAGCAGTTGGAATCCTTGAAGTTCCAGCCACGTCTCAGGACAGGGATTGGAGTCAACCACTGTTTACTTTTTCCTCCATCACAACTGCTACCCAGTCTTTGATTAGGGTCCTTGACCAATGGAATACAAACATTGCAATACTCTTCAAGCCTCACTTGAGTTTGAGACATATATTTTGCTGATTGACATTAAGTAATCTTAGTTATTTATCACTCAGTGTAACACAGTTCCAGCCATGATGTGTTTTCTGTGCACATCTGAGTTGCTTGATCATTCCAGTCCAGACTGCAACTGGGTGGCTAGAACCTGCAGGCAGATTCAATCAAGGATCATCCCTACTGAAATGATGCCAGCTCACAAGCCGATGTCTAGTTGTGGATGTTGGTTTGTAGCCCCTTAGTCAGTACTTGTAAAATAATTGAGAAAACTGATAAAGAACTCTAAACTACATATCTAATAGGATTACTTAAGAATCAACTTGGGCCCATGACTAGCATAATTCAACATGTACATAGCAAGTATATAAGGGGTTAGCTGTTATATATCAGTGACATTGTTCACGAAAATAGGAAAGAAAGAAGGAAGAAATAGTTGACAGGGCAGAGATATGAGGTCAACAGAACTGGAAGACAAATCAGGAATTATTCATTTGAAATTTGAAGGCTGGGCATGGTGCTCAAGGCTGTAATCCCAGCACTTTGGGAGGCCAAGGCAGGCGGATCACCTGAGGTCAGGAGTTCAAGGCCAACCTGGCCAATATGGTGAAACCCCGTCTCTACTAAAAATACAAAAGTTAACTGAGCATGGTGGCATACACATGTAGTCCCAACTATTCAGGAAACTGGGGCAGGAGAATTACTTGAATCCAGGAGGTAGAGGTTGCAGTGAGCTGAGATTGCAGCACTGCACATCAGCCAGGGTGAAAGAGAGTGACTTTGTCAAAAAAAAAAAAAAAGAAAAAAGAAAAAAGAAAAAGAAAGAGAAGAAGAAGAAAGAAGAAGAAGGAGTAGGAGAAGAAGAAGGAAAGAAAAAGAAAGAAAGAAGAAGAAAGAAAGAAAGAAAGAAAGAAAGAAAGAAAGAAAGAAAGGAAGGAAGGAAGGAGGAAGAAAGAAAGAAAGTAAGAAGAAAGAAAGAAAGAAAAGAAAGAAAGGAAGGAAGGAAGAGGGAAAGAAAGAAGAAAGAAAGAAAGAAAGAAAGAAAGAAAGAAAGAAAGAAACTTGAGCCAGCCACTCACACTGCTTAGATTATTTGTTTCCAAACATTTGTTCATGGTCCAGACGCACTGCAATCAGGCTCACTTGGGGAATTGTTAAAATACATTCTACGTGACTTTCATAGAGGCCACTTAATCTCAACTATGATGTGCCTGAGATTTTTTTTAAGTAAATTACTTAAGATGCCAGTACACAGGAAAGTAGAACCATCTCATATGCAGTTACAATAATTTTAGAAGTTTTATCTAAAAATGAAAATTTGAATTCTTATGTCTATAAATGGACTAAGATAGAATCTAATCTTATATCAACCACATGGAATCATTATTCCTATTTTTTGCTTGCTAAAAACCAAAGTAAAAACCTCAGTCACTTCAAGGCAAACAAGAGATTTATTATTTTAACTAAAATGATTTTTTTTTTTTTGAGATAGGGCCTCATTCTGTTGCTCAGGCTGGAGTGCAGTGGTGCAATCACAGCTCACAGCTCACTGCAGCCTCAGACTCCCAGGCTCAAGCTATTCTCCCACCTCAGCCTCCCAAGTAGCTGAGGCTACAGGCCCACACCACCATGCCCATCTAATTTTTTTTATTTTTGTAGATACGGGGTTTTGTTATGCTGCCAAAGATAGAAATGACACTTTTTATAACAGCAATTCTATGGTTATGGTTGTGAGCAAGCTGTAACATGAGGTGGCATCAGCAAAATACCAATGTTTTATTGTATTAGGGAGGATTAGGTTATGCTGCAGTAGCATACAACTCCAACAATCTCATTGGCTTCAGGATAAAATCTCTCTCTCATGCAAACTGGGTATGGATTTCAACAACTCTCAGACCAACTGTTCTTCAAGGCATCATGTCTGAATCGATGCAGTGATCAAGGTGTCCATTCTCACGGCTTCCAATCCAGTGTGAGCCCTCATCTTGACCATAGTAAGGAAAGACAGACTGGAGAATCACTCAGAGGGCTTTCTCTGCTTCTGTCCAGATGTGATACGTAGCATTTATTCTAGCATTATTTTTGGCCAGAACACAGACCCATCCACCTGCAACTTGGCTGGAAATTGTTGTCTTCTATATGCCCAGAGGAAAAAGAGAATCAGATATTGGCAAGCGTTAGTGATGTCTTTCACACTCAACTTAGCCTTCCTTTTGAAAGTTTCTATGCAGCCATCTGTGGCCTGGCATATGGCTTCTGGAACACTCCCCAAAAGATACTGGTGCTCTGATAGTGGGTACCAATCATTTCTTCCTTAGGGTCAGTTTATAGTCTCTGTCAGGGAGACTGCTACTTCAAATGTCCCAGTCCTGCAGACACTGCTCACTGCAAATGTTTGATATTTGCATTCCTCCAATTGTTAGCAGGCAAGGAAGGTGTAAAGTCAACTGTTGGCTGAGCCTAGGAAACAGGGGAATTCTGGAGTTGGCTGTTGTCACTTGCTAAGCTTATTGGCATTCAAACCAGACATAAGGAATTTGGAAGAACAATATGTCACTGTTATTTTTCTTCCATTGCACAGCTCCCCGCAGCCCCTACTGAGAAGCAGGCTCATTTTCCCTAGCTACAGTGGCAGGATAGATGTGATATCCAAGGCATTTAAATGTGAAGTGCTAAACTTCTGCAGGTGTATGTGTACATAACACACATGCTAAGCATATGAAATTTGCTGTAATGTTTTACAGCCCAGTTTTGGACGACACTAATCCATAAACCTAATGGGAAATGGAGATTTCAAAGGTTCACGTAAATCAGGGGTCTTAAATCCCCGGGCTGTGGACCGGTACCGGTCCTTGGCCTGGTAGGAACCCAGGTGCAGAGCAGGAAGGGAGCAGCCGGTGAGATCAGTGCCCTCCTGTTAGATCAGTAGTGGCATTAGATTCCCATAGGAATGCAAACCCTACTGTGAACTGCACATGCAAAGGATCTAGGTTGCATGCTCCTTATGAGAATCTAAGGATGAGCTCAGGTGGAACAGTTTCATCCCAAAGCCATCACCCCAACCTCCATCTGTGGAAACTGACTTTTAGGAAACCGATCCCTGGTACCAAAAAGATGAGGGGCAGCTGACATAAATCATAAAATCAAAGGTAGTGCTCCGGCCTCCATGGGAAAGTGTATCAGGAAATATCCATATGCAAGAGATTTACTAATTAGACTTATTGCACAGTGTGGCAGACAAGTGATCAAAATTACAAACTGGCTTCCTACTAGGGTCCTCACTAATGCCAAATTTAAGTGAAAGAGGAAAGAAGCTGAAACAAAGTATCAAAAATTATAAATTGTGAAATTAAGATATTTACTCAGTAACTTCCTCAGATTAAAGCCTTGTAATCCCAGAGCTCCGAGAGAGCCATCCAACTCAATCCCAGTGGCTCACAGCATGTAGTTCCTTCCTGATGTGATGGGTTTGGTTTTTTGGTTTCTGGGTTTTGGGGGTTTTTTGAGACGGAGTCTCGCTCTGTCACCAGGCTGGAGTGCAGTGGTGCGATCTTGGCTCACTGCATCCTCCGCCTCCTGGGCTCAAGCAATTCTTCTGCCTCAATCTCCCGCGTAGCCGGGATTACAGGTGTGTGCCTGATGTGATGTTTTAATATGCTGAGCTTGAAGTTGCAGGGGGAAAATAGTAACATCATTTTTGTTGATTAATTCATGTTTTCACACTTAGTTTGGAATCGGGATTTAAAAAACCGTGCTTGGAGACCTATTTCAGAACTGCCCTGAGCTCATGAGAACTACAAATCCTCAATGATCACTTGCAGAAGAGTTCTCCCTTAGGTGACCAAATGACTAACATGATGAACTATTAAGTCAAAGGACCCACACAGGGATGCTGGAGGTACTGCTTTTACATCTGAAAAATGTTCTTTAGGGACAAAAATACTGTATTCCCCAGGGTCTTTTCATGCTAATGAAGCTAATGTCATAAGTCTTGAAATCCAGGTCATGGGATCCCATCCCCAGGGAAGCCTCCAGACTGCACTTGGAGAATACACCCCTCATGCAAAATGCAAGGACAAGTGAAGGACAAACACAGATCTAATGATCTCTTCAGGCACCAGGGTCAAAGCCAAAATATGGCATGGCCATAATGCATAGAGAATACCTATTGTAATGTAAACACCGAGAACAAGGAACAATGCTGGTTTTCCAGGACACAACTCAACAAATCACTTATATTCTCTGAGTTTTGGTTGCTCATCTGCAAAGTGAGATGACAGCACGCAGGGACTATGGCACAGCATTGCTGGAGGTCATATCCTTGCAGACTGAACTAACACACAGGGAAGGAGACTGAAACCACCACTGAAAAAAGTATAACTCAGGAAACTGTGACAGTGAAAGAAATCAGACTTAACCGACTCCATCTTGCTTCTAACCTTTAAGCTGTTCATTCATTCCTGGGCATAGGCCGAATTAACTTTGGGAGGGAATTCAGTTCATGGTTTTGACTCTGAAACAAAACTGATAATAGCCCTTTCCCGAAAAGATCTCCTTCTTCCCTGAGAACCAGTTTGCCTTTGCAGGACTAACAAATTAGCTACGGATTCAATATTACAGTTCATGGGTCATGCAACATCTGGCTTCAAGAGTCTGAACCTCTCCAAATTTCTCCTGGGGATAACATCACTTATTGTGAAACCTAAGCTCAGTGCTTGAGATATTTTACAGACCCTACACTCGATGCATCAGCTGACACCACCCAGACCAATAATCTGGCTCAATCAGTTCTGCCAAACCACCCAGGAACAGAAGACAGCAAGAAAACTCACTTCAACCCCACTATGATTCTACCTCCAACCTGACCAATCGGCACTCCCCACTTCCCAAGCCCCTACCTGCCAAATTGTCTTTAAAAACTCCAATCCCTGAATGCCTGGGGAGACTGCTTTGAGAAATAATAGAACTCCAGTCTCCGCACAGCAGGCTCTGTGTGAATTGCTCTTTCTTCATTGCAGTTGCTCCATTTTGATAAATCGGCTCTGTCTAGGCAATGGGCAAGGCGAACCCACTGGACAGTCACAAAACTGCTGCTCCTCAAGGAGCTTCTATATGCTTGGACCATATATTGTTACTACATCAGCCATCTCCAAAACACTCCAAAGTAAGTATGTTCCCAGTTTTATTCCTGGGCTCAATGAGAGATTAAATAATTTCCTAAATTCCCACAGCTAATAAGCAACAGATTAGGATTTGAGCCCCATGTTGTCTGACTTCACCACAGAAGCTCTTCCACTCCATCAGATTGCCTTCTGAGGGTTAGGGCATTTGGAGCAAAGCCAAAACGGTGAAGGAGAACCCCTGGGAAAGTCACCTTTTTGGAGACCCTGAAAGAAACTGTCATGTATTTGAACAGAGTCTTTCCGTTTGTTTAAGTTAAAAGGAATTAAAGGCATGCTTTCTTATAAAGGCAACCCATTCCCGTGAAAACGTAAACACACAGAAACATAAAGAACAAAGTAGAAGGCATTGTCCCAGCTGGTAAATCTGCATTCCAGGAGAGTCACTGGGTTGTGTCTCAGAGGCTTCCATGCGTCTCCTTTAGTTTCTCTATATATGCATAGACTCTTACCCTACACAATGTATTGTACATGGCTTTGTTCTCTTACTTCCAACCAAAACAAAAGACCAAAAGAGAAGAGGAAAATCAAAAGGGGAGGAGTCTCTCTGAACATATTCTGGTTTGGGGACTGCCCAATTTTTTTTTTCAGAAAGGAAAAGAAAGGGAATCAATATTATTGTTACCAGAAAGGGGTCTCAATCCAGACCCCAGGAGAGGGTTCTTGGATCTCGCACAAGAAACAATTCAGGGTGAGTCCATAGAGTAAGGTGAAAGCAAGCTTATTAAGAAAGCAGAGGAATAAAAGAAAGGCTACTCCATAGATAGAGCAGCCCTGAGGGCTGCTGGTTGCCCATTTTTATGGTTATTTCTTGATGGTATGCTAAACAAGGGGTGGGTTATTCATGCCTTCCCTTTTTAGACCACATAGAGTAAATTCCTGACATTGCCATGGTATTCGTGAACTGTCAAGCGCTGGTGAAAATGTGGCAGTGAAGACAACCAGAGGTCACTCTTGTGGCCGTCTTGATTTTGGTAGGTGTTGGCCGGCTTCTTTACTGCGATCTGTTCTGTTTTATCGGCAAGATCTTTATGACCTTGTGCTGACCTCCTCTCTCATCCTGTGACTTAGAATCTCTTAACCATCTGGGAATGCATCCCAGTGAGTCTCAGCCTCATTTTACCCAGTCCCTATTCAAGATGGAGTCACTCTCATTCGAACACCTCTGACATTATAAAGTGTCTTCTCTATGCTGGTCCTCTCTGTGTATTCATTTATTTTGTCTTAACAACCAACTCTAAGACCTTGGAACTATAATCTCCACTTACACATATGGACAGTGAAGCCACAAGGAGTTAAGTAACTTGTTCACAGTAAACTGAACCTAGCTCTGACTCTCCCAAATCTCATAATCTTGCCATAGTCTACACTATTTCAGGTGATGTCAGGGCCATCATTTTTTCCAGAGTCCTTTAAATAAGGAAGGAGACTCCCCCCCCAAAGTCTTACGTGGGGATGTTAGTGTGTGTATGCACACGTGTTCAAACTGTTTGTCTTCAGCACCTTGAGTGCCTTGCCCTGCCCTCCCTGGCAAACCTGAGGGCTCCAGCCCGAGAGAACAGGGCACTTCTCCAAGTGTGTCCTCAGCTCCCTGAATCCCATCCACACAGCTTCCAGTATCTGAGCCTAAGTTGCTTCACAGGGTCTTCCCTATCTGCTTCCCACGTAGCGCCGCTGGAGAACAGAGGTAGAGGGAAGAGGGTAGCGAAGTCCAGAGCACACACGTCCTCATTGTTTGCCAAGAGGGCTGATGTTGACCCAGCCTGTGTTTGCTCTCCTTGCCCAATGTTCTCTGAGGGGGAGAGCCAAACACCAGGCCCCAAGAACCAGTTTAAGTAGAATGGAAATCATTGATTTTTCACTAAATTCCTGAAACAACTTTGTTTTGTGTTCCCAGTCATTTCACTGAATTAAATTTCTATTTGCCTGACATCAAAACAACAAGCACACAGTCCCAAGGGTGAAAGAACAAGGAAATACTATCTATTCGACCAGGCACTTTCTGTAATCCTCTCTGCAGCCCCACCATGTCAGGACTATCATCTCCATTCCACAGATAAAAGAGATGAAGTCACTGGCTCTGGGTTCTTGGTGGTTAATGGCAGATCTGGGATTTGAACTATGTCTGACTTCTTTTCCACTTAATTCCTGGAATCTTTCCAAGACAGTAAGGAAAGGGGAAGGTGGAGGGGAGAGAAAAGAGTTTTCTAATATAGTTTAGCATAGTCTAAAACTAGCCATTCCACCCAAAAAAATGAAAATACAAAGACTTCTACATGAATGTCCATCGAAGCTTCATCCATAACAGACCAAAGTGGACACCACCCAGACATCCGCCAGTAAACAGGGTAACTGGTCCGTCCACACGATATTGATGGAATAGGACTCAGCAAGAAGCATAAGCGCGCTGCTGATATTAGTGACAACGTAGATCAATCTCGGAAACATGATGTTGAACTAAAGAAGCCAGACACAAAAACATAGGTAGTGTATGATCCCATTTACAAGCTCTTCTAGAAGAGGAAAAACCAGTCTATGGAGACAGAAATCAGAACAGAAGTTACCTTCGGGAGGCACTGATGGAAAGGGGACTTCACGGATGGAAGAATTTGCTCTGACTTGCTCAGAGTGGTGTTTACACAGATGCACACACAGGTAAAAATATATTGAGCTATGTATTTAGGAGTTGTTGTTTTACTACATGCAAATAACACCTCCATAAAAAGTAAATCAATAAAGACAGGGAAGGGGTGGTGGCACAGGGGAGATGCGGAGAAGCTGGAGGATTCAGGAGAGGCTTTATAGTGTCATCTTACATATTCTCTTCAATCCTCACTTGCAAAGTAGGTATAATAAAACCTTCCTTGCAGAGCTGTTGGGGAAATGAACATTTGTGAGCACACATTTCTGACAGAGGCCTTGGCATCTGGTACGCAATCAGCAAATGGGTGGCTTTGGCTGGGATTCTGCTGACGAGCTCAGTAGGGGCCACAAGGAGAATGGAAAGAGGGACGGCAGGGGCATGATGCAACCTCCTTCCCCATCGGTGGATTTCATCATGACAGCTCAGTCCTCGCTCTGCTGTCCTCCCCCAGACTGCTGCCCTTTTCTCATGAGGCAGAGGGGGTGGGTGGAAAGGCAGCTTGGGTGGAGGTGGAAACCCAGGCTTGGCATCAGGTTCTAGGTCTGGGTTGGGAGGCGTTGGCAGCCTGCTAACCTCTCCCTCCTCGGTGTTAGACTCCAGCTTGAATAACAAAGCGACTGGTTTGGTTTGGTTTTGCCTAAGAAGTTGCACACCTCACACAAATTTTTAGCATAGGCAAAGTTTTCACACTTTCACCCTGGCAAGACACCTTAGCCATCGGATGAAAGAAACGCTCCATTTCCATGATCCTTGATTAACTCAGTTCGTGAAGCAACTTTCCATCACCTATTTTGTGCTCAGTACAAAGCCACAGAGATGGAAAAAACACAATCCCTGCCCTCAGGTCATTTGCAGCCTGGTGATGCCACCAAGCTTTGGGGTCATGAGTCTCATAGCCTGGTTAGAATCTGCCCTCCACCACTTGCCAGTTCTGTGAGCTGGGGCTAGGTGCTTGACGTTTATGAACCTCAGTTTCCTCATCTATAAAATGAGATAACAGAAATATCGACTTCATAGGCTTGATGTGAGGACGAGGAGTTAGTCTGTAACAAATGCTTGGAAGGGCTCTGGCATGAGCCATGTGCTCACTGTTAATTATATGCTAACGTTACAAAGGGATGTGTATGAAGTGTTGTGGAAGCAGCAAGCAGGGAGAAAGAGGGGAAGGGAGAGAGGGAGGTACCTGTTCAGCATTAGGGTAACACTCTTCCTTGCTTTCCTCATCTGTTCTAAGGAGATAACAGTGGTACCCACTGCACAGGATAGAGTGAGGTGATGCACATGAAGTGTTTAACATAAGGCCTGGCAGAGGCCACATGTGCAAGGACTCTTAGCCACGATTCAGGGGGTGGCATACCACCGCTGGAGTATTTGGAGATTTATATTATAAAATGGAAGCAAGAGGCCTGTTAAAATCAAGCAAATAGAAATGCCCAAAGTCAACATGAAGGAGTCAACAGGGTAAATCGAACCATTTGAAGCCAAGGTCGGAGTTGGGCAAATTAAGAGCCCTATTGCTCTCTGTTATCTAAGCCACCCACGCAGGGCATGTATTTCTGAATAACAACCCCTAAAGTCCTGCTGGGTCTCCCACAGTCCCCATGCAAGAGTGAGTCCTGCACGCTCAGCCCTGCCTCTGGTTCCCGGAAGGCCTCTGTCACTGCCTGCTCACTTCTTCTCCCAGGGAAGATACCCCAGTGCCACGTCTCGGGGCAAGAGAAAATGAAGACAGACCTGGAACATGAACATGGTGGCCTTGTCAGAAAGCAAGTGTGTGTTGCTGAAACATCAGCAGAGATTGTCAAAGGGATAAAGAGATAACTTAAAAGGGTTCCTATTGACCAAAATGAGACAAGTTGACCATCTAAAATCAAAGCATAATTATAGTTCAATAGGACATATTGCGTCTCTTAAATCTTCCAATCCATAATGACCATCATGGCCCATAACCTCAAAAAAGTAAAGTTAAAATAAAGTTCAGAAAAGATTAGTTGCAATAAAACATTAGTTTTATTAATTTTAACAAGAAGGGGATGAAGCTATAGATGCATTTTTATTCCTTCTTTTAACTATGTTGCCCCCTTACAATGTACAGCTTTGCCTTATTTTTCTCTGTCTGAGTAAGGATAAAGAGTAAAGGCCAGGCACGGTGGCTCACACCTGTAATTCCAGTGCTTTGGGAGGCCGAGGCAGGTGGATCACTTGAGGCCAGGAGTTTGAGACCAGCGTGGTCAACATGATGAAATCTCACCACTACTAAAAATATAAAAATTAGTTGGAAGTGGTAGCACATGCCTGTAATGCTAGCTACTCTGGAGGCTGAGGCACGAGAATCGCTTGTAATTCCGGGATTCAGGAGGTGGAGTTTGCAGTAAGCCAAGATTGCGCCACTGTAACTCCAGCCCGGGTGACTGAGTGAGACTCTGTCTCAAAAAAAAAAAAAGAGTAAAAACAAGAAGTTATGAGTAGGCCAAATAGTTCCAGAAAAAGCAGAAATACACTGACCCCCCAAACACACAGGAAGCGGCTCAGGAGGTTACGCAGAGAAGGCAAGTGTGTCTGCTGGGGTTTTGCAAGTTGGTTCATTTGAAAGATCCCTTAAGGAGGTAAACAAATGGTGCAAACTTCATTCATTCATCTCCTGGAAGATAAACTTCGAACACCCAACTAATCCCACCAATTAAATGAGTTATAGGAAGACAGACACAAGTGTCAATTATGCTAACAGAGCTCTGTGTTAAATACCCCACCAGCATCGCCTCATTTAAGCCTCACAACTATGTGGGAAAGAGACTTTTATCCCCATTTTACAGATAAGGAAACCAACGCTCAGAGAACTGAGGCCCTTCCCCGGATCCAAGTCCGCTTAGCTCCAGTCACCCCACGTCCTCTGCATGTCACAGGTGCTCAGAAAGATGCTAAGGACACCTGGCCCTGCACCTTCAGGAAGCCAAAATGAGCACAGCCCCTAAAGAGAGGATTGATGGCCTCTTTCTGGAAAAAATGGAAGTTTGAATCTGAGGAGGTATCCCTCAACAACAGGTGCTGCTCCCCAAGTCTGGGGCCAAACGCAGCAGTTGTTCTCCCACTTAGACGCCTGAGACCTATCTATAAGGTTTTTCAGAACGAGGACACATCCCCAGAGGTCGTGGCCTTTGGTGGTTAGCATTGACTTGAGGCCCATCACATGCCAGAGGCTGCCCGAAGTGCTTAAATGTTATTACCTCATTTGATCATCACAATCCTAACGGAAGTGACTCTTCTTAGAGTCTTCCTATCTCACAGATGAGGGAACTGAGGCACAGAGAGGTTAAGTGGCTTGTCTAAGAGCTCACAGGAAGAGCGGTGGAGCTAAGGCTTGACCCCAGATGTTAGATCCTGAGCCCAAGCTTTAACCAGTGACCTGTACTGCCTCCCAAAGAAGGAAGCTGGTGCCTGGGAGGGAGGGTGCACAGCGAGGGTGTGCATGGTGCGTGTGTGTGTTTGTGGGGTGGCCAGCACTCTTCGGGGCACTTTGCCAATGAGTTCAGCTCCCGTGAAGTCCACTCTTGTTCTCCTGACCAGTCACTCAGTCTTGATTTACTTGGCCCAAGGCCACTGGCACCAGCCTGGCCAACATGGTGGCCAGGCTTACCCCCTTACCTGCTTCCTTGCTGCAGATCCCAAATCTTGACCCCCACATCCCTATCCAGCCTATACCACAAGGCTCCCATCTCTAGGCAGGGCCCTGTGATGGGGCAGGGCCTCCCCAGATGCCCCTTATTCATCACCAGCTCACAGGATCTTCCCATGATGTATTTCCTCCAAGGGGATCAGCCCAGATGCTGCAATAGACAATTCCGGAAGTAACCGAGTGGACAAGACTTTCCCCATCGTGTCCTGGGGTTCCTGTGGTCACATTTCTTGTGAATGGCCACTGAGTGCTCCCACCTCCCCCTACAGCCCAGGGTTTTGTCCTGGTGCATTTTCCCAGATCATCCCAGCCTTTCCTCCCAGGATGGATGTCCAGAGCAGGGCAGGGGCTGAGCCTAGAGCCCTGGAACCAAAAGAACAGGACCCCAAATTCTGAGTCCCTTACTTGCCCCACCTGCTCCCACCCATGCTTTCTTCATTCCTCCTCCAAATGCCCCAGCTCCCCACTGCAATCCCTTCTGCACCCAGCCAGGTCCTATGACACACACCTCCCCAGTGCACACAGACCTGCCCAGCCGCGGGGCTGCCCACTGGGCATGTCATAGGTGTCTCAGTCCTCTTCCGTCTGTAACTGGCCCCAGAAACCTGCCAGATGTTGGTGTCAGGTCTGTGCCAGGAGGGCAAGGCCTGTCATTTCTAGTAATCCTCTGGGCAGTGTGACTGCACCTTTTACGGCAGCTCAAAGGGAGAGGGTGACTTATCCTGGGTCACAGAGCTGACAGGGCGGGTAGAACAGGTGACATGCAGGGCTCTGTGAGTTTATGAGGGCCCAGTCTTGTGTCTGCCTGGCAACGGGCAAGGCCCCTTCCTGCCCAAGCTCCCCGCCCCTCCCCAACCTATTACCTCCGCCACCTGCCACCCGAGGCCGACTTCCTGGGTGGGCAGGAACTGGGCCCTGTGCCCAGGGCGTGCACTGCCTCCACGCAGCAACCCTCAGAGTACTGAGCAGAGCAAAGGAGGAGGAGGGGATCGGCACTCTGAGGAAAGCCTAGCCACTGCTGCCAGGAATTACAGGTAGGAGGGGCGGCAACCTTCTGCCAGCCTCCAGGCCACTCTCCTGTGCCTGCTGGAGGAGACAGAGCTTGAGGAGAGCAGGAAAAGTGGGACGATGCTGCTGCTGCTCACTCAGTTCCACAGATGGGAGGGACAGTGGGGCTTGGAGTGGGGGTCATGGCACAGATGGGAAAACGAAGGCTCAGAGAGGGGAAGAAAAGCCCAGGAGGTACCGAGGGCAGGCGACCTCAGCCACAGCCCAGCACTGGAGCTATGAGTAGATGTAGAGTAGCAGAATATCCATTCAGCCAGCTCAGGGGAAGGACAGGGGCCCTGAAGCCAGGGGATGGAGCTGGCAGGGAAGAAAGCTCAGAGAGAAGGGGAGGGGAGTCTGAGCTCAGTTTCCCACTGCCTGAAAAGAGGGTGGTACCTACTCCCCCCACAGGGTAACTGAATGAGAGACTGCTTGGGGGAAAGCTCTTCAAATGTGGCCCACCCCACCCCAGTGACACCAGGGAGACCCCTGACATGGGGGAGGGAGGACAGCATCAGAAGGGGCTTTCCAGGCACACCCAGCACCCAGCTCTGAGCTTTCCTTGAACTGTTGCATTTTAATCCTCACAGCAGCTCAACAAGGTACATACCGTCCACCGTCCCCATTTTACAGATGGGGAAATTGAAGCTCAGAGCAGTTAAACAACTCACCTGAGGCCTCACAGCCAGTAAGTGGGTTCCCTGGTCTGAATATGTGTGCTGGAGGATCCTGTGGGTCACTCGCCTGGTAGAGCCCCAAGGTGGAGGCGTAAGTGGGACTGGTGAATGACAGAAGGGGCAAAAACGCACTCATCCATTCATTCTGCAAGTATCCACGGCACGTACGCCAGCTCCCAAGCAAGTTTGCGCATTGCACAAAGGGTGATGCAATCTGATTTAGGCTTTTAAAGGGATTGCAATCAAGTGGGGCCCCACTGGCCTCAACCCTGTACCATCCCTTCCCTCCACCCCCAGTGGTCCCCAAAGGCCTCCATCAACCCCAGGGTGGGGGCCGTGTTCCCAAAGAAAATCCAAGCTGTATACGCATCACACTGATTTTCCAGGAGCAAAAACAGAAACAGGCCTGAGGCTAGTCAGAATTGAACCTCCTCCTGCTCTGAGGAGCCTGCGGGGCAGGCTAAGCAGAGGGCTGTGCAGACCCACAGAAAGAGTCTGCTGTGTGCCAGGCACTTCACCCAAGGCACTTCACAAGCATGCTTGGCAATGAGACTTCCAACTCTCTAGGATGCAGGTGAAACACTTCCTGGTTGAAAGAGGTGAAGCGGCCTGTGTGAGACAGCACCACTCTTCTTTACAGATTTGCTCTCCCATCTCTACCCTGTCTCATGGTCTCCCATGCCAGCCTGACGCTTGTGTCTGCCTCAGTCATGCTCCATTTTTCCATCGGGACAATCAAGAGGGTTTTTGTATCTAAGGCTGACTGGGTAACTTCGGATGAGCAGCCTCGCTGCTCTGAGCCTCAGTTTCCTCATCTGTCAAATGGACTCTAACCCACTCTGATCTCCCAGGGCGGCATCAGTCTTCAGCATCAGGCATTTCGGGGTGACTCAGTAAATGGTAGATCTTGCTACCAGTGGAACAGCCGCTAAGGATTCTGCAGTGAGAGCGGAGGGCCAGCAAAGTGGCACTCTCCCAGCGACTGTCTGACTCACGCCACCCCCTCCACCTTGGACACAGGACGCTGTGGTTTCTAAGCCAGGTACAATGACTCCTTTTGGTACGTGCAGTGGAGGCTGTACGCTGCTCAGGCAGTGTCCGGACAGCGTGGGCGGGCGACTCAGAGCCCAGCCTGTGAACTTAGTCCCTGTTTGCTCCTCCAGTAACTGGGGTGATCTGGGTTAATATTCACCAGCAGCCTCCCCCATTGCCCCTCTGCATCCACTGCTTAAATACGGACAAGGCCAGGGCTCTATCTCCTCAGCCTCAGGCACCACCACTGACCTGGGACAGTGAATCGTGAGTATGCCTTTCACTGCGAGAGGTTCTGGAGAGGCTTCTGAGTCCCCCACGGCCCAGGCAGGCAGCAGGTCTGGGGCAGGAGGGGGGTTGTGGAGCGGGTATCCGCCTGCTGAGGTGCAGGGCAGATGGAAGGGCTACAGCTGGGCTCCTATTGTCGTAATAATAGCAGCCATGAGGGTTGTGTCGTGCTTCCCAGTCCTGCCCGGTCCCCACTCAGTACCACCTGGCGGATACACTGGCTTTTGTAAGCAGAAGTGCATGAGGGTGTCTAGCTCCACAGTCCTGGCACCCCAGGAGGGGGGCACCAGCCAAGATACAGCAACGGCAACGAAGCGCAGCCATTTCTTTCTGTTTGTGCAGCTCCTGTGTCTGTCAGGGGGTTCCTATCTGTTGTCTCCTGTAAGCCTCACCACCTCTCCTACTGCTTGGACACCCATCTTTTTCCCCTCCTATGGATGAGGAGGTTAAGGTCCAGAGAGGGGTGGGGAGGAACGCTGGCTCACATTCTCCATCCCCTCCAGATATGAGCAGGAACAGACCTGTGCCAGGCCTCAGCCTTACATCAAGATGGGTCTCCCCATGCACTGTGGACCTCTGGGCCCTCCTGTCCCAGTGGAGGACAGGAAGCTGTGAGGGGCACCATCACCCAGGGTTCAAGCTGGCGTTCCTGAATAATCGCTCTGTGCCAGGCCACGGCTAAGCTCAGTGCACGATTAAGCCTCATAACCCTCCAAGGCAGTTACCAGGGTGATTCCCATTTTACAGATGAGGAAGTTGGGGACCGAGTGGTTAATAACTGGCCCCAAATCACACACCATCCATAATTTGGGCTTAGGCACCTGGCTCCAGGCCCCGAAATCCTGAGCCTGGCCCTAGTGCTCACCGTTTCTCTCGGGTCTCAGGCGCTGGATGGGGAGCAGGAAGCCTGGGCTGGACTTGAGGCCTCTCTGATGCTCGGTGACTTCAGACAGTTGCTCAACCTCTCTGTTCTCTTGGGCCAAACATGATAAACTTTGACCTCTGTCCCCTCACTTCACCCCACCCGACCTTGATCTCTGGAGTGTTGGAAGAATTTAATTTTTCCTGCACTGAGTTTTGGAGACAGGGGTCAAAAAGCTGACCAAGGCCAAGGTGGCCAGTTTCCCATAGAACGCCTCTAAAAGACCTGCAGCACTAGTGGCAAGGACTGGTATTCTTGAGAACTTCCTGTGCACCAGGCACTTCATGGTATTTTGTGCATATTTAATTTCACAATAACTGTATGACAAAGTCCACCTTTCTCATCTCCGGGAAACTGAGGTTGAGAGAGGTTAAGTAACGTGTCCAAGGTCACACAGCTAATAGCAAGTTGATCTGGAGCACTCTGGCCTGAGAGCCTCTAATTTTAGCCACAAACTGATGCTGCCCCTCTTCATTTAGCCAGGCCACCTCTGAAGCCTTCTGATTCAAGACTTCTGGCTTCAGCTTTGTATCAGAGACCATTAAATGTCAGGTTTTGCAGTCAAATCTGTTTAATCCCAGACAAAACATCTGGGATTAAATCTCAGTTTTGTAAGCAAGTAGCTCTGTGATTTTTAGTGAGTTATTGAATCCTCTTTGGGCCTCAATTTTTCTGTCTACAAAATAGGGTTAATCATTTGCATCTCATAGGGTAAGCTTTGAGGACAGATTAGATGATATAGTGCCTGTAAATCGCCTGGTGTTAGTAAGTGTGGCAATGATGGTGACACTGAAGTTGATGTTTGCTTAGCATAGGGGTAGGCAGCTAGCAGGCAGTAAACAAATACTTGGAGAATTTGATGGAAAATTTGCCAAACTCAGATGCTGTTCACTGCTGAGCAGGAGCCCCTTCCTGCTGAAGTGGGTCCTGGGGAGTGCAGCAGCTGGCCAGGAAGAAATCTGCCCTCTCTCGGGCGGGAGCTCAACCTGTGTGCAGGTACAGGGAGGGCTTCCGCACCTGGTGCCGACTCGCGCATGACATCGGTTATTCCTCATCTCTGTCCAAGGGATTCTTTTCTCCACTGTACAGCTCTGAAGCCAATGCTCAAAGCAGTGAAGTAATTTACCCCAGGACCCCTGCCAGTAAGTGACAGGGCCTGGTCACACTTGGATTTATTTATTGCCCATTTCAACAGGTTGTTTGACCATAGGCGAGATTCTCTTCCCTGCACCCTGCTGGGTTGCTCTTGGTCCCTTATTTTATGCTCCTGGGTAGAAAGGGTGTGAGATTAGGCAGGAAGTGGCTGGCTTCCCTCTCCCTGGCCCTGCAAAGAGTGCTCCCATCTGCCCCAATTCCAGAAATGTCACCATGAAGTCTTCATTCTTTTGGTTTAAAGCTTGGCCTCAGTGTCCATACACCGTGGGGTACTTGACCATCTACTTTCCCCTGTCCAGTCACCCTCCCAGGCACTAGCTTTTGGGGGTGCAGGGTACTACCTCTGATAGAAGGGCCAGGAGAGAGCAGGTTTTGGAGTCCTGATGCTATAAGGAACAGCTTGGGAGGCATAATGAACCCAACACTATGCTTGAGACCAATGTCAGAGCCCAATTCTGACGTTCACCATCTGAGATTTGAGGGCACAGCTGTCTCAGTCCGTGATCTGAGTGCTGGGAAAGCCAAGACGTGTTCCAGCTTTGTCACTGACTTGCTGTATGGACTCGACAAGGCCCTGACCCTCTCCGGGCTTCAAACTCTTCACTGTGAAAGGAGGAAACCAGAGTAGGTGATGTGACGCCAGGAAAGATGGATGGGTGTGGGGAAATGCGCTCCTCCCAGCTGTCACCCCCTCTCCACCCTCCCTGCACCAGCCTCACCACCTCCTTTGAGCCCAGCAGCCCCCTGTCTAGGAGGGCGCCTCTCCTCAGGCCTAGCCACGGAAATTCTCCATCTGTTTTGCTACATCGAACCCAGATGCCATTCTAACCAAGAATCCTGGCTGGGTGCAGTGACTCTCGCCTGTAACCCCAGCACTTTGGGAGGCCGAGGCAGGCGGATCAAGAGGTCAGGAGTTCAAGACCTGCCTGGCCGACATGGTGAAATCTCATCTCTACTAAAAATACAAAAATTAGCCAGACGGGGTGGCATGCGCCTGTAATCCCAGCTACTTGGGAAACTGAGGCAGGAGAACTGCTTGAACCCGGGAGGCAGAGGTTTCAGTGAGCCAAGATCATGCCACTGCACTCCAGCCTTGGGGATAAAGCGAGACTGTCTCAAAAAAAAAAAAAAAAATCCTATGTTAGCGTACAGAGGACCCCAGTGAGGTCTTCTCCCAGCCCCACTTTGCACAACTGGGGAGAGTGAGGCCCCAGGACCAGGGGATGCTTACTCAAGGCCAAGTGGATAGTGATGGCCCTGCCAGGACTAGAAGCCACAACTTCTGGCCCTAAGGCCACTCAGCATATTCAGTGTCCCCACCCTGCAGAGGCCCAACTCCCTCCTGACCTCGGAGCCCTGTAATGATGGGGGAATTTCCATAAACCATGAAGGACTGCACAAAATCCAGTTGGGAAGTGAAAGAGAAACCTAAGGGAGATGGAAATATACAGCACTAATTTTAGCACCGTCTTCAGTTCTAACAACACTAGCTAGTTGAAGAAAACTACAAACACATATTATGTAGTGTGTGGTCTGTTCCATTTGGATTACTTAGAGGTAAGAGGGCCAGGAGAAAGGTGGTAGAGAGAAACCAGCTTTATGCTTCATTTTGTTGCTTTATTGGAAAGAAACTTTTAACAGTCCGGGGCGGGGGTCAATGAATCTCAATATTTGTTATTTCCAACTTTTTTCTCCAGTGTTTCATTTCCCAAATTCAAGGACACCATTTTCTTTGTATTTTGTTAAGATGATGATTTTAGTTTTGTGACCAGTAGTTAACTATGTGGCTGCCAGGCATATTCTCCTCAGCTAGGACCTCAGTTTTCCCATCTGTGTAGACAGCAGGTTCTACTTAGGGGGCTGCAGATTGGTGGTCCAAAGTCTGGGCATATCTGGAGTAGAAGGAGCACTGTGGGACAGGGCACGCTCTGTGTTGCTGTGGATGACACTGACTTTGACCACGGCTCAGCAGAGCCTGCTCTCGCTGGTTCAGCCACAAGCCCCACCATTCCCTATTGTCTCAGCTCCAGCTATGAAACATGTATTCCTCACTGGAATATCACCTGAAGGCTTGGAATTTGCAACACCTTCCAACCCCTCCCTCAAAAGGGTTGCCCTCTCAGATCCTTTTGATGTAAGGTTTGGTGTCTAGACTTATTTCACTAAATTCTTCCAACAGCCTCACTTTATGTATGAGGCAAAATGAGGACCAGGGAGATAAATGACTTGTCCTGGCTCATACACCTGGAAAGTGACAGAGTCAGATTAGATCCCAAGTCTATCTGAAGCTAAAAGAGATGTTTTTTCACTTCCCACCACCCCCATCTCCTTTAAAGCAGCACAAAGCCCTGCTTTAAAGGAGAGATGAGCTTCTCTAAAGTCCCTGACAGCAAGAGCCCAGAACTGGGACACCATTGGTGATCCAGATGGCAGGTGAGCTGACTGCAGGGACATCAGCCTATTCTTGTGGCTGGGACCACAGAGCATTGTGGGGACAGCCCCCTCTCTTAGGAAAAAAACCCTAAGGGCTGAGGATCCTTGTGAGTGTTGGGGGGCAACAGCTCCCAGGGAATTTAATCACAGCCCCACCATGCTCTAGCTGGTGCCATTCTGCAAGATGCATTTCCCTTCTGTGCAGCAGTGTCCCTGGCCACTAAACAGTGGGATTAGATAGAAGCCCTCCAAGGGCTTCTAGCTTGACGTGATTCTTCATTCTGATCTGGCCCGATTCCTGGATAATCGGGGCCAGGCCCATTCCTCTTCTCATGCCTCATTTGCTTCTTTTGTAAAACAATGGCTGTACCACTTGCATCTTAGGGTCCTTGCAGATGTAAGTGGAGCTATCCAGAGCCTGGGCGCAGGACCTAGATGTAGGATTCTGCTTCTGCTACTTTGCTTCCTCAGTGACATTGAATAGCTGGCCTAATCTCTCTGGCTTTGGTTTCTTCATCTGAAAAAGAAGCATAGTAGCATCAGCACCTCACAGGATTGTTATAAGAAAGCAATGAGTTAACACATGTGCGCACGTAGAACAGTGCTTGGCATATGGTAAGCACTACATACATTTTGCTGTTCTTCTGATTCTTTCAGTGTTACTGATGTCGGCAAGTACTTGGCACAGGCTGGTTTAATAAGCCTTAGGCACTTCCACGTGGTGTCAATCCCGGGTCACTGGGAGTCATCATGTGCCCTGACTCGGGGCTTGGCCCCCCGTCTCTATCTTGCAGGACAATGCCATCTTCTGTCTCGTGGGGCGTCCTCCTGCTGGCAGGCCTGTGCTGCCTGCTCGCCAGCTCTCTGGCTGAGGATCCCCAGGGAGATGCTGCCCAGATGACGGATACATCCCACCATGATCAGGACCACCCAACCTTCAACAAGATCACCCCCAGCCTGGCTGAGTTCGCCTTCAGCCTATATCGCCAGCTGGCACACCAGTCCAACAGCACCAATATCTTCTTCTCCCCAGTGAGCATCGCTACAGCCTTTGCAATGCTCTCCCTGGGGACCAAGGCTGACACTCACAGTGAAATCCTGGAGGGCCTGAATTTCAACCTCACGGAGATTCCGGAGGCTCAGGTCCATGAAGGCTTCCAGGAACTCCTCCGTACCCTCAACAAGCCAGACAGCCAGCTCCAGCTGACCACCGGCAATGGCCTGTTCCTCAACAAGAGCCTGAAGGTAGTGGATAAGTTTTTGGAGGATGTCAAAAAAATGTACCACTCAGAAGCCTTCTCTGTCAACTTTGAGGACACCGAAGAGGCCAAGAAACAGATCAACGATTACGTGGAGAAGGGAACTCAAGGGAAAATTGTGGATTTGGTCAAGGAGCTTGACAGTGACACAGTTTTAGCTCTGGTGAATTACATCTTCTTTAAAGGTAAGGTTGCAAAACCAGCCTGAGCTGTTCCCATAGAAACAACCAAAAATATTCTCAAACCATCATCCCTTGAACTCTCCTTGGCAATGCATTATGGGCTATAGCAATGCATGTCAGTGTGGGCTCTTCAATTTTCTACACACAAACACTAAAATGTTTTCCATCATTGAGTAATTTGAGGGAATAATAGATTAAATTGTCAAAACCTCTGACAGCTCTGCAGAACTTTTCAGAGCCTTTAATGTCCTTGTGTGTACTGTATATGTAGAATATATAATGCTTAGAACTATAGAACAAATTGTAATATACTGCATAAAGTGATAGTTTCATGGAATGTACTTTAGACTACTCTAGTGTCCCAGAATGAGTATCAGTTTTGCAGTCTGAAAGACCTGGGTTCAAATCCTGCCTCAACCACTATTAGCTTTTGACAAAGAACAATGCGTTCTACCTCCTTGAGGTGCTAATTTCCCATCTTAGCATGGACAAAATACCATCCTTGCTGTCGGGTTTTTTTTAGGATTAAACAAGTGACAAACACCTTGGGAACAGCGTGGCATACAGCAGGTGGTGGACTCTTCTGTATCTCAGGCTGCCTTCCTGCCCCTGAGGGGTTAAAATGTTCTTGAGGCAAAGGAGGGTCAGTGGAGAGCAGCCAAGCTGCAGTCAGCACAACTGAGATCCTGGCTCTGCTGTGGCTTAGGGCAGGCCCCGGTCCCTCTCCAGCCCCAGTCTCCTCCTTCTGTCCAGTGAGAAAGCTGGAATCAGGGGTCCCTGAGGCCCCCTGTCCACTCTGCATGCCTCGATGGTGAAGCTCTCTTGGCATGGGAGAGGGGAGGCTGCCTAGGCATCTGCATTTCCCCTGCCAAACCAGGGGATAAAGAAAACTCTCAGGAATAGTAAGCAGAATGTTTGCCCTGAATGAATAACTGAGCTGCCAGTTAACAAGAGGCAGGGAGCCTTAGACAGGAGGTAACAAATATGCCTGATGCTCCAACATTTTATACGTAATATCCAAGACACCCTCAAATAAACATACGATTCCAATAAAAATGCACAGTCAGGATGGCATCTCTTAGCCTTACATCTCCGAGATGTAGAAATTCTGCATCTTCCTCTAGTTTTGAATTATCTCCACACAGACCGTTTTGGCAGCTTGGATGGTTGGTTTTAGCACCTTTTACAGATGATGAAGCTGAGGCTTGAGGGATGTGTGTCATCAAGGGGGTTCAGGGCTTCTCAGGGAGGGGACTGATGGCTCCTTTATTCTGCCACACTCTTCCAAACCTTCACCCACCCCTACTGATGCCCACCTTACCCTCTCTCTCCAGGCAAATGGGAGAGACCCTTTGAGGTCGAGGCCACCAAGGAAGAGGACTTCCACGTGGACCAGGCGACCACTGTGAAGGTGCCCATGATGAGGCGTTTAGGCATGTTTAACATCCACCACTGCGAGAAGCTGTCCAGCTGGGTGCTGCCGATGAAATACCTGGGCAACGCCACCGCCGTCTTCTTCCTGCCTGATGAGGGGAAACTACAGCACCTGGAAAATGAACTCACCCACGATATCGTCACCAAGTTCCTGGAAAATGAAAACAGAAGGTGATTCCCCAAACTGAGGGTGACCAAGAAGCTGCCCGCACCTCTTAGCCACATTGGGACTGAGGCCCATCAGGACTGACCAGAGGGTTGGAGAGGGTGAACACTACATCCCTGGGTCACTGCTACTCTGCATAAACTTGGCTTCCAGAATGAGGCCACCACTGAGTTCAGGTGGGGCCGGCCATGTTCCATGAGGAGGACAGTACCCAGGGATGAGGAGGTAAAGGTCTCATCCTTGGGAACTTCCCACTCCAGCGTGGACACTGTCCCTTCCCAATATCCAGTGTCCAGGGCAGGGACAGCAGCACCACCACACGTTCTGGCAGAACCAAAAAGGAACAGATGGGCTTCCTGGCAAAGGCAGTAGTGAAGTTTGGAGTTCAAGGGTAGAATGTCCCTATGGGGATGGGGGAAGAGCCTATGTGGCTAGGCCCAGAAAAGCAAGGTTCAAAATTGGAATAGCCAGGGCATGTTAGCAGAAGGCTTGAGTTTCTCTCTCACTTTATCGGTGCTGTTAGATTGGGTGCCCTGTAGTAAATGATACTCGAATAGGAGCCACACATGAGCGTATCTGTGTGCATTCGTAATTATGCCCATGCCCTCCTGATCCAGTTTATTTTGTACACTGTAAAACCAAGATGAAAATACAAAAGGTGTTGAGTTCATAATAGGAATTGAAGCTGGAATTCCTTTGTTTCACGCCAGCACCTCCTGAGTCCCTGCTCCAGGGGTTGAGAAAGAACAAGGAGGCTGACAGGGTAACTGATCAGAGAGCCCAGAGCCAGGCTGCCCGCTCACACCAGACCCTGCTCAGGGTGGCTCTGTCTCCCCATGGAAAACAAGAGGGGAGCACTCAGCCTGGTGTGGTCAGTCTTCTGGTGGCACTGCCACCAGCCCGTATTCCTCTGGGTATAGGGTCCTGGGGATGTTTCCGGCTGGGGGCCCAGTGACCAAACACTATAGGGCAGGATGAGACATGCTTCCAGTACACCTAGAATCTCAAAGGAGGTGGCATTTCAAGCCTTCATGATTCATTTGATGTTAACATTCTTTGACTCAATGTAGAAGAGCTAATAGTAGAACAAACCAAAGCCAAGTTCCCATCTTAGAGTGGGTGGAGGACACAGGAATAAGTGGCAGAAATAATCAGAAAAGAAAACACTTGCACTGTGGTGGGTCCCAGAAGAACAAGAGGAATGCTGTGCCATGCCTTGAATTTCTTTTCTGCACGGCAGGTCTGCCTACTTATATTTACCCAAATTGTCCATTACTGGAACCTATGATCTGAAGACAGTCCTGGGCCCCCTGGGTATCACTAAGGTCTTCAGCAATGGAGCTGACCTCTCGGGGGTCACGGAGGAGGTACCCCTGAAGCTCTCCAAGGTGAGATCACCCTGATGACCCTGTTGCACCCCAGTATCTGTAGGGAACAATGTATGGGGGCTGCAGTTCTGTCCTGAGGCTGAGGAAGGGGCCATGGGAAACAAATGAAGACCGAGGCTGAGTTCCTGAGGATGCCCGTGATTCACTGACGTGGGACGTGGTCAGACGGCGAAGCCAGGCAGGGGCCTGCTGTGACGCTGGCACTTTCAGGGCCTCCCTTGAGGTTGTGTCACCGACCCTGAATTTCATCTTTGCCCAGGACCTTCTAGACATTGGGCCTTGATTTATCCATGTTGACACAGAAAGGTTTGGGTTAAGTTGCTTCAAAGGACTTTGTGACTCCTTCCATCTGTGAGATTTGGTATCTGAATGAATGAATGGTGTCAGCTAAAGATGACATTTACTTTGGAAAACTAAAGGTGACCAAAGAACAACTGCAGTTCCGTGAACGGCTGCGTTGTCTTGGGGTGTGGGCACTGTGAAGGTCACTGTCAGGGTCCATGTCCTCGAGGGGCTTCAAGCTATGTACTAGAAAGGAGAGAGCCCTGGAGGCAGATGTGGAGTGGCGATGCTCTTCCCCGTTCTGAGTTGTGGGTGCACCCTGAGCAGGGGCATAGGCGCTTGTCGGGAAGATGGACAGAGGAGAGCCAGCCCTGTCAGCCAAAGCCTGGAGGAGGAGCAAGGCCTGTGTGACAGGGAGGGAGAGGATGTGCAGGGCCAGGGCCGTGCAGTGGGAGAAAGGCCTGAGTGAACACTTCCTGGGAGGTGTCCACATGAGCCTTGCTCGAGGCCTGGGCTGGGGCACAACTCAGCCTTAGAACATGTCTCTGCTTCTCTCCCTTCCAGGCCGTGCATAAGGCTGTGCTGACCATCGACGAGAAAGGGACTGAAGCTGCTGGGGCCACAATTTTTGAGGCCATACCCATGTCTGTTCCCCCGGAGATCAAGTTCAACAAACCCTTTGTCTTCTTAATGATTGAACAAAATACCAAGTCCCCCCTCTTCATGGGAAAAGTGGTGAATCCCACCCAGACATAACTGCCTGTCACTCCTCAGCCCCTCCCCTCCATCCCTGGCCCCTTCCCTGGATGACATTAAAGAAGGGTTGAGCTGGTCCCTGCCTGCGTGTGACTGCAAACCCCTCCCCTGTTGTCTCTGAGTCTTCCTTTGCCTGCTGAGGCTGTGTGTGGGCTCCAGGTCACAGTGCTGTCTCCGGACCCCCTGAACTGTGTTCATGGAGCATCTGGCTGGGCAGGCATATGCTGGGCCAGGATGGAGGGGGCTGAATCCTCAGCTTACGAACCTGGGCCCATCTGTTTCTGGAGAGCTCCAGTCTTCCTTGTCCTGTCTTGGAGTCCCTAAGAAGGAATCACAGGGGAGGAATCAGATACCAGCCCATGACCCCAGGTTCCTCCAAGCATCTTCATGTCCCCCTGCTCATCCCCCACTCTCCGCCACCCAGGGTTCCTCATCCTGCCTGGGCTGGCTGTGCCCACCCCAAGGCTGCCCTCCTGGGGGCCCGAGAACTGCCTGATCATGCCCTAGCCCTGTTCTGTGGCATCTGCAATAAGAAAAGAGAGAGGACCGTGTCCTCTTCTTGTCCCACTGTCACCTAACCAGGCTTAGGCCCTGCACCTCTTGGGCACTTCTGGAAAATGACTGAAGCAGAATCCCCCTGAAGCCCATTCTCCACGAGGTGACAAGGACACCTATTCTGCCCTTGTCCTTCCATCGCTGCCCCATACTGCCTCACATATCTCCGTTTAGAATCAGGTCCCTTCTCCCCAGATGAAGAGGAGGGTCTCTGCTTCTTTTTCTCTATCTCCTCCTCAGACTCAACCAGGCCCAGCAGTCCCCAGAAGACCATTACCCTCTATCCCTTCTCCTCTCTAGTCATGTGGCCATAGGCCTGCTGATGGCTCAGGAAGGCCATTGCAAGGATTCCCCAGCTATGGGAGAGGAAGCACAGCACCCACTGACCCCTGCAACCCCTCCCTTTCTCCCCTGAGTCCTGACTGGGGCCACACGCAGCCTGACTTCTTTGTGCCTGTTGCTGTCCCTGCAGTCTTCAGAGAGCAGCCGCAGCTCCAGTGCCATGGCAGAAGGCTGTTCCTGAATAGTCTTTGTGGTAAGGGCCAGGAGGGTCCTTCCATCCTCCAAGGCCCTGCTAAAGGGCACAGCAGCCAGGAGGTCCCCTGAGCCCCCAGCTGAAGGACAGGCTGCTCCCTCTGTCTCTACCAGGAATTGCCTTGTCCTGTGGAAGGCACCGACCCATCCCAAACTCATCTTGGAATCCCTGTCTAACCACTCACTGTCATGAATGTGTGCTTAAAGGATGAGGTTGAGTCATACCAAATAGTGATTTTTGTAGTTCAAAATGGTGAAATTAGCAATTCAACATGATTCAGTCTAATCAATGGATACCCACTGTTTCCCACACAAGTCTCCTGTTCTCTTAAGCTTACTCAGTGACAGCCTTTCACTCTCCACAAATATATTAAAGATATGACCGTCACTGAGCCTCCTAGGATGACACCAGACCTGAGAGTCTGAAGACCGGTATCCAAGTTCTGACTTTTCCCCCTGCCAGCTGTGTGACCTTCGTGAAGTAGCCAAACCTCTCTGAGTCACAGTCATTGCCAGTAAGACCTGCCTTTGAGTTGGTAAGATGTTCAAGTCAGATAATAAAACAACGTTTACACCTATTAGAGCAGAGAATAAATAGAACTACATTTCTTGCATTTATTAGCTTTCTGTGAATCAGACATCCCTATGAAGAACCTCCCTGGCTATTTCTCATTTAATCACTGTAGCAGCACTGTGATGTGTGAGTAGATCCGCTGTGCTCTGAAACTCCAAATCTACACATGAGGAAACTGAGGCTCAGAGAGGCTGCTGGTCTCCCATGTCACATAGTTCATAAGTGGCAAAGCTGGCTTGATGGGCTACTCGTTCCTCTGAACCACACCACCTCACTACACTCTCCCCTTTGAGGGTCACGCTAAACTTCTGCAGAGCTAATTCCACCTTAAACCATAAGAGTTGCTGGTGGCCCACAGCTCACGCCTAGCACACTTCATGAGAAAAACGCCCTCCTCCCAATGTGGAGCAGGCCCTGAGCTGAAGGTGGTGAGCAGAAGCTCATCCACCAGATGTTGACACAGCCCGTGGCCTTGGACGACCCACAGGACTCCTCTTATTTAACTGACATTTGGTAGGAGAACAGGGGCAGAGTCAAAGACAAGTGGGCTTTCCGGAGCAGCCAGGACAGGGAAGGAGGCTGCAGTGTTGAGGGCATCACCTTAGACACCATCGTTTTACTTTGAAGAATTGTCTGTCACACATGAGTTGACAGTCTGGTTGGGAGAGACTCCATTCAAACTAGCATAAGCTCCCAGAGGAATTCCTGGGCTCCCGTGGGAATCAACAGGGATCACTCAGGGGTGGGCAGAGCGTCATGACAACCTCATTAGGAGGAAGACAAATACATGTCACAAGTCCATGAGGCGACAGCCATAAGACCTCAGCTTCACTGTATCTTCCAGAGTTTTTTAAAAAATGTATTCACTGTCTAATGTGATCCTCCAGACAGGTCCTGCAGGACTCAGCCTAGGAATCATTATCCCCAAAGTACACATGGGGAAACTGAGGCCCAGCAGGTCAAATGCTCTGTCCAGTGTGGGCCTGGAAGGCAGGACTTCTCCGCTCTTAGGCCTGGCTGTCCCCAACTGCACACACTTCCTCAGTCCATATGGGATCACGATAAAAACTCCATCCTCCAGAACCACACTGTGTCAACCTGCTGTGCTCTAACAGCAGCTGAAGGCCAAGCTGCGGGGCATCCTGGGTGTTCTGAGTCAGTTTCCCACTGCAGGCAGGAACCTCATCCTGCCCTGAAACAGATGAGAAGGAAACACAGAAAACAGCTTCGAGCTCAGCCGGGAACCTTAGAGTCATGACCTTTTACCCCACCTAGGAGTTTGCAGAGGAGAGAACACACGAATTTTAGATTTTAAGCCTAAATAAAGGAAGCCTTGGTTTGAAGTGCAAGCTCTGCCAGACAGGGGGCACCCTGTGAGCCCCATTTGTTAAGAGGACAATAGTCAGGGAGCTTCCAGGTTCTCACACCAGAAATGGGAAATACAGATTATACGCTGATCTCCTTCCCAGGAGCAACTTGCTCCTCCCATAAATCCAAGCAGGGAGCATTTATTCAAACAACAAACAAGCAAACATGAGCTGCGTATGGGGGATAGAGAGATGAAACCCAGGTCCGTCCCTGGGAGAATGCTGGTCTACGGCAGTAGGGAATGGTGAATAAATGAGACGTGCGTCCATGGATCTGGGTGGAGAGGGTCAGGGTGCAACCCAGGACCTTTCCAGAGGCGTGAGAAATGGTCAGTATACACCCACAGATGACCTCAAACACCCCAAGGGCTCCTTGAAAGGCTGAGGCCTTTGTATTGTTCTCGGTTGGAAAATTCACAGGCAGTGGAGTGAACAAGGCACACGGCAGGACTCAGAGCCAGGGACAGCTTCTGCAGGAACCCGGGTCAGTTCTAAAAGGACAAATGGAATGACCCTGAGTAGAGAAGTCAGAGAACGGCACCACCACTGAGGCAAACTCCCTCCCCAGCAGGGACCCAGGCAGCAACCCAGAAAAGCAGGAGTCTCACTTCTGCATCATACGGGAGAGGGCAGGCTGTGTGATCTCAGGGAAGTTCCTCAACTTCTCTGTGCCATAGTTTCCTCATCTGCAAAATGTAAATCGAATTTGAGGTCTCGATGAAATGACTTGTTTCTCTAAAGTTCCTTGTCCTTGTCCCATGCAGCCTAGAAATCTTCCTCTGGCCTAGTTGTGGAGCCAAGGATAGACCGGGCCTGAATCTCCCATTGCTGGAGGTGGTGAAGCTGACCAGCATGAGAGGTCAGGTTTTAGAAGCCCAAATCCCAACAGGCATAAGCCTCACCCTCCAATATCAGCTTTATCAGAAAGAAAAAAATAACATGTCGTATCCGTTTGTCCTTTTCCTTAAATGGGTGGCACTTGGGCAGGGCAGAGGGGCTGATTATCCAAGTTGGGAAGACGCTGACAGCAGACGCTTCAATGGCAACATAGGAGTTTTCTGATAACTGTCATTGGTATCACACTTTCTATTGAAATCGTGACATCAGGAATGATGAAAGGAACTAGAGTCAGATGGTCTGGAGCAGGGAAGTGAGGAGCTGAAACCTCCTTCAACCTGGTTGCTGTGTCCCCAGGGTGGGTAAAGCCCCTCTGTTCATCCCACATGGAAAAAATAGAGTGGGTGAGGAATCAGGCCTTGCTAAAGGTTTGAAGAACTGAGCTGTGAGCTTCTTGATTGCTGCAGCACAATCCTTGCCCGTCCTGACCGATATAACCAGAATTCGTGAAATGCATCAAATAAGTCTTCACCTACTATGCAAGCCTGGGAGGGTGACTAAGATCTGAAAAACACAAGGAAAGCTAAAGGAACTCCCACAAGGAAACCCCATTAGAAAGTTCTAATTACAAGGTACTCAGCACAGGCCATGCAGAAATAAGCCCAGATCCGGTGGTGAGCAGGAAAGGGTGGGGATGTGAGTGCTGAGCCACACAGGAGAGACTAAAAGAGGCTCAAGCCAGCAAGGGGACGGCCACCACCCCACGCAGTGTTAGCCAACAGCTTCCAGGGGCATTTGCTCTCAGAAGTCAAAGCTGATTTTCCAGAATTGAAGTGCTCACTGTTTGGGATGATTTAGGAACGACACCAGCAAAAACGAATGAACAATCAGAGCTAACAGAATTGTGTTTAAACTCTGTTGGGCTTCCTTGACAGAGGGCACGGGGAGCAAACAAAGTCAGCAGTGTGTATTAAGTAAAAAAACTTTTTTTTCCTTTTAATTGGCAGTTAATACCCTCAAAATACGTTCTGAGATTGATCAAGCAAGTGTCCTTCAGCATTAAAATATTAGGATGAAATTGCTAAGGGCTTCTTAGCAAAGTGCAAAGAACACAGGAATCCCAACTCCACCTTCTCCTTAGCATACAGTCCGGAGTGGGCTGTTACAGCTGTCTGTGTCTCAGCGCCCTCACCTGCAAGACAGGTAAAATAATACCTAACTCCTAGGTTACTTTCATGGATTAACGTGCAAAGCATCACCCTAAAAAAGTGCTGCTACTTAAATGACCATGAAACATTAATGAATACTGTAGATTCCAAAAATATTAGTTGAGTGGTGTGGCTACCTTCTCCCATCGCCCAATGCTCTGGCAAGGAACTAACAGAGGAATAAATTACAGATAATCACGCGTTTGTTACCAATGATCCTGAGCTGGGAGTCAGCCTGGGATCTTTTACCAGGTCTACCACTAATGTGCCACCTGACACCGGGGACATCCCCTCCCCGAGCCTCAGTTTCCTCACCAGAGAATGTGAGCATTGAGGTCCCTGCAGTTCTGACATTCTGTAAAGCTCTAAAGGCTTCAGGCCAGCCCCACATCAGCCTTTCACCTGTGTGCCCTGTGCCCACTCCTGATCTGGGGCAGGGGAGGCACAGGGAAAGGGCCCAGGCTGCTCTTAAAACTCACACCTCACATTGAGACCGACGCGTGGAGACTGCGGCAGAAGCAGCAGAGGTGAGGACCCCGTGTGAGCCCCTGTGGCTGCCGTAGCTGATCACCACGAGCTCCGTGGTTTCCAATAGAAATGCATTCTCTCACAGTTCTGGAGGCCAGAAATCACTGGGACAAGGTCAAAGTGTCAGGAAGGCCGAGTGCCCTTGGAGGCTCTAGGGGATGTGCCACTTCTTCCTCTTGCAATTTCTGGTGGCTGCCGGCATTGCTTGATTTGTTGCCCCTCCAGTCGCGGACTCTGTTGTCACATTGTCCCCTCTTCCTCCATCTCTGTCAGGTCTCCCTCCCCCTTCCCCTCAAGAGGATACCTGCAATAGCATTTAGGGCCCACCTGGATTGTCTTCTATCAAGATCCTTAATGACATCTGCAAGGACATTTTTCCCATAGATGGTAACATACCTCTGGGGGGCGCTGTTGAGCCTGTAGAAGGCCCTTCTTTACCAGTGAGGGGATGATGGGGCCGGAAGAGGGAAGGAATGAAATGAGTGTGAAGGAAGCGCCAGCAAGGAGAGCTGTGGAAGCCCAACCCAAAGACCGCACTGGGATGTCGGGAAGGGCCGAGGTGCAGAAGGAGAAGGAAGAGGGTTGGAGGTGGAGGGCCAGCAGCACCAAAGCTCCGAGCCTGGGAGAAACTCCCCCCGCCAGGGGACGGAGAGAAATGGTGGGGTCGCTCTCTCAGGGAGTGGCACAGCAGAGCCAGGGCCAGATCTAGAGGTGGGTGCGCCCCCTGGGGGGTGCAGACTCACAGCCCCTCCAACAGGAAGCCTCTCCAGGTGAGAGCAAAATGGAAATGAGGGCAAAACCCCGACTATCAGGCAGATTCTGCAGAAAAAGTGACTTCAGAGGTGACCTGTGTGTAGCCTCAGGAACGGGATATAGGTGGCCTTTGTAAGCTCACCCTGCAATGGTGTCTGGGTCCCATGTCCCCTGTTCCAGACAGAGACAGCCTTGGCCTCCTGAGGAGGGGCGGCAGGAAGACAGGCCCCTCGCTGAGCCTGGAGTCTCTCTGTACAGCAGGCACCTTCTCCCGAGCACTCCCACCGAGCACTCCCACCACTACCGTTTCATCCTATTCCTTCCCCCGGGGCGCAGTTGCGATTTCTCTCTTAGCCCAGGGAAAGGAATAAAACAGACTGCCTTATACTGAAGTGAACATGGCTGACCCGGGCTTATTGGGAGCCCCTCCCAAGGGGCGGGAGCTCGTTCTCGTTATCTTCTCCATCAAGGTGGCTAACAAGGTTTGCAGTTTCTTACAACTCACAAAGTTCTGTCTTGGAAGCTATGTCCCCATGAGGAGCGGTAAGGCAGGTATTATCAGGTTCACTTACAGGTGGTCAACAGAGGGTCAGAGAAATCGGTGATTTAGGGAGCTCACAGAGCTGCTAGGAGATGTAGCCTGGCGTCAGTCACCACAGGAGGGCCCACCCCAGCCTGAGTGCAGGTGGAACGCTGTGACACTGAGTGACATAGACAAGCCACCATCCTGAGCCTCCTGCTCTCACTAGCAGAGAATCACTGCCCTTGGCCTGCTGAACAGGGTGTCTGCAGGTGACCGCCGGGGTCATGGCAACAGCTTCCCTCCCTGCCAGGCCCGGGCCCTGAGGTGCTGGAAGTCAGGTGTGTGGCCTTTTGTGGTGTCTGTATGGCCCAGGAAGAGAGGGGCTCCACCGTGTGTGTGTGTGTGTGTGTGTGTGTGTGTGAGAGAGAGAGAGTGCGCATCTGAGTATCTGTGTCTCTGTGTGATGTTATATGTCAATGTGTCTTTGTGTGTGTGTGTCTCTGTGTGTTGGCGCATAACTGTAATGTCTTTCCTTGTTTGTGTGTGTGTCTGTGTGTGTGTGTGCCTGAGTGCACGTGTCTCTGTCTCTAGGTGTTTCTGTCTAGACTGAGGGTGTGTCTATGTGTTTCTGTGATTGTGTGTCTCTGAGTCGGTGTGTGTCTGTGACTGTGTGTGTTACATGAAACAGACGCAGATGTAGCGAGAATGAGGGGGTCTAACTCACTTTCTTCTGAAACAAGGACCCCTCACTGGGGTGGAGAGAATGAGTCCTTCCCAGTCACACCCAGGAGACCTTGGGTGGTGCTTGGCAGCTGGTGTCACCACCCTAAGTGCCCAGACAAATGGACTAGGAAGGCCAAGTAACACAAATTCCAGCTCCTGGTGAGAGATTCCCAGGCCAGGGTCTTGGTAGACACAAGCCTGGTGACTTCAGGCAGCTGGCAATTACTGGGCATCTTCCAAGGGTCAGGCACAGTTCTAGGCCCCTAGCATGTACGAATTCCTTGACTCCTCTCCTCACTTCTCAGAGGGCGGGTCAAGGAGAGAGGAACCTGGATCTTGCATGGCCATGGGGCTTCCTTCCACCCACACTCCCACATGGCTGCACAGCACAGGCTGGTTCTGCTGGACTGAGCCCATCCAGGGAAGAACAGCGAGACCCTCGGGTGAGATCGGACTCACTGGAGACAAACAACAGGGCAGGAGCTGGAGGAGCCCCAGGCTGATTTCCGGGACAGAGGGTTCCTGGACACAGGTACTGAACATTCCCACACCCCCCAAGCCTGGCCCATGAGCACAAGAAGCCCTGAGAGTGCGTGGGGGTGGCCTGTGTGCAAGGCAGCGCAGCGAGCCTCTCTGCGGAACCCACAGGCTGCGCTGGGTGAGGAGTTCTCTCTCAGCCTCCTCTGGAGCTGACACTGGGAGAGAGCACGGTGAGCCTCCCTGCCTGAATTATTGTCTGCACTTCACACAGGAGGAAACTGAGGCACACAGAGTTTTAGCTCCTCTTGGCCAGAGCGAGGATCTGAACCCAGACGTTGAACCTTGGTGATCCTGAGGGGCAGAGTGAGTTGGGGGATGGAATTGCATCTCTCACAAAGTGCCCAGCACAGGGTGGGCCCCTACAGAGGGTAAGAGCTGGGGGACTTAGTCGGGTGTGATTTTCCCCTTCTCCTGCCCAGGCTGGGACTCCCCTGTGGAGTCCTGGTGTTCACCTGTGTCTCCAACTGTAGAGGCATTCAGCCTTAGGGATGCCCCCTTGCTCTCCAACAGGCCCCTCTGCCTCAGGCTCCTTTTTCCTTTTTGCTTTTCCTGTTTTTTTTTTGAGACGGAGTTTCCCTCTGTTGTCCAGGCTGGAGTGCAGTGGCACAATCTTGGCTCACTATAACCTCTGCCTCCCGGGCTCCAGTGATTTTCCTGCCTCAGCCTCCCAGGTAGCTGGCATTACAGGCATGCGCCACCAAGCCCAGCTAATTTGTGTGTGTGTGTGTGTGTGTGTGTGTGTGTGTGTGTATTTAATAGAGACCGGGTTTCACCATGTTGGTCAGGCTGGTCTTGAACTCCTGACCTCAGCTGGTCCACCCGCCTTGGCCTCCCAAAGTGCTGAGATTACAGGCATAAGCCAATGCGCCCAGCCAGGCTCTCTTTTTTTACCCTGCTCCTTCGAACCTCCAGCCTGAGCCAGCGTCCAAGACCCTGGTGGACCCCATGGCCACTCCCTAAGGGCCTCAGAGGAGGAGGGGTGCCCTTTTAGCTCTGGCCCTTCAGAGCTTGTTACCCAGATTCCAGAGGACACTGTGTCCTCTCCCCACTGCTCTCCAGGCCCCACCTTCCTGCCCCCAGGGGCCTCTGCCCTTGAGTGCTTGGTTAGAACTCCTGGCCTGAAAGGGCGAGCGAGGTGAATTCATTAACCTCTCTGATGGCCTGAGGACCTTTTCAGTCCCCTCTTCCCTCTCTCCTACCTGGTTCATGGTCCCCTTCTCTACCTGCTGGGCCCTCACAGGTCCTGAAGGCTTTGCGGGTTCGAAACCCAGCCCTCTCCTCCCCCTCTGAGGCCCCTTCCCACTGTCCAGCTTCATATTTACATTGATTCCACTTCATTCTCCCAATATTCCCATTTCAAAAGGAAGATGGAGAGGTGGAAATCTTTTTCTGAGGTTATATCGCTGGTGAGTGACGGAGCCTGGATGAGAAGCCAGGCCTGTTGTTACCACTTCCTCTCCCACACACTCACGTTTTTCTGGAGAGATCAGCCTCTCTGGGTCCCGTATTGCTGTTAGGCCCAGGGCTGGAACCAGCAATACCTTAGTCTCCCCTGAGCTGACAGGAGGTGCCTCAGCCCACGTGTGTGGCAGGGACCCCTGACCCATAGTGGGGCAAGTCCAGGCCAGGCTCCAGGGACTGGAGCACAGGTTCCTCTGTGGACACAGCCCCTGACTCTCCCTGGGGGCTGTCGTTAAGCCCTGGGTCCGGGAGGAACCTTGTGGATGTCAGAGCTCCATCATGTCAGTGAGGAGAGTGGCTGTAGGTTCCTGAGACCTGGGACAGCAGGCACAATGCAATCCTGGGCACCCTAAACAGGGCCCTCAGCCCAGAGGAATGGGCATCCCACATGGCCTGGGCCCAGGCAGATTCAGCTGGGCCTCACTTGACTTAAGTCCGGTCTGAAAGGAGAGAAGCTTCTGTCCAATCAGGCAAGAGGAGACCTTCAAGACAGCCAGGGTGATCTGAGCCCCCACCCCAGGGCAGCTCCACAGGGGGCAATTAGCAAGGCCAGGGGATGGTTGGTCATCATCCCTGTGAGTTGAGGGTCGCTACCTGACTGGTTTTATTGAGAATGTTGTCAAACATCCTAGGATGCACGGCAGAGTCCCCCACAGCATAGCACTGCCCAGCCCAGTATGTCCACACGGCCAGGATCGGGAGCCCTGACGTCCTCTGGGTCTGGCCAAGAGCAGTATCCAAGATCCCAGCCTCTGAGGAGGCAGTACTACAGCTCTACGCAAAGCACTTGGCCAGCAGTTGGTGGCCTGTCGGCTCCCTGTTCTGCCTGACCAGCTGTGTGGCATTGAACAAGTTACTGAGCCGCTCTGAGTTCACTTTTCCCATCCTACGAAAATGAACAAGTTACTGAACCCCTCTGAGTTCACTTTTCCCATCCTATGAAAATAGAAATTACAAGACATACCTTTAGACGAAAGGCAAAGTTTGCAATTGCCTCTAGAAACAGGGCTGTCCTGTGCTTTAATCAGCAGCATTCCCCAGGCCAGGAATGCCACAGGGCGCAGACAATTATCAAACCAGGCTCCAGGGTCCTGTAAGGTGAAGGCTATCGCAGTTGGGAGGAGAGGGAGGTGCATGAAGTGTGTGGAACTGGGGAGAGCCTAGGCAGAAATCAGGCAGGCTGGGTTTACACAGCGCCTCTGAGCTCTTGCTGTGTGTCACGGCACAGTATTCTGTCCCTCTGGGGACAGAGCTTCTTTATCCATTAAATAAGGGAGGTCAATGGAGATCTCCAAGGACTGTTGTGTGTGGAAGTCATTGCTGATCCTGACTTAACCCACTTCCTTAGTAACCCTGGGCAAGTTCTTTATGCTTCCTGTGCCCCAGTTTCCTCTTTTCTAAAATGGGGGCTGGACGCCATGGCTCATGCCTCTAATTCCAGCATTTTGGGAGGCCAAGTAGGGAGGATCACTTGAGGTCAGGAGTTTGAGACCAGCCTGGGCAACATGACGAAACCCTGTCTCCACTAAAATACAAAAAATAAGCTTGGCATGGTGTGCACACCTAAAATCCCCACTACTCGGGAGACGGAGGCAGGAGAAATGCTTGAACACGGGAGGCGGAAGTTTCAGTGAGCCGAGATCATGCCACTACACTCCAGCCTGGGTGATAGAGCCAGACTCTGCCTCCAAAAAAATTAAATAATATGAAATAAAACAAAATGGGGCTGTGGCACTTGCACCTCAAGGTCATTACAGAGTTAAGTGGAGCTGCAGAGAGCAAGGACTCAAGACCCAGCTGGCCAAACTGAGGGATGCTGGCTTTTCCTGTTTGCTGACCTTGGGCATGAGCCTAACGTCTCTGGGCTTTGGTTTCCTCATCTGTGAAAGGAGGATAGTAGCATTACCACCTCACAGGATTGTTACAAGAAAGCAATGATTTAACACACGTGTGTGCTTAGGACAGTTCTTGTCATATGCTGAGTACCTTATACATGCTTGCTATCTTTCTGATTCTTTCAGTGATGATGATGTAGGAAAGTGCTTGCAACAGGCTGGGTGCATGGTGGATGTTTAATAATTCATGGTTGCATTCACACGATGTCAGTCCCTGGTCATTGGGAGTCATCCTGTGTCCTGACTTGGGGCCTGGCCCTCTGTCTCTGTCTTGCAGGACAATGCCATTCTCTGTCTCACAGAGCGTCCTCCTGCTGGCAGGCCTGTGCTACCTGGTCCTCAGCTCCCTGGCTGAGGATCCCCAGGAAGATGCTGCCCAAAAGACAGATACATCCCATCATGATCAAGGGGACTGGGAGGACCCTGCTTGCCGGAAGATCTCCTATAATATCATCGATCTCGCCTTTGATTTGTACAAAGAGCTGGCTGATCTATCACAAGCCAGCAATATCTTAGTCGCCCCAACGAGCGTGGCTATGGCCTTTGTAATGCTCTCCCTGGGGACTAAGGCTGACACTCGCACGGAGATCCTGGAAGGCCTGAATTTCAATCTCACGGAGATGCCTGAGGCCAAGATCCATGAATGCTTCCAGCAAGTTCTCCAAGCCAGGCCAGACACCCGGCTCCAGCTGACCACCAGCAGTAACCTGTTTGTCAACAAGAGTGTGAAGCTAGTGGACACGTTTTTGGAGGATATCAAGAAACTGTACCACTCAGAAGCCTCCTCCATCAACTTCAGGGACACCGAGGAGGCCAAGGAGCAGATCAACAATTATGTGGAGAAGAGAACTGGAAGAAAAATAGTGGATTTGGTCAAACATCTGAAAAAAAACACAAGTCTTGCCCTGGTGGATTACATTTCCTTTCACGGTAAGGTGGCACCACCTGCCTGAGCCCGTTCCACTGAAATAATCCAAACATATTCTCAAACTACTAGTTCTTAAGCTTTTCTAGACAATGTACTATGAGATATGGCAGGACATTTAACATGAATTCTGCAATTTTCCAAACACAACAGTAAAATACTTTCCATGATCAAATAAGATTGAAGAATGATGAGGTCAAGACAGTCAAACCATCATCTTCCCTACAGACCTTGTCAGAGCCTTTATTGTCCTAATACTTATTAGAAATCCCTAACAGGTAGGGGCAGAATATGAAATGCTTCCCACATGCTAAAGCCAGAAAAATGTGGCACATGTTTAAAGGGATAGTTTCATGGAATATACTTTAGATGGCTCTAGTGTCCCAGAAGCAGCATCAGCTTTGTGTTCTAAAATATTGCGGTTCAAATCCTGTCTCTACCACTTACTAGCTTTTGATAAAGGACAATGCATTCTACCTCTTTGAGGTGCTAATTTCCCATCTTAGCATGGACAAAATAGCATCCTTGCTGTCAGGTTGTTTTAAGGATTAAACGAGTGACAAAGACCGTGGGGACAGTGTGTGGCATACAGCAGGTGATAGACTCTTCTGTATCTCAGGCTGCCTTCCTACCCCTGAAGGGTTAAAATGTCCGGGTCCTGGGGGCCCCAGGGCATTCTAAGCCAGCTCCACTGTTCCAGGAAAACAGCACAGGAGAGGGGAGGTGGGAGGCAGGGCCAGGGGCTGCTTCCTCCACTCTGAGGCTCCCTTGCTCTTGAGGCAAAGGAGGGCAGGGGAGAGCAGCCAGGCTGCAGTCAGCACACCTAAGGTCCTGGCTCTGCTGTGGCCTTAGGGCAGGCCCCGGTCCCTCTCCAGCCCCAGTCTCCTCCTTCTGTCCAATGAGAAAGCTGGGATCGGGGTCCCTGAGGTGCCTGCCCACTTGGCATGCCTCAATGGTAAAGCTTTCTTGGTATGGCAGAGGGGAGGCTGCCTAGGCATCTGCATTTCCCCTGCTGCTCCAGGGAAAGGCCTCAGGAGTAGTAAGCAGAATGCTGTCCTCGTATGAGGGAACCAGCCCTCTGCATGGGACAGGAAGCCTCCAGCCAGAGGTGGCAAGGCATAAGGAGTTCCGGTGTTGCTCATTAACTTTCATTAACCATTCCCAAGCCGCTGTAGAATAAACAGAGTCAAATATAAATGCTGCTTCTGTGGTGCCAGGATTTTGCCAATTAGTTCAAGTATATAGAAACTCTGGATTCTTCTTTATCTTCAGGTGATTCTCACAAAAGCTCTCCAGCAGCCAGATAGTTTCATTTGAATCCCATTTTACCGAGGATGAAGGTGAAGCAGAGGGAAGGGTCTCGTCAAAGGGGCTCAGGGTTCCTTTCATTCACACACTTCCGCCCTTTTATCGCATACCTGGGTGATGCCCACCTTCCTTTTCTTCCCAGGCAAATGGAAAGATAAATCCAAGGCTGAGCGCATTACGATAGAGGGCTTCCATGTGGATGATAAGACCATCATCAAAGTGCCTATGATAAACCACCTGGGCAGATTTGAGATCCACCGGGACAAGGAGTTATCCAGCTGGGTGCTGGCACAGCACTATGTGGGGAACGCCACTGCCTTCTTCATCCTGCCCGACCCAAAGAAGATGTGGCACTTGGAAGATAAACTGACCTACAGCCACCTTGAAAATATCCAGAGAGCCTTTGACATAAGGTGATTTCCAGTTCAGGGGCTGAGCTCAGACCTTTGCGCCATGTCAGGAGTGAGGCCCCTCAGGACTGGCCAGAGGGCTGGGGAGGGTGGACCCCACATCCCTGGGTCACAGCTACTGCAGCCAACAGAGGCCACCACTGAGTTCAGGTAGCGCCATCCATGGCCCATGAGGAGGACAGTACCCCGGGGTGAGGAGGTAAAGGTCTCGTCCCTGGGGACTTCCCACTCCAGCGTGGACACTGTCCCTTCCCAATATCCAGTGCCCAGGGCAGGGACAGCAGCACCGCCACACGTTCTGGCAGAACCAAGAAGGAACAGATGGGCTTTCTGGCAAAGGCAGCAGGGGAGTGTGGAGTTCAAGGGTAGAATGTCCCTGTGGGGTTGGGGGAAGAGCCTGTGTGGCTAGGCCCAGAAAAGCAAGGGTCGGAATTGGAACAGCCAGGGCATGTTAGCAGAAGGCTTGAGTTTCTCTGTCACTTTATCGGTGCTGTTAGATTGGGTGCCCTGTAGTAAATGATACTTGAGCATAAGCCACACATTAGTGTATCTGTGCATTCATAATTATGCCCATGCCCTCCTGATCTACTTTATTTTTATTTTTACACCGTAAAACCAAGATGAAAATAGAAAAGGTCTCAGGTTCATTATAAGTATGGAAGCTGGAATTTCTCTGTCCCATGCAAACGCCTCCTAAGGTCCCTGCTCCAGGGGTTGAGAAAGAACAAGGAGGCTGAGAAGGTAACTGATCAGAGCCCAGAGCCAGGCTGCCCGCTCACACCAGACCCTGCCCGGGGCGGCTCTGTCTCCCCATGGAAAACAAGAGGGGAGCACTCAGCCTGGTGTGGTCAGTCTTCTCTCATACCTTGAATGGGTGTCACTGGGTACTGCTGCCAGCCCCATGTTCCCCTGGGTGTAAGGCCCTGGGGATGTTCCAGGCTGGGGGCCAGGTGACCCAACACTACAGGATGAGACACACTCCAGGACACCTAGAATCTGCCTGGAGGGCTTCTCAACAGAGGTGGCATTTCAAGCTGCCTTAACAAGATGGTTAGTTTGATACTAACATTCTTTGATTCTGGGTATAGAGGAGCTCAAAGGAAAACAAACCAAGGTCAACTTCTGATTGCTTTATTTTATTTTTTTTAACTTTTCTTTTAGGTTCAGGGGTCCATGTGCAGGTTTGTTATATAGGTAAACCCTGGGGGTTTGTTGTGTAGATTAATTCATCACCCAGGTACTACGTATAGTACCAAATACTTATTTTCTCTGATCCTCTCCCTCTGACTTCTGATCTTGATATGGGTAAGGACACGGCACTAAGTGGTAGAAACAGTCAGGAAAGAAAGCCCTGGTACTGTGGTAGGTTCCAGAAGAACAGGAGAAATGTTGCTCCGTGCCTTGATTCTCTTTCTTGCATGGCAGGTCTATCAGTCTACATTTTCCCAAACTGTCCATTTCTGGGACCTACGAACTCAAGAGAGTCCTCAGGAATCTGGGCATCATCAAGATCTTCAGCGACGAGGCTGACCTCTCTGGAGTCAGTCAGGAGGCACCCCTGAAGCTCTCCAAGGTAAGGTCACCCAGAAGACTGTGTCGTCCCCTAGTGTCGGCTGGCAGATTGTGTGGCAGTCACAGTTCCATCCTGAGGCTGAAGAAGGGGCTAAAAGACACACATGAAGACCCAGGCTGAGCTCCTGAGGATGCCCGAGATTCACTGAGACGGGCCACGGTCAGACAGTGGAGCTGGGGAGGTGCCTCCTGTGCAGCTGGCACTTTCAGGGCCTCGCCCGCTATTGTGTCACTGACCCTTTGCCCAGGACCTTCTAGTTCTGGGCCTTAATTTATCCATATTGATACAAAAAAGCTCAGGCTCATTTTGAAAGCCTTTCTGGCCCCCTCATCTGTGAGATTTGAAGTTTTTGGTGCATCACCAAGCCTGAATCAATGAGTGATTTGAGCTAAAGATGACACTAATTTAGGAAAACTAAAGGTGACCAAAGAGCAACTGCAGTTCTGTGAATGGCTGCATTATTTCGGGGTCTGGGCACCGTGAAGATCACTGTCAGAGTCCACGTCCCCAAGGAGCTTAAAACCGGGTACTAGAAAGGAGAGAGCCCTGGAGGCAGATGTGCAGCTGGGAGTTGTGGGTGCATCCTGAGCAGGGGAGAGGCACTTGTAGGGAAGACGGACAGCGGGGAGCCAGCCCCATCACCCAGAGCCTTGATGGGGAGCAAGGCCTGTGTGACAGGGAGGGAGAGGACATGCAGGGTCAGGGCCACCTGAGTGGAGAAAGGCTGGAGTGAGTGCCTCACCTCCCAGGATACAGCTGTCCACATGGGCCTTGCTCCAGGCCTGGGCTGGGGCAAAGCTCAGCCTCGGAACGTATCTCTGCTTCTCTCCGCTCCAGGCTATGCATGTGGCTGTACTGACGGTTGATGAGAAAGGGACCGAAGCCACCGAAGTCCTCCATTTGGAAGAGAAGGCCTGGTCTAAGTATCAGACAATCATGTTCAACCGGCCCTTCCTGGTCATCATCAAGGATGACATCACCAACTTTCTGCTCTTCATTGGAAAAGTGGTGAATCCCACCCAAAAATAACTGCCTGTCACTCCTCAGCCCCTCCCCTCCATCCCTGGCCTCCTCCCTGGATGACATTAAAGAAAGGCTGACCTGCCCCCTGCCTGCGTGTGACTGCAAACCCCTCCCCTGTTGTTTCGGAGTCTCCCTTTGTGCGCTGAGGCCATGTGTGGACTCCAGGTCACAGTGCTGTCTCCGGGCCCCCTCAACTGTGTTCATGGAGCACCTGGCTGGGCAGGCACGTGCTGGGCCAGGATGGAGTGACTGAATCCTCAGTTTAAGGGCCTGGACCTGGGAGCTTATGGAAGAGCAAGGGGCTACCAGGAGTGGCCGCCAAGTGTGGGTCACCCGGAGAGAGCTGGGCCTGGGCCTGAGTGCTAGGAGAACGCTGTGGCACTGTGTGACCCAGAGAAGCCACATTGCTGAGCCTCCTGTTCTCACAGGCAGCATGAGGAGAGAACGCCCCCACCCTGTGAATTCCAAGCAGGCTGTCAGAGGCGACGGGGGGCCACTGCCACACCTTCCCTCCCCGCCAGGCCCTAACCCAGAGGTCGGGGAAGCCAGATGTGCAGCCTTTGGTGGCCTCCGTGTGGCCCAGAGTGAGAGGGGCTCCACCGTGTGTGTGTTTGTGTGTGTCTGTGTGTGTGTGTGGCTGCATGGGTGTATCTGTGTGTGTGTGTGTGTCTCTGTGTGGGTATGTCTGTGTCTATGTGCGTGTCTCTGTGTGTGTCTGTGTGTCTGTGTCTCTGTGTGTGGCTGTGCGTCTCTCTGTGTGTGCATCTGTGTGTCTGTGTGTATGTGTGTGGTTGCATGGGTATGTCTGTGTGTGTGTGTGTGTGTCTCTGTGTGTGCGTGACCATGTGTGTCTGTGTGTCAGTGTCTGTGAGTGTGTGTGTGTCTGTGTGTCTAGGTATTTCTGTCTTTGTGTGTGTCTGCATATGGCTGTGGATATGCATGTGTGTGTCTGTGCATTTGTGTGTTCGTGTGTCCCTGAGTCAATGTGAGTCTAAGTCTGTGTGTCTGTGTGTCTGTGTGTCTGAGTCTACGCGTGTTAGGGTCCCTAGGTGTTCCTGTGTGCTTGCATGTGGTTGTGAGTGAGGCTGTGTGCGTGATGTTTCTGTTTGTGTGAGTGTGTGTCTGAGTCTAGATGTGTCTGTGTGTCTAGGTGTTTCTATCTAGACTGAAGATGTGTCTGCGGCTGTGAGTGCGTCTGTGTGTGTGTGTGTTTCTGTGATTGTGTGTCTCTGAGTCGGTGTGTGTCTGTGACTGTGTGTGTTACATGAAACAGACGCAGATGTAGTGAGAATGAGGGGGTCTAACTCACTTTCTTCTGAAACAAGGACCCCTCACTGGGGTGGAGAGAATGAGTCCTTCCCAGTCACACCCAGGAGACTTTGGGTGGCGCTTGGCAGCTGGTGTCACCACCCTAAGTGCCCAGACAAATGGACTAGGAAGGCCAAGTAACACAAATTCCAGCTCCTGGTGAGAGATTCCCAGGCCAGGGTCTTGGTAGACACAAGCCTGGTGACTTCAGGCAGCTGGCAATTACTGGGCATCTTCCAAGGGTCAGGCACAGTTCTAGGCCCCTAGCATGTACGAATTCCTTGACTCCTCTCCTCACTTCTCAGAGGGCGGGTCAAGGAGAGAGGAACCTGGATCTTGCATGGCCATGGGGCTTCCTTCCACCCACACTCCCACATGGCTGCACAGCACAGGCTGGTTCTGCTGGACTGAGCCCATCCAGGGAAGAACAGCGAGACCCTCGGGTGAGATCGGACTCACTGGAGACAAACAACAGGGCAGGAGCTGGAGGAGCCCCAGGCTGATTTCCGGGACAGAGGGTTCCTGGACACAGGTACTGAACATTCCCACACCCCCCGAGCCTGGCCCATGAGCACAAGAAGCCCTGAGAGTGCGTGGGGGTGGCCTGTGTGCAAGGCAGCGCAGCGAGCCTCTCTGCGGAACCCACAGGCTGCGCTGGGTGAGGAGTTCTCTCTCAGCCTCCTCTGGAGCTGACACTGGGAGAGAGCACGGTGAGCCTCCCTGCCTGAATTATTGTCTGCACTTCACACAGGAGGAAACTGAGGCACACAGAGTTTTAGCTCCTCTTGGCCAGAGCGAGGATCTGAACCCAGACGTTGAACCTTGGTGATCCTGAGGGGCAGAGTGAGTTGGGGGATGGAATTGCATCTCTCACAAAGTGCCCAGCACAGGGTGGGCCCCTACAGAGGGTAAGAGCTGGGGGGCAGGGCTCAGTTGGGTGTGATTTTCCCCTTCTCCTGCCCTCCCCGGGCTGGGACTCCCTACCCCTGTAGTGTCCTGGTGTTCACCTATGTCTCCACCTGCAGAGCCAGGAAGGACTCAGCCTTGGGGATGCCGCCCAGCTCTGCAACAGGCCCCACTGCCTCAGGCTTCTTCTTTCTTATGCAACTCCTTCGAAACTCCAGCCTGAGAAACCCCAGAGTCCAAGACCTTGGTGGACTCCATGCCCCCAACCCTGAGGGTCTCAGGAGGAAAGAGTGTCCTTTTAGCTCTGGCCCCTCAGAGCTTGTTACTCAGATTCCAGAGGACACTATGTCTTCTCCCCACGGCTCTCTGGGCCCCACCCTTCCGTCCCAAGGGGACTCTACCTTTGATCTCTTGTTTAGAACGCCTGGCCTGAAAGGAGATATGTATTCATTAACTCCTGGGATGACCCGGTGATCTTTTCCATCACCTTCTCCCTCTCTCTTATCTGGGTTCATGGCCCCATCCTTTACCTACTGGGGCCCTCACTGTTTCCCTGGCATGTATCTCTAACTCTACAGCTCATCTGATATAAAAGGTAGTTATTTCCTAGGAGGAAATTTAAGAGATAGAGAGAGCTAGCAATGACAAAGGAGAGACCTTTCCGGAGGTGGGTCAGAACACTTAATTGAGTGTTTAGAGTTTTTTAGGAGAGATTAAATAAAGAGGACATGAGTAACAAAAGGGTAAATTGGGGAGGCCACACAATGAGGAGAAAGCTTTGGGATCTGTATTTTTGTGGACCACAATGAGGTCGGGGTTAAGGGATAAAGTCCAGGGTAAATAACGGTGTTGAGACTTCTGGGTATATCAAATATTAAAACAAATATCAATGTTCTGGAAGAAAGTATGAGGTGATTTATTTTCTTAATTTTTTTAAATGGATAAGGCCTTTCTAAAGAAGGCAGAAAACCCAAAAATCATAAAGCAAGTACTGATAATATTTACCCTTATAAAATGCAAACTGTATGCCAAAAATGCCTTTCAATTCACTCAGAAAAATATAACAATTATAAATATATGTTCACTCAACATCAGCACTCTGAAGTATATGAAGCAACATTGACCCAATAGAAGGAAGAAATAGACAGCAACACAATAATAGTAGGAGAATTCCCACTTTCAATTACCAATAGAACAACCAGACAGAAGATCATAAGGAAACAGAAAACTTGAACAACACTGTAGACTAACTGGACCTAATAAACATACAGAACACTCTATCCCAAAACAGCAGAAGACACATTCTTCTGAAGTGCTCATGGAACATTCTGCAGGATACACCATATATTAGGCCACAAAACAAATCTTTGTATGTTTTAAAAGATTTAAATCATACAGAATATTTTTTTCTGATTAAAACGAAATGAAACTAGGAATGAATAACAGAAGTAAAACTGGAAAATCCACAAATATATGGAAATTAAACAACCGACTCTTAAATAATCAATTGTTAAAGATATCACAAGGAAAATTAGAAACTATCTTGAGACAAATGAAAAAGGAAACACAACATAACAAAATGTCATGTGCAAAAATGCAGTGCTAAGAGGGAAATTTGTAGCTGAAAATATTTACGTTAAAAAATAATGATCTCAAACCAATACCTAACTACAGCTTTAGGAACTAGAAAGAAAAGAGAACAGACTAAACCTAAAGCTGGCAGAGGGAAGGAAACTACAGATTAGAGCATAGATCTGCAAAACAGGTGATACAAAAATAATGGAGAACATCAACAATAGAAAAATAATAGCGAAAATCAACAGAATGAAGAGTTGGTTCTTTGAAAAGAACAACAATATTGACAAGTCTTTTGTTAGATTGACTAAGAGAAAAATGAAGACTAAAATAATTAAACTCAGAAATGAAAAAGTGGACATTACAAGGGTTTTTTGCAGGAATAAAAAGGATTATACGCCAGGCATAGTGGCTCACACCTGTAATCCCAGCACTTTGGGAGGCTGAGGTGGGTAGATCACTAGGTCAGGAGTTCAAGACCAGCCTGGCCAAGATGGTGAAACCCCATCTCCACTAAAAATACAAAAATTAGCATACCTGTGATCCCAGCTACTCCAGAGGATGAGGTAGGGGATTGCTTGAACCCGGGAGGCAGAGGTTGCAGTGAACCGAGATCATGCCACTGCACCTTAGCCTGGGTGACAGAGCAAGACTCTCTCTCTCAAAAAAAAAGGATTATAAGAGAATACTATGAACAACTGTTCACCGAAAATTGGATAATCTAGACAAAATACATAAATTTCTGGAAACACACAACTTACTAAGACTGAATCACAAGAAACAGACAATCTGAATAGATGTATGACTAGTAAGAAGATTGGACCAGTAATCAAAAACATCCAACAAAGAAAAGCCCAGGGCCGGATGGCTTCACCGCTGAATTCTAACAAACATTTAAGAAATAACTCAAACCAATCCTACACTAACTCTTCCAAAAAGCTGAAGAGGAGGGAACACTTTCTAACTCATTCTATGAGGCCAGAATTACTCTGAAACCAAAGCCAGACAAAACATTTCGAGAAAGAAAACTATAAACCGATGTTGCTTATGAACATTAATGCAAAAAATAAATCCTGAAAAAAATACGGAATTTTACAACACATTGTGAAAGTAGTCAGAATCAAAATGGAGTTACATGTGTTACAAAAAAAAAAAAAGGATCCTGAAAAATGGAACCAGGGAAGGTGTTCAAGGGAGGGTCCTCATACACGAATGCCTGATAAAAACCATCAAAAAAGACTGCAAAAACCATAACGTTGCACAAAGGTTGTCACAATCTTACACCAAAAAGTAATTCTGTGAGTATTATCTGCCCAGCAACTGCCTGTCCAACTTTAGACTGACACCTTTGTTACTGATCCTCATAGCCAAGGATAGTTATCTCAAAACATTTATGTAATCCTCCATATTTTTCCTTTAAAAATCCTTGTCTTCCTTTCCCTTTCTGAATATGCTCATAGCTTATGATTGTATTCCCATTGCAATGCCCATTCCTGAATACACACCACTTTCTTTTGGAGGTCTCCATCTTTGTGTGTTATATAGGTTGGCATAACTGGAGTCAGCAGTGGGACCTGAAGCAAGATCACCTTCAGTAGGCATCTGCGATTCTTGAGACTGGTGTTCAGTACTCACTCGAGCCCTCTGAACTCTGGTCTAAGGACTCACCAGGAGTCGCAGACTGGGAGTCGCAGACTGGTGGGTCTTCTCTCAGGCAAAGCCTCCATTTTTGTAGAAGCTCTTCGACTTTACTTGAGATCTGATTCCAGTAAGGCCATCTTAAATAAAGAACCTTATATTCCTCCCAGGATGATTAGAGACTTTTTGACATTTCTGACAAGCCTTTTCTGGTACAAAGACATTCATCTCTATGGTGAGTATACTCTTCTGGTTTCTGTAGAACTTACATTCTGTGAGGCATGTCTTTTTGTGAATTCACTTTTGGTTAATTCTGCTTGCCTGATTTAAGATTTTGTTTCATCTGCACACCTGGCTTAAAATTTGTGGGCAATCTGATTTTGGTCTCATTTTGGTTTGGTTATGCACATAGATAAATAATTTAGATCTTTTACTTTTTTCCCGCCTTGCTTGTTTCTGAACATCTTCCAAGAGCAAAAATTAACATTCTAAATGGTAAGCATGAGACAGCAAATTAAAAGTCATTAAGGCAATTGCCACCATCTAAAACAAACTCCTGACATTACCTGGCAGGATTTATAGGACTTTCTTTGCTCTTGAGAGAGTAAAAGTAAATCAAATCTAATTCTCAAGTATGAAGGCATACCGGCTTTTCTGGGATTCTGGCTGGCTTCACAGTTTTTTCTAGTGGACATTTAAAAATCAATGGTCATCACAGGGATTATTCAAACTCCCCAGGCTCTTAACCTTTCTTTCTCTTTTTTTCTTCCTCCTTTCTGTTTACTCTGAATCTATTGACGTTTTCACTTGTATTAAAATAATCTACTGTTGCTAATTTCAAAAGCAGTTTAGAAGTTTTTCTTCCTCATCTTTTCAGCCAATAAAAAAAAAAAAAGACAGCCTTCAAATTACAACAGCTCCAAGGCGACCAACAACCTAGCCTTATATAGATAACAGTTATCTCTTTTGGAAATGTAAGTTTAGGTTTGCCTGACTAACAATCACTTAGAGTGATGCAACAGTTAATAAAAAGATTGATAGTCTAAAAAGGAAAGAATGAGATGCATGTTTATAAAAGTTAGATCAACCAGGTGAAAACCTTGAGCTCAGAGATATAATATGTGGTATCTCTGTCTGGCATGAAATTTTTGCTTTGTCTGCTAGGCATGAGCCTGAAAAATCTAAGCAGAAAACCTTTTGTATACCCTCTATAAAACACTTCCCTGCCCATATTGATTAATCAAGTAAACCAGGCTGGCAAACAAAAAAGTAAATTTGTTTCTGAAACTCAAGTCCACTTAAACATTTTGTTTTTCTTATTCAATTCAGCCAGTTCCAGATAAAATGTAAACATTTAAATATTTAATTTCTAAACTCATTTGAAACTGAAAAAAAGAGAATTAAAAGAGGTGTTTTTAAAATATCAAACTGCTATAAAAGCTGCTTTACCCAAAATGTTAGTTCACAGCCAAAGATTTGTCATAAATCTTTTTATTGGGCAAATATAACTTAGCCATATGAACAGGTTCCATTTGGTCAAAAATTTAAT